>NC_143058.1:20205555-20511944 GCF_052426305.1 Pelodiscus sinensis | reverse complement strand
TTTAACCACTATCAGTAGCAAATGACAGCCAGTAACACAACTGCACAAACTTTTGCACAGATGTAGGAAAACACAACTCCATATGGATATGTCTACACTACAGTGTTATTTCGAAATAGCTTATTTCAAAATAACACGTCTACACACAAAATGCAGTTCGAAAGAGCATTTTGCTATTTCAAAATAGCGCGTCCACACTGAGTGGACTCTGAATTGCATTTAAGGCTGGCCGGAACCAGTTCCAGCAGGGCACCAGGTCAGGACTTCCTGTGTGGGGCTGCTGCCTGAGGCTGAGGTCTGTGCTTAAAGGCCCCCCCTTCCCCCCTCCAGACAGCCACTTCTCAGGTTTCCCTCCTCTCTCATCTACCTCGATGAGAGACAGCAAAGCATTTTTGTCTCGGTGTGCTCTGGTTGCCCTCAGTCAGGACATCACAACTCTGCAACATGGAGCCAGAGCTGTCGTTGGACACTCTGGTGCTTCTCTTGGACGCGTTGCTGTGAGCCTGGCTGCACTTGCTGCAGGCTGCCATCCATCGGGGGGCTGTCAGTATCCAGGAGGCCCTGGAGAAGAGCTTCCACCCTGAGGAGCACTAACAGTCTCCCTGTTGTGCCCCGCTGGGGGCTTGTGCTTCATTCCACCCTCCCGTCCTTCCACTTACCCCTCCCTAACCCCCTTCCTGGTGTAAAATAAAATACACGAATTTTCATGAACACAAATTCTCTTTATTTAACAAAACTGGGGGGGGGGGGGGATGAAACTCTGGTGAGACTGGGGAAAAGAGATGGGAGAAGGAGGGGGGGAGGGGAGAGGGAAACCTGGGAGGAAGAAGCTGGAAGGGGGAAGTAAGGGGAAGAAGGGGGAGGGGAAGCTCAGGGCTCAGTGTTCGGGGTCTCGCCAGGCTAGCTGTCTCCCAGCACCACGTGCTGGAGGGTGCGGTGCAGGGCTTGTAGTGCCCCAAGTGCTGCTGCTGATACCCCTCCACTGAACAGGTAGTTCTGCGGAGCCCTCGGGTGCAGGAGCATGTCCCAGATGGGGTGGTACGCCCTGCACACACAGCTGGTGCAGCTGTGGAGAAACAAGAGAAGTGGTCAGTTATCCCTGGAGACACAGTGGGTGAAGCCCAGCCTCCCTCTGCAAGGCGAGGATGTCCATGCCCCTGCACCATTAGAGCCGATGTGCTTGCACAGAGGCCATGTTCGGAATGTCCTGCTATCCCTGGGAATGGGAGCTACTCGAGACTGCAGCCATGCCCCTGTGCTATATATATAGTGTGTGTGGAGGCAGATGTCCCCTGCCTCTGTTCAGAGTGGCCTTGTGGCGGGAGGGCATCCTGCTGTGTCCCACCTCAGAGTCAGGAGAATGTCATGTCTCTTCACACATGCGTGTGGCTAACAGGGTAAGGCTCCTGTGTGGCAGCCAGCTGGAGCCACATGACCAGGGGTGGCGTGGCATATGCTCGCACATGTACGGGTTGCTGCATGATCCGTGGACAGCAAGGCCCACATGCGCAGTCCCTGGTTTCCATTCCCCACCCTCCCCCCCATAATGGGACAGTGATGGCACTCACCTGTTGTTGCCTCCCTGGCCTCAGATCACACCAGCGACAGGCCTGCTGGAGTGGCTCCGGGGACCTGGTTGCTCAGCCCCCTCCATCTGGTCTGCTGCGGCTCCTGGCTTTCCTCCTCCTCCTTGATGCCCTGGTCAGGGCCCTCCACTGCAGGGTTGACAATCACCTGGGGGGCACGGCCCGTCCCGCCCCCAAGGATGCGGTCCAGGGCATCAAAATAGGGGCAAGTGTCTGGGTGAGCCCCTGGTTGGGAGCTGCCCCTGTGGCCCTGGCATAGATCTGCTGCAGCACCTTGATTTTCATCCGTACCTGCTCCTGGGTGTGGATGTAGCCCTTGGTGGCCAGGCTGGCGGCCATCCAGCTGTAGATGGTCGTGTTCCTCCATCTAGTGAGGAGATCATGGACATTGGAGGATTCCCCCCAAACCTCAAAGAGATCCATGATCTCCGCACTAGACCACGTAGGTGCCTGCCTTTTGTGACCCCTGGCAGGCTCCTGGAAGCTGGGGAACTGCTCCTGGGGAGCGGTGGAGGGCTGGCTCCCAGTGACTTGCTGTCTCTTGTTTTGGGGCCACTGGGTCAGGACAGGAAAGACTGTTTCCTGGGCTGGCAGGCTTGGAGCTGGCACAGGCACCGTGGCCAGAGTCTACCCCTTTAAGGGCTCCGGGGAGGTGGGGGGAGGAGAGGAGTGCTTATGGTTGCAGCAAGAGTGGCCAGCAGGGCACCCTGGGAAGGGCTGGAGGCCCCCTATTTTGAAATAAGTGTCTACACAGCTCTTATTTCGAAAGAGTAATTTTGAAATTGGCATTATTCCTCGTGGAATGAGGTTTACCAATTTCGAAATATGCGCTCCACTATTTCAATTTAATTTTGAAATAGCAGTTTGGCCGTGTAGATGCTATTATTTCAAAATAACGTTGATGTGTAGACATACCCTATGAGAACACAACAGTGTCAACTTTAACTTTCTTGGCTTTTAATAGCATTCATTTTAAAGATGAAAAGCAAATTTTTTGTTTTGGAATGGAAAAAAAAGTTGTGGATGCTCAGATAGTAAAGGCCAAGGGCACCTCTTCCCAGTTCACCAGTCTCTTAGTTCTTGTTTCTGAAGGAACTAGGCTGACGGCTTTTCTGAGATCTATTTGAATGTATTTTGAAAACTAGAGAAAGGACTTGTGTGAGAACAGTGGGTGAATGATTTATTAGGTAATTAATTATTTTTATGGACTGTTGAAGCCAGCAGCAGCTGCTGAAGCGATTTGATAAAAGTTGGCTATTAATTCCAGAGGTGTAGATAGGACACCTGTTTAATGTTTGTGATGCCCATATCACCTCTGGTTACAGCACTAGACACTTAAAGGAAAGTACTGGTTAAAGAGTAATTTTCCAAGATAAATACAGGTCAGAATTTCATGAGTTTGAGGAGACTGGATCAGGTTGCCAGGGTCAGAGATGTGTTTTCTGCCTAATTTGTTCAGGGATGTCTCATGGGAGGTCAAAATGAATGGAGAAGGCTGTATGCTCTCTCTTTGGAGTTTGCTAGCTTCTGAGCACAGAACTGAGCCTGTGGGGGTCCTCCCCCAGAACTATAGCAACCCTGGCTCCAGAAGATCCAGATATAATTTCAGCAAGCTTAGGGTTTGTGCTGGGGACAGAATAGACTGGAAACTCCTAGAAAAGCCAATAAGGAGCTTTGAATGAAGTGATTTACATAGAACCTTTGTAGGCCAATGAAGAGCCAAGACTGCTCAGTCTCGGGATGAGGCAGGCTTCCTCAAAAACAAGCGGAATTGTTTTGGTTTCATTTTTGGATTGAGTTTGGAGCTGGGAGAGGAGCCGCACAGCCCAGGCTCTGACAGTGTTACATCTCTAGTGTGAGTAGTAGCTATTTAAATGGTTAACCAATAAGCATGAGCTTTTTGGTTACCTGAAGAATTACACCCTGGCTCCTGGCCCCAGTCCAGAGGAGCCGGCTGCCACCCTATGCTTCTGCCTCTGTATCAGAGCCTGCAAGGAGGGATGGCAGCCAGCTCTTTGAAAGTGAGGCCAGCAGCTGGCAGCAGGGCTGGGGGCCAGCTTAAAAGCCAGCTCCTGGGGAGCCAGCTATTGCCCCGCACTGCTGCCTCTATCAAGAATGGCAGGCAGGAGCCAACTACCATCCCATGCTGCTGCCTCTGATACTAAGGCAATAGCACAGGGTAGCAGATGGTTCCCCAGGAGTGGGATGACAGGTGTGAGCCAATGTGCACCTATTTCCAGCCCCATTCCCAGGAGCTGGCTGCGCTGCGGGCTCTGCAATATAAGCTTTATACTGCTGAGCCCTCAGCATTAACCATGTAACTGCTAAGATTTTAATGGTTACACAACTACCTAATTAACTACTTGTTATTATCCCTAACCCACACAACGGAGGATTCTGGACTATTTGGGGATCTAGCATGTGATTGGAAAGTGCCAGACCTGCACAGTCCAGTGATCAAGAGTGGCAGAGAATCAATCCAGTTCCAGCTACCTACAGCTGCTTCAGACCTTCAAATGGCATGGTTTGTGATTATCTAGTTCTTCCTGAGAGGTTTTTCACAATTCTATAGAGCTGCTTGAAGTCTCCAAATTATGCTGCTGCCAAAGCAGCTATCTCCTTGAACTTGAGGATTTCTATCTTGCCTGCATCTCTTCTGCATTTCTTTGTGCTATTCTCTGTATCTTATATCTGCCTCTGAAAGTGTTGCCTGTGTCTTGACTGTTCCTTTTTGTTTTCTGCCTTAAAATCTTTCCTTTCATCACTTGCTGCTCCTGGTCCACATGTAATCCATATGTCTTTCTTCTGCTCTCTTTGGTGGCCCACTACTTCCTCTGCTAAAGCAAACAGACTCTTCTTCCAGGTTTTCACCAGCCTGGTCCTTTTCTTTGTCCCTGGACTGCTCCACTGTTACAGCACTCCTTTTGTTTGTTTTCAGGACATTTTAAAATCTGAGTTGTAAACTAAAGGATGATGATCTGAGCCACCATCCAGTTAATTACTGACTCTGGGATCTCTCACAGGAGATGCCACATTAGATATGCTCACTTAGGGTATGTCTACACTACCCCGCTAGTTCGAACTAGGAGGGTAATGTAGGCATACCGCACTTGCAAATGAAGCCCGGGATTTGAATTTCCCGGGCTTCATTTGCATAAGCGGGGAGCCGCCATTTTTAAAACCCCGCTGGTTCGAACCCCGTGCAGCGCGGCTACATGGGGCTCGAAGTAGGTAGTTCGGACTAGGCTTCCTAGGTAGAACGAGGTGTACCGGTAGTTCGGAATAGGAAGTCTAGTCCGAACTACCTAGTTCGAGCCCCGTGTAGTTGCACAGGGTTCGAACCAGCGAGGTTTTAAAAATGGTGGCTCCCCGCTTATGCAAATGAAGCCTGGGAAATTCAAGTCCCGGGCTTCATTTGCAAGTGCGGTATGCCTACATTACCCTCCTAGTTCGAACTAGGAGGGTAGTGTAGACATACTCTTAATCTTTCTGGTTGATCGTTATACCAGATGAGCTTGAGAATCCTCTTGGGCTGAAAGATTTAGCAACCTTCATAGGTTCCCTTTATTTCTCATACTGACCATGCCTCCTCAGCCATTCTCTTCATATCCTGTGAGTTACCAACAACATTTTCCCTGACTTCTAAGTTTTCACCTACTCTTACATAATGAGTTTTCATTCATCTCAGATTCTGCTTTCCTTAGAAGGAAGCCTTTCAGAATTAGAATTCTTGATTCTGATTTTTGCTTGGTATAAAGCAATTATGTCATTAACATCAGAAAGAGAGATGGTATCTCTATGGTAATTATACAGCCTTCATGGAGCCCATCTTTAATGTAGTCATCTTCACAGCAATCCTGTCAGGCAACGCACTGCTGTAATTCCCATTGTACAGATGAGAAACTGAGGCACAGAGAAACTGAGTTGCTTGAAGTGACATGACAAATCTTTTGTGGGTCTCCCATGTCCTAGGCTAGGATTCTAACCACTGGTGCATCCTCTCTTTCCTGGTCAGAAAATGGAAAACAGTTCCAAAAACAGTTTTGTGGATTTTCTTCTTTTTTTTAATAAATCTTTTCTTTCCACCGATAATATTCCACTCAAATCTAGGAGTACAAAGCCAATACATGCAGAAAATATCGTATTCAAAGGATCTCACCCTAGATTTGATTATGTCTGAGTGTTTAACAAGAAGGATGTTCCCATTCAACATGAGGGTGACAGTTGAAGACTTAAAGGTAGCCTTTCTCCAAAAGTTCTGTATCACACCTTAGTTGGACCCTGTGAATAGATCAAGCCCCAACCAGAACAGGTGAGCTTAACCTGGCAACTGGAGGGAGAGACTAAAACAAGCTGAGCTCTGGAAAGGGAAAATCAGACTGGAATGGAGTGAACCCCTTGGGTGGGTCCATGGCACAACGGGCCAGAGGCTCAGGGAAGTAGCGCCAGGGCTACTGCTCTAGGAAGCAAGCAGAGCTGATTTCCAGAGACCTCTGAGAGGGGTGGCCATAAAGCCTTGGGCCAAGGATAAAATTCAGACTATCTCCTGCATATTTGTTTGCCTCTGGTAGGAGAATATTATCCCTTGCTTGACACTGGGGGTATGTTTAGACTAAATGGCTCCATCGACAGAGCTATGGAGATTAGTTTACTAGACATAGGAAAATGAAGCGGCAATTTAAATAATCGCCACTTCATTTACATCAAAATGGCTGCTGCGCTGTGCTGATCAGCTGTTTGGCGGCACAGCGCGGTAGTCTGGACGCGTCACGGTTGACAAGGGAAGCCCTTGTCGACCTCCCTGTTATGCCTCGTGGAATGAGGTCGGTGCTTCCCTTGTCGACTGCGGAGCGTCCAGACTATCGCGCTGTGCCACCAAACAGCTGATCAGCACAGCGCGGCAGACATTTTGATGTAAATGAAGAGGCGATTATTTAAATCACCGCTTCATTTTCCTATGTCTAGAAACCTAATCTACATGGCTCCGTTGATGGAGCCATGTAGTCTAGACATACCCTGGGTGTGGCAGCACATGCTTTGGAGCCAGCATAGCCCTATGATACCAAACACAACTTCTGAAATACTCCTGATGTTCGGTTGTTTAACTATGCAGGGTGCCTCTCCCCAAAGGCTGAACCTACTTTTTCTGCAGTGTGGCACTCCCCCTGCTGACTTAGAACAAGGGACAGGGTTGAGTCTTAACCTTTGATCCCAACACAGCTCTATGGGAGCTGCTTCACAGGAATTAGCACCAAAGTCATTTCTCAAGAAAGACCAGTTTTTAACACTGGGTCTATTTTGCATTCAGGGAAATGTCCTTCCTGTGCACAAATCACCAACACTGAAGTTAGTTTCATAAATAGTCTAAAAAATACTGGAAATAATAGTACCACCACTTCCTTCAATTGAAGTATCCCTCTTTATTTTCGTCTCCTCTGCGGGCAGACAATAAGAGTGACAGCTGCAGTATTTTTTCTGCAGTATCTCCTACTGTAAGTCTTTCCTAAACTTGCATGATTGTTCCACTTTAAGCTTAAACTATTTTAGTATGCTACACTCTGATATATAGTTTTATATTTGGGTTTTTTTCATTTATTATTCCAAAGCCATTTGAATTAAATGTCGTTTTTCATCATTTGTTATGTGCTACACTTTCCTTTTAGGTGTTGCTAGCAGATTTTGAGATCTTTGGATTGCGCATGCCCCTTTTTATTATATTATACAAACAAGAACAAAGAGAGGACAAAAATAGACCCCTGGGATATCTATTTACTATTATTGTACTAACTAAAGAAACTGCCATTCAAATCAATTTACAATATATTGTGAAAAGAAACTTTGCCAGTGATAGATTTTTGTAAATTACATTTTAGACAAAACTGCAGTTTTGTTAAAATGATGTAAAAATATCAATTTTATTGGCTGTGTGACAGCCAAGGTAATTAATTATCAATAGAAACAAAGAAAGTGCTTTGTTTCAAAGTAGGATTAACCAAAAAGGTTATCAACTGATCTGTGGAGGCAAAATGGGTTAAGACTTTAAACAATATTTACAAGTGTGAGGTTTAGAGAAAGACAGATATTTATAACAGAATGTGCTATCATGCCATTAACGAGGAACAGGGAATATGAATAACATTTTTAAAAAATCCTTCACCAGATCACAGAACTGGAAAAAGTTCCTAGTGTTGAAAGTCTTAATTTATTTTAGTATTTGCTTTCAGTGATAAATTGATAATCCCTCCCCACTGATACTATATAAAAATACTGATGGAAGTACTAGAAGAATAATGCTGAAATAGAGCTAGTTTTCAAGACTGGACAATATTTAACCATCAAATGAAACAGAATGACAATTTTGTTTTCCTGCTGTTGTCCTTGGAGACAGTCACTATTTGGTAAAATAACCACTTGGGATTATATATGCTGAGGTCCCTATGTTGAGAGATTCCAGTGGATATATATTTCTCTGCTAAAATCTATACAATAAGCAGTTGCAGCAAACATAAAAGTATAAAAGACTTATTTATGGATGTCCCTTTATTGGAACTCAGTGAATAAACTGTTACAAGCCAGAAGGCTTCCCAAATGTCTCCAGTCCCAAATGAACAAACTAGTTTTTGCTGGCCTGATTGGTCACTACACCAGTTTCTCTGTGGTGGGAGAATTGTGGAAGCGAGTCATTTTGGCTATCTGTACACAGCAGCGTTATTTCAGGATAAAGTCAGTCAAGTGTCTACACAGAATGCCTGTTATTTCAAAATAAATTTGAAATAACTGACTTCTTACTCTGACTCCTATAACCTTAATTGTATAAAGAGTAAGGGAAGTCAGGGAAAAGTGCTCTATTTTGAAATAACTGCTGTGTAGACAGTGCCAAAATGTGAAATAAGCTATTTTGACTTAAACTACGCTATTAGCATATCTCAGGTTGAGTAGTTTATTTAGAGTTTAACCCTGCTGTGTAGATTGCCCTTTGTCTCCCCGGTGGGAAAATTCAGGGGAGGTGTTTGATATTTTTCCCTTTCAGGAGCCAGGCATCCTTCTCTGGTTGAAGACTTGAGTAGCTGGCTTCTGCATCGGCCAGCGGGTTGAAGGGGAATCTGCTCAGACATGCATGATAATGTCAGGCACTGACTTCCAGCGATGGCAATTTAGGAAGTAACATATATACTAACTATACCAAAACAAATTTGCATTCCCCCTACCAAAACAACAAACAAAATTTTAATATTGAATTTTATATTTCACATAGGAGATTTTCCAAACATCAAAAGTTGCATTATTGCCCATAACAAACTGCGAGTGAAGAAAATAGTCTCATTTCATCCCGGGAGTCATACAGGTCTCTTACTAATATTACCATTCTTCCTTTGCTTTGGGATTATTTGTTGTTGAGATTTTAATATTGCCTTTATATTAAATTATTACCAACTATTACAAGACATAGATATTACGAACATAAAAACATTAGTCAGACCAAAGCTTCATCTAGCCCAGTATAATGTCTTCCAACAGTGGCCAAAGCCAGATTCCCCAAGGGACTGAATAGAACAGGTAATCATCACATGATCCCTGTCCTATTATTCATTTCTAGCCTCTGACACACAGAGGCTAGGAACACCATTCCAACCCATCCTGGCTAATAGCCATTGGTGGACCTAACCTCTATAAATTTATCTAGCTCTTTTTTGAACCCTGTTAAAATCCTAGTCTTCACAAAATACTCTGGCAAGGAATTCCAAAGGTTGACCGTGTGCTGCGTGAAGAAAAACTTCCTTGTGTTGGTTTTAAATCTGCTACCTATTAATTTCATTTGGTGACCCCTACTTCTTATTCTATGGGAACAAGTAAATAACTTTTCCTTAGTCACTTTTTCCATACCAGTCTTGATTTATAGACCTTTATCATATCCCTCTCCCTCAGTCTCCTCTATTCTAAACTGAAAAGTCCCAAATCTTTTTAATCTCTCTCATACACGACCCATTCCAAATCCCCAATCATTTTTGTTACCTTTTTCTGAACCTTTTACAATGCCAATATATATTTCTGAGATGAGGCAACCACATCTGTACTCAGTATTCAAGATGTGGGCATGGTTTTATATAGAGGCAATAAAATATTCCCTGTCTTATTCTTTATCCCCTTTTTAATGATTCATAACATTATATGTTTGCTTTTTTGACTGCCACTGCACACTGAGTGGATGTTTTCAAAGAACTATACACACGACTCCAACATCTCTCTTTCTTGAGTTATTATAACTAAATTAGTCCCCGCAATCTTGAATGTATACTTGGAATTATTTTTTCCCAATGTGCATTACTTTACATTTATCAACATTACATTTCGTTTGCCGTTTTCTTCCCCAATCACTAAATTTGGTGAGATCTTTTTGAAGCTCTTCATAGTCTGTTTTGGTCTTAGCTATCTTGAGCAGTTTAGTACCATCTGCAAATTTTAGTAAGGCATGATTTCCCTTTACAGAAACCATGTTGACTTTTCCCCCAACAAATTATGTTCATCTATGTGTCTGACAATTTTATACAGAAACTGATTTAAAAAATAGGTTGCAAACCACAGTTGTTAGTTACTCAACTTCACACTGGAGTTCTTTCAGAGCTCTTGGGTGAATGTCATCTGATCCCAGTGACTCGTTACTGTTAAGCTTATCAATTTGTTCCAAAACCTCATCTAATTACACCTCAGTCAGTGACAGTTCCTCAGATTTGTCACCTAAAAAGAATGGCTCAAGTTTGAGAAACTTCCTAACATCCTCAGCCATGAAGACTGAAGAAAAGAATTAATTTATTTTCTCCGCAACTACTTCATTATCTTGGAGTGCTCATCTAACATCTTGATCAAGGGCCCCAAGCCTCTGATGTACTTAAACATTTTGCTATTACTTTTTGAGTTTGTGGCTAGCTACTCTTCAAACTCCCTTTTGGCTTTTCTTATTATAGTTTTACACTGAATTTGACAGAGTTTATGTTCCTTTCTATTTTCCTCACTAGGATTTAACTTCCACTTTTTAAATGATGCCTTTTAATCTCTCGCTGCTTCTTTTACTTGATTGTTAAGCCATAGTGGCGTGTTTTTTTTAATTCTCCTACTGAGTTTTTTTTTAATTTGGGATATATATTTAAGTTGGGCCTCTATTTTGGTGTCTTTGAAAAGTTTCCATGCAGCTTGCAGAGATTTTACTTTTGTCACTATACTTTTAAATTTCTGTTTAACTAACCTCCTCATTTTTGTGTAGTTCCCTTTGTGAAATTAAATGCCACAATGTTGGGCTTTTTCCCAACACAGAGATGTTAAATTTTATTACATTTTGGTCACTATTTCCAAGGGATCCAATTATATTTATCTCTTGGATTAGATTCTGTTCTCGAGTTAGGACTAAATCAAGAATTGCCTCTTCCTTTGTGGATTCCAGAACTAGCTGCTCCAAAAAGCAGTCATTTAAGGTATCAAGAAATTTTATCTCTAAATCTCACACTGAAGTGATGTGTACCAAGTCAATTTGTTGAAATTCCCCACTATTATTGAGGGTTTTTTTTATTTTTATAGCATCGCTAACATTTTTCTCTCTAATATTTTTTGAAACAACAGGCACGCTATTTCAGCATCTCTGTAACCCTAGTTCCATGAGGGTTCATGGATATCTTGAAATAGTGCATTCATTCAAAATTTGGCACTGTGTAGACATGCCAAATTTCAAAATAAGCTATTTTGAAATAGATTTGAAGTAAGATACTCAATTTGTATAGTGCAAATTGCATATCTTATTTCAAGTTTACGGTGCTGTGTAGATGCACCCTAACCTCCCTTAGCATTTCATAGTCACTATCACTATCCTGGTCAGGTTGTTGACAATATATCCCTACTACTATATACTTATTATTAGAGCATGGAATTACTACCAATAGATATTATATGGAACCTTTTGGTTACGATTTTTACTTCATTTGATTCTACTTTTTCTTTAATGTATAGTGCCATTCCCCCACCAGAATGACCTGTTCTGTCCTTCTGATATATTTTGTACCCTGATATGACTGTGTTCCATTGACAGTCCTCATTCCACCAAGTTTCTGCGATGCCTACTTTATCAACATCCTCCTCTAATATGAGGCATCCTAGTTCACCCATCTTATTGTTTAGACTTCTAGTTTTTGGGTGCATATAGACTGGAAAGATTTAGCGCAAAATCTTGCCACCTGTCTACACTGGCCGCGAGTATTTGCGCAAGAATACTGACTTTGTACTGTACAAAATCAGTGGTTCTTGCGCAAATACTCTAATGCTCCTCCTCAGGGATAAGCCCTCTTACACAAGTATTCTTGCGCAAGAGGGCCAGTGTAGACATCCAAGTTAATTTCTTGCACAAGAAAGCCCGATGGCTAAAATGGCCATCGGAGCTTTTTTGCGCAAGAAAGCATCTACACTGGCATTGATGCTTTTGAACAAAAGATGTCTTGCGCAAAAGAATCCATGCCAGTGTAGATGCTCTCTTGCGCAAATACTTTTAACGGGAAAACTTTTCTGTTAAAAGTATTTGCGCAAAATCTTGCCAGTCTAGATGCAGCCTTTGTGTATGAGCACTTTAAAAAAATTGTCACTATTTATTTGTCTGCCATTTCCTGATGTGTTAGACTCTTTTTCATTTGATTGTAACGTAATCTAATCTGACCCATACGTAATCTAATCTGACATAATCTTCCATCCTCTTCTCCTGACTAGAACATAGAGAAGCTGTATTAATAGACCGTTTCCTAAGAGATGTCTCTGTCATCAGCATCCATCCACCTCAGTACCCATCGGCTGTCATCCAGGCCTTAGTTGAAAAACTACTCTACAACCTTTTTAATGTTAAGTGCCAAAAATCTGGTTCAATTTGGTTTAGGCAGAGCCCACCCAAACCTAGTTGTTTGCTTCACCCAAGAAACCTGGTTGTACTTACCTTGTTGTTCTTCCACCGGTGTTAATTTTTTAACACAATGTTAAACAGCTGCTTTTGGTACTTTTGATGAGGCTGATTGTAAAGTGATTAGAAAACCCTTTCTTAAGCAGCTTTAGAAAAGGATCCACTTTTTAAATTGGCTTTCAACTTATTTGTATCCACACTAGTTTATTTCATTGTTTAAATTAACAAACTTATAACAGTTCTGCCCTTGTTAGGAAACCTCAAAGTGTAGCAGCTGGGTATAGATGAGAAAAGGCAGGCTGTGGCCACCAGAGGGAAGAAGACCAGGAGGAATTCTCAGAACTAAAAGTTTCCAATCAATACTAGGTCTTCAGTATGGAAACTTCTCAAGATCCAACTCATCAAAGGGAATAGAAACAGATCCGGGACATGATATTATGGCAACCTGACTCAATTCATAAATAAATCAAACCTGTCCACAATGAGTTCTTCAACCATCCTAGAATGATATATGATTTTTCTTGGGGTATGTCTACACTACCCTGCTAGTTCGAACTAGCGGGGTAATGTAGGCATACCGCACTTGCAAATGAAGCCCGGGATTTGAATTTCCCGGGCTTCATTTGCATAAGCCGGCCGGTGCCATTTTTAAATGCCGGCTTGTTCGAACCCTGTGCCGCGCGGCTACACGCGGCACGGGCTAGATTGTTCGAACTAGCAAGCCATTCCAAACTATCTGTACACCTCGTTCCACAGATAGTTCGGAATGGCTTGGTAGTTCGAACTATCTAGCCCGTGCCACGTGGCTACACGCGGCACGGGGTTCGAACAAGCCGGCATTTAAAAATGGCGCCGGCCGGCTTATGCAAATGAAGCCCGGGAAATTCAAATCCCGGGCTCCATTTGCAAGTGCAGTATGCCTACATTACCACCCTAGTTCGAACTAGGGTGGTAGTGTAGACATACCCTTGGAGATCCAATATTCAGAAGAATTGAAATAGCATTCTGCCAGGGATAGTCAAACAACAGAATAACGTTCTGTCTTTCTGGAGCCAAAAAAGGAGACATGACTAAGGCTGGATTTTTTTGTCAGCAGGAAACAATCCATTAGCGATGGTTCATATAATCACTAATGACATTGCATCATAGAATATATCACAAGTAATAGATCATTTCAAAGAAGACTGTCCAACCAGTCTTCTCTGAGATCCTTCTTATCCTGCAACAAAAGGATAACAGAAGGCAAAAGTTCCTGGAAGTGAACTGCTAGCAAGGTATGTGGTATAGACTAGAAGGTGTAGGTTTTATGGAGCACTAACCCATTTTCTATGGAGCAAGAGAGAGGGAGGTATACTTTGTATACATTATTTTTAACATCTGCAGCAGAGGAACTAATCTCCTCAGGATGATATAAAACTAATAACTGAAGAGGAAGTTAAAGAAGAAGGAAGATAACAGCACTCAACACAAAATTAGGAAAATGAGCACAAAATTAATCAAGAAACCAAAGGACGTGAAGAGGAGGTATTCTTTAATTGCCTCTCTACCAATGTTTAGAGCTTGGATAACAAACAAGAGCAACTGGAATTGTTCACTTATGTGCATAAATTTGATTTAGTTAGTATTACTGAAACCTGTGGGAAATGTTTCATACAACTGGAATTTTAAAAAATGGTTATGACCTAATTAGGAAGGATCAAGTGGGCAAAAGAGGAGGGGGAGTTGCAAGTCTAGGTAAAAATGGCATTACCTATTTCTGAGTCACTGATAACTTACAAGGAAATGATCTTGAATGCTTATTTATGCTAAAACACAAAATGGGATATTAGTTGATATCCGCTACAAACCACCAAATTGCCCAAGGGAACAGGATGACTGGCTCCTTACTTTGTAGGGAGGAAAAGCTGTATAATAAAAGCAGAGTTCATTCTGAGTGCATATGATGGAAGTTAGGGAGTCCAGATAAAAGATCTTTGGAATTCTTAAATATAATAACTTAAAAATCCTTACCTCAAAAAGTATTGCATCCAACATGGGGAAATTATATATTAGCCCTAGTCTTGACAGATAAAGACAAACTGACTAAAACACACTAACAAATAATGGTAGTTTGAGTACACATGATTATCACTTGACCATATTTATAATATGAAAGCAAAAAAAAGTCTAGACCAGTGGCATAAAGTTGATGCTTTAAAAGGACAAATGTCACAAAGCTAAAAATAATTGTGACACAAATCAACTGGGGTGAATAATTTCTTTTGAAAATTGTGAATGATAATTGGGAATGATTTAAGAATACTTTGTTCCATGCCCCAAAAGTTACAATTCTAGATGGAGTAAGAAGATTGTATTGGTTAGTAAACTGACCTGGTTTGGAGGAGAAGGGAGCTTTAAGAAATAAAACAACATATTACAAATAGAAAAAAGGAGAGTAGATGATAATGATTATAAATAAAAAGTTTGGAAGTATAGAAAATTGATAAGGAAAGCAAAGAAACAAAGGATATCTCTATAATCAGCAGATTTAAGGACAGTAAGAAGTTGTCTTTTAAATATAATAGAACGAAAACATAGATATTGGGAGAGTGATAAATATAAAACGGCCACTGCCACAAATTGATCTGAATTGTTTGGCACAAGCAAGCCATATACATTTGAATACAGCTTAATGAAAATATATCCATTTAAGAACAACAAACGTAGGACAAACAGGATGGGGGACTCTATGCTGAGAAGTAATGACTTTGAAAAAGATTTGTAGATTATGGTGGATATTCAATGGTTTATAACCTTCCAGTGGCTAAAAAGGCAATCCTTAAATTTATAAAAACTTGAAAAACAACAAATAGTCAAGAAGCTGCTTAAAGACTAACAAAACATGCAGATTATATCATGAGCTTTCATGGGTACAACCCCTTCTTCAGGTAATTGGAATATTAAAAGTCCAGATCCAAGAATAAATAAGGAAAGGCGGGAGAGGAGGTAAGAAGGAGGGGGAAAAGAAAAAAAATAGTAAATTGGATTGTTCAAGTTACGAGAGGCTGATAAGAACAAATTGCACTTAAATTTATAAACAGAGTAATCTTTACCTGTAGCGGGAAAGTTATTTTATTTCTGTATTTTGCACTAATGTAACCCCTGCTGGACTACTCTGTTAGTTCTGGTGTCCACAATTCAAGAAAGATGTTGATAAATTGGAGGGTCTTTAAAGAAGAGCCATGAGAATGATTAATAGTGACACAAGAAGCTCAAAAAGAGAAGAGGTGATTCAATTATAGACCATAGGTAAAATCCTGTACATCACTTCAAGAAACACTGCTAACTCCACCACTAAATTTCCTTTGAACTATATGGAACAAAATAACTCAGGTTAAATAAGCAAGCAGCTCAGGGGACACCCAAATGGAGGAATTGTTTCTTATTACACAGACTGAATTTAGAAAACACAAAGGTTAGGCTTATTTATGTAATTAATATTTATGGTAGTTGGCAGTTGAATGCAAACATATTTGAAATAAATCTATAGGATTCCACAAATATAACAGCAATAATTTTAGTGACAAGTCCTGAGGGAACACTCAATGCAAATCAACAGGCCACTTACTCCATTAGACTAGTTAAACTCCATTGAATCTATTTGGGTAGTGTAACAACCCTTAGCAGAAGGGTTTTGCTCAGGGCCTTCAGCATCAAGCACAAACTTCTACCACTTCTTGAGCTAAGAGATTAGCTCTATACTCTGACAGTAACAGCAGGCTTCATCCTTGATGAAAAGTAATCATTAGGGGAAACTGAGAGCCACAGTTTTTACTACTGCACGAGTGTATTTTATACTGCTGAACAAATAGAGCAAACTGTAATAGCTTAGTGTCGTTAAACTCATAACAATGTAGGTTAACGCAAAGGAATCTGTTATGGATATGACATTACAATCAAATAAATGTTGATATCCTTTGCAGCATGTAATGATTTTAGGTATGCTCTGCATCATTACTTTGCTAGTAAGGAGATTTAAGAGATATTATAATACCCAAACTTTCGGGGAAAAATCTTTTACAATGAATATTTCACTCTGCTCAATTATTGAATCATCTTGGCTAATTTACTTTCAAGGTGTATTCCTTCATTATCAGTAGCTCACAGATTATAGATTCAAACAGACAAGAGTATATTTAATTTGTCTATAGTAAGTTAAACTCATCATTATAGTTATTGAAATTTATCCAATATTTGTTTTGATTGTTCAATTTTAGAGCCTTTAAAATCCCTGAAGCAGCAATTTTCTTCATGCTGATTTTGCATTATGTTTTTTTCTTCTTAAATAAAAAAAAAACCAAGCTGACATCCATTATTGGCTGAAATGTTAATATTAATAGGTTCTACCTGAATTTTCTCCTTTAATACTGATCTTCCTCATTTACTAAATCAAAGCATATATTTTAAAGTAAAACTTTACAAAACATGCATGAAACCTGAAGTCTGGACATTCTGAACTCTTGCTGTGTTGGTCTGATAATGCAGCATAAATGGAACAGGATGGTCTATCAAACAATGATCTAAAATCCTGACATGTTCCAAGAACAACACAATGCATTCAGAGAGCAGTGTCAAGTTTTATATATTTTGTATCTTTTGCAGATATGACTAATGAGGCACATCCTTAAAGTCAAACTATATTGGTGTGTACACAAATACTTGTATTTGTATGAAATTCAGATAAGTCAAGATCCCCACTCAAAAACCAGTTCCCTAAGATTCTTTCTTGTCACAATCAGTGGTGCAAATAAACAGGCCCTTGCACTGCAAGTCCTCCATGTATGGAACTTCCAAGGACACATGTACACATGATTTAAAAAACATTGGCACCAAGTCTCTGAGCCCAGGTCAACTGACTCAGACTTGCAGGACTCAGGCTTCAAGGGCTAAAAATTGCAGTATAGATGTTCAGGCTTGGGAAGGTGTCTGAGAATTTTTCATGGGATTTCAAAGTCCAGGCTCCAGCCCAAGCCTGAACATCTGCACTGAAATTTTTAGCCCTGTACCCCAAGTTCTGCCAGCCCAAGTGAGCTGATTTGGGCCAGCTGTGGACATGCTGTGGGTTGTTTATTGCAGTGTGGGAATACCCCAGGAGTTCAGTGGGAGATTCAGGTCTGGCAGCATTGCAGCACTGGATCCCTGCTTTGTATAAATTAGAAATCTGCTTTTTCATGCCAACACAGTAAATATTCTTTCAGGCATTTATTGTGTACTATGTTCAAGCAGTTTTTATATCTTCATACAAAAGGCTCAACCGTGCACGTTGGTGTGTAGTTGCATAAAGGAATGAGGTGGGGATTCATAAGAAGTCCTTTTACACCAAGGCACAGGCTACTCCATCTCTAGAGCCTGTCCCTCCATCCAGGTGGGAAACTCCCATAACCATAATGGCCAATGCTGGGAGAAGCACAAGTGCTTGTTCAAAGGTATTGTGGTTTCTAAACAAGTGTGCTCCCATTCTCACCCCTTAGTAACCTTAGAGGAATTCTGCTTCTGGCCTCAGCTTCTCTGATATTACACATCTGGTCCTTTGCCACCACAATACAAATCTTGCTCTCAGAATCATAATGCAAGGACACATATTGAATGAATGTTCTCAGTTTTACTCCTCTCTCTCTAATTATGGAATCCGCCCTCCCCCATCCCCGTAGTATCCTAAGATGGAGCTGGTCCATACACCAAAGCTGCTGCCAAAGGAAGAGAGATATGTCCAAGGAATAGGCTGACACATGTGACTTCTGCCTTTGAGCAAGAGGAAAGAGGGAACCAGATTCTGACTCCAAGTTACAACCCGGTTCCTTCTGCCCCTTAATTCAGATTATATTGTAGAGTCACAATCGCACCCATAGGCTTTAATTAGTCATTATAGGAAAACATACTTCCTTTGCTTACTATACCCTTTCATCTGCTCATAGAAGATAAAAATAAGGTGATGTTATGGCAGTCCAGCAACCATAGTGCCAACCAAAAAATTCAACCAGCAAGTGTCAAAAAATCAGTTAGGGTGAGGGATCAATCTATTTTGTTCAGTGTTCTATAACTCAGGAAATCAATCTATTGTGACTGCACACACCTCAAAACTAAGGTACAGGTTGTACCTCCCTACACTGGGACTCTCTGGTCCAGCAACATCGGTGGTCCGGCAGGACCATAGATATTCTTGCACTCCGGAGCCCACGAGCAGGGAGGTCTGGCAGATGATCAGGAATGTGATGGGAGGTGGAGGGAGGAAGCGGCAACTTAGCTGGGAGAGCCCTGTGTTTGCACTTCCACAAAACAGAAAAACAAAATTGGGTCATCCACTAAAAAGCAAATTCCCCCTCCATCCAGCTGTATATTGTATGTCTGTCAAAGGCCCCAAAATCTGCTGTAGCTTTGTAAATAGATGCACCTTGCAGCCTATTCCAAAGATCAATAGACTTGGCATGTTTGGATGTTACAGAGTCAAAGGCCTCTCCCTAAGAGGCCTCTACCACTAAATGGCAATACAAAAAAATCACATTCAGGAGATTCTGGCTATATTGGCATAAGCAGGGGAAGTACATTCCAGAGTTCAGGACTCTCCACTGAGAATATGTTGCTGCCAGCTTCCAAATGCACTATGCTAGGCATTGTGAACCAATACACCAGCTAATTTCAGCTGCCAATTTATGACCAGAAGACACAGGCAACTCTTATTCAAAGTGCTCAACCCGGACAATAATTCCATGATTTCTATTTTATGGAAACATGAGAGTGAATGTATATTTTGTTATGTTCTCAAAGTCAATGAGGATATTAACAATTCAGGATTTGGTACCTAGTCACTGTTTGGCATTTCAGGAAAAATATGTGAACTGCTGCAAGATGGGCAATAGAACATTAATTTATGAAATCAGATCAATACTCAGTAGATCTAATCAAGGGAGGACATGATAGCATGAAGTTAGATGTTTGTTTCAATTTCCATCCAGTGTGTTTAAACTCTTTGAAACAGTTGTAAAATTAATAATTTGTTACACAGCATCAAAGAACTTCATATTTGTTGGATAAGTATTTATGCAGAATTTCTACTTTTTCATTACCTCATTCTGTAAATCAGTATACATGAACAGCTAAACAGAGACTGTCATTTTATACTCTGGTTAAACCTAAACACAAACCATTCCGCTCTTCATTGGAATGACTAGAAAAGCAAAAACATTTCAATTGTAGAAGGTAAATTTGTTTGTTTTTTTAAATTACCTGGGCGAAATGGCTTTTAGATTGATTGGCTGTGGAGCCATACAATGGTCTCTGAGCAAACATTACAATATTCATTAAATAAAGAGCTAGGAGAAATTATTCACTAACAAAAAGGAACAATAAATAGATAAGGATCTGGCCCTTTGTTTTTGAACAAATAATACAAGACAAAGATGTTAGCAGAGCTAAAACAGTTTCCGAAATGAAAGGGAATGTTGCAGTTGTGTGTGTTATCATGAGCAAGATATCATTAGCTTATAAAAGATCTCGGCTTTGCAATAACTTATTGTCAAACAGGTTATGTGACTCTTACAGAAAGCACAGATTTTAAACCAACCAGTTATTTCTGAAAATTTAGTTTTCTTCCAATATGAAAGATTTGTCACTGTTTCCTGGTTGGAAAATTCTGGATACATGGGTCAGAATTAATCTAATTATACACATTTTCAATTTGAAAAAGGGATAAAACCTGACAGATTGGAATTCCTAAACTGCTTCCTCAAACACACTTAGCAGACGGATTTAAATAGAAACTGACTTTACTCGCCTATGTTAAAAAGGATCAATTACTTTTTAAAAAATAAAAAAAATCACACTTCAGTGTTTCACAGAAAACAAACACTGAGCTAAGAACCAGATTCCACCCCTGCCCCCATGTGTGAGAAAATAAACTTCTGAATAACTATCTTCTTGGTCAGATGCAGCAATCAGATTGCAAAGTTCGTGAGGACTGGGAGTGGGAGCTGAGCGTCTTGGGCTATGTCTACACTACGAGTTTTCTCGGAAAAAATATGCTAATGAAGGACTCATTTGCATGAGTCATGATCTCATTTGCATATTTTCTGCCAGTCTGTTTTGCGCTGGGTTTTTTGCACAAAAACAAGCAATGTGGATGTTTTCTTTTTGAGCAAAAAACTTTTTTCTGCAGGATCCTTATGCCCCCAAAAAGGAGGTGTACTGATCTTGCAGGAAAAGGTTTTTTTGCGCAAAAAGAAAACATCCAAACTGCTTGTTTTTGCGCAAAAAACCCAGTGCAAAATTGGATTGGCAGAAAATATGCAAATGAGATCATGACTCATGCAAATGAGTCCCCTATTAGCATATTTTTTGCCAAGAAAACTCATAGTATAGACGTAGCCTGGTTGTCTACATGGAAACTTAGGGAATGCCTGCACTGCAATTAAAATCCTGCCACTGACTTTTGCCAGCTGACTCAGATTTACGGGGCAGTCAGTCTACAAAGCTGTATAACTGCCTCTGCTCTAAGACCCCAAGAGGTGGAAAGGTCCCAAAGCTTAAGCTGTAGCCCATACTCAAACCTCTGCACAACAATTAAACAACTCCTTAGCCCAAGTATCTGAGTCAGCTGACATAAACCAGCCTAATTGAAGAGCACAAGCAAGCTCAGGTGTAAATGCATGGAGGGCACACTAAATGGCCATGTAGAACTACCTACTGTGTTTTGTTGTACTATGGAAATGTTTCAAATGGCAGTAGGATAAAACACACTATGGAACTTTTAGTGCAAAGTGTCAAGAGTCCACCTGCTCATTTAATGCACAACAGGCTAGAGGGTTATTAATCCAAACCCTGAGCCACACGCAAGTCTTCATGCACAGAAGCTCTATGATACACATTAGTCTTTTATTTTACTACTTTACCTCATTGCCAAAGAAAAACACTCCAGTCTTTATTGTATCTTTTTATTTTGTTACAGTTAAAAAAATCATTTTGTTACAGAAGCGGCGGCAGGGTTGGAAGGGGGGAATATGTCAGAATTCAGCTGAAAGAATCTCTCTCAATACATTTCTCTCTCCATACTAGTCCTGTAGGTCATCTCCAGATTTCTAGAGACTTTTATTTGAATGCTTTGGGGATGTTTTTACTAACTTCAACTGCCCACCTTTCAGAAATATCATCATAACTACTGACAACAGATACTCAAACTTCTGAGCTAGGACATACCTTTGAGACAAGCATTTCCTGCATTCAGGGGAAAAAGTACCTTCAAAATCTAGATCCTGTGACAAGGTAACCGCTAATAGCAGCAATTAAAATCAATGCTTTTAAATCAATATGCTGCCTAAATTCCTCTGCGTCCCATCATCAGTACTGAATGAATAACCAACACACATTTTAATTACCCTCAAACTAATCTCATATGCCACCAAGGGCACATCAATATAGGAAAATATGTAGTTTTCAGAACTACCACACTGGCTACCAACCATTAAAGCTACTTTGTAGACTGGATGGAGGTGTTTTTACTATCATGTCCTCTAAGTAGCTGAGTTAACTACTGTTACTAGAGGTTACCTTGTCACAACACTGTGAATATAAAGATGTAACCACCTGCATTCTGCTACAAAGACCTTTTACATCTGCACTTGAAAGGGAATCCTCTGAGCTTGAGATCCTGCTGCTTGGGCAAATTCCTGACAATTTGCTGATAAAGCAGGAGAGTCCTTAGTCACTCTGGCAGCCATCCTTTTTGGTAACCTCTTATCTCAACTATTGCTGGTCAACTTATTTACCTCAGCTGGGGAGGTAGCTACTCTCTCTGTTGACCACATAGTGGCTGTGGCAGGGTGGGGTTTATATAGCTCATCACAACTGCATGGGTATGTCTAGACTACATGGCTCTGTCAACAGAGACATGTAAACTAGTTTACCTGGCATAGGCAAAGAAGTGGGGATTTAAATAATCCCTGCTTCATTAAAATAAACATGGCCGCTGCTCTGTTCCGACGATCAGCTGATCCGGCACAGCGCGGTAGTCTAGATGCAGATCGGTCGGCTGGGGAAGCTTTTGCTGACCGATCCTGTAAGCCTCGTTTCACAAGGCATAAGGAATCGGTTGGCAAAGGCTTCCCCAGCCAACCGATCCTCGTCTAGACTGCCGCGCTGTGCTGGATCAGCTGATCATTGGCACAGCGCGGCGGCCATTTTTATTTTAATGAAGCGGGGATTATTTAAATCCCCGCTTCTTTGCCTATGCCGGGTAAACTAGTTTACATGGCTCCATCGACGGAGCCATGTAGTCTAGACATACCCCATATGGCTAAGCACACTGATAATAGGGTTGCCAGATGGTTTAACCAAACTACCGAACACCCGACTCCTCCCCAAAAAAAACCACCGGAAAAAAAAATATGTTGGGGGGGGGGGAAGTGGGAAAGTTGTTGAGAAAAAAAAAGGAGACACAGAGTTATTAAGCAAAATAATAATAATAATAATAATAATAATAATAATAAAACAGCATTAAAACAGCATGGCCCCCTTCAGAGTGCCTGCAGAGTCAGAATAGGGATAGGAATAGGGAAGAGGTTGAGCACTAAGACCCAGGGATGGCATTGCTTCCCCTTGATCTTTAGGCTTTTTGCCGATGGCCATTTTGTTTTATTGATCAAGCCAAAACGCAGCTTCCCTGTGGAACCAGGTAAGCAGAAGATCCAGGGGTGGGGCTCTGGGGCTGCCGGAGGCCGGGGGCTGGGCCCAGTTGCCAAGTATGTTGTAGGGTTGTCAGGTGTCTGGTATTTTCACCTCCTGTCCAGGAAAAAAAATCAGAAAATACTGGACATTTTAGGTGTCCAGTATTTTCTGATTTTTTTTACTGGACAGGAGATGAAAATACCAGATTGTCCGGGTCAATACCAGACACCTGGCAACCCTGACTGATAAGGGTGGAAAGTCAGCGAATCATAGAACCATAGAATATGAGAACCTGAAGGAACCTTGAGAGGTCATCAAGTCCATCCCTCTCTTCTGTTCAAGCACAGAAAACAAAATTATCAAGCAAGCAAAACAGCATCCATTTTCACAGCTGCCAATGTATTCTTAGGAATGTAGCAAAAAGTATATAACAACAACAAAGGAGATAACCCTGAAATGGTTTACATTAAGAGAAAGAAACAACAACCTGCAGAACTGAGGCTGAATGTAGCACGAAGCAGCTCTTGCTGCTTCTTCACATATTTTTCATAAGATGCTTTATAAGATACAGTTCAAGAAGAACATGCATACATGTGTATTAATACATCTCAGAGGGTGACTTACCTTGTTTTAAATAAGTTTCATAAAATCACAGACTACTAGAAACTGGAAGGGACCCTGAGAGGTCATCAAGTCCAGGACAAAACACTGTCTGAATCATCCCTTATAGACATCTATCTAACCTGCACTTAAATATCTCCAGTTTCTTTGAAGCTACTGTGACACATTTAGAGAATTTTGAACCTTTTTTATTCTGTTGACAAAACAACCATACAGAACAGCAGAGCATCTAAAGAATGTTTGTGTTCTGATCAAATGACATTTGATTATCCTTGTAACAGGAAGGGAACAGAGTATTAGTATTAGATTCTCTTACAGACAGATTTTAAACAAAAAGGAAGGTAAATATTTATATTAAAAACAAACTCAGCACAATTTCAAAGGCTAGGAAGGAGGAAAAGTTCTTTAACTAACATGGTTCCAATTACACAAATTCAATGGCAGACATAACTGTAATTAAGAATGTCACTTTGCACTCAAAGAAACGCACAGAAATATCTTAGAGAGGATGAAAAAGAAGAGGGTCCAGTTGGGATTTCAGAGCTAAATTTAGAGTCCATTTAGCTACAAGATCATCCGTGACAACAGCACTGAAGGATCTGCATCATGCAAGGATGTTAGATTAGAACAGATTGTTCTTGTACCCGAATATGGCATTTCAGTATACATCATCCAAATTTAATCAGGCAAATCAACTGCAGAAAATGGCCCCAAAGGTACATAAGGTGAATCCATAATTACATCCTTTCCCCTAGAAAGTTTTTATTTGAAAGGCTTCTTTTCCCTGGCAAATACATGTATATTGAATATGCAAGTTAATTCTGTATATTCAGGGTAAACTGATAGCGATAGTATTTTTAAACACACACATACCCCTGCTATTACTACATACAATAAAATAAAAAAATACTTGCAGGAACACTGCAATATGTAAGCAAACAGAAAGACAGCATATTCAAGACAAGAGAAAGTTCAACTTGAACATGATGGGAAATTGGTCTGAAATAGCACGACCGAGTTTGACCTTTAAGAAACACTGCAAAGACCATCTATTTTTATGTTCTTTCAGGGAAGGAGAGATGTGTTGAGGGCTAGTACATGCAGGTAGACATTTGGGGCAAAGTACTTTGGGGGGCTCATGGCTGGTTGGTTATTTCCTGATTTACCAGGGGAGGAGGAAGAGCAGAAACTGAAAGTTTCATTTCTGTTGGTATGATTCCATTTGTAATACATTTGAAGATCAATTAGATCCTTGAATACACATTTCTTTCTTTTCCTGTCATTATACATTAGGAGAAAAACAGATAGTTTTCTCCAATTGTGAATGCTGGTGTGTTCTGGGGAGCATGGGAAATAATGCTCCTTCCGTGTAACCACACCAGAGAGCAAAGGGGGCTCCAAATTAGGTGGAGAGGTAATGGACATCAGTTATCTGTAGATGACCAACCTCACAAGCTCCAGAGGACACATGGCTTTTCTGAGGCAAAATGCCTCCCTGTGGTCCCTCTACACTGTTCCTTTTTATGGCAAGACCTTTTTGATCATCCATTTTGAATCTGGTTCTTTGGTTTGTTAAGGCCTCTTGATACCACATAAGTAGCACAGAGTGGTCTGGCCAGAGAACGTTGGTAGAGAACTGTCCTTGCACAGGTGAAATCTCATTTGCTCAAAGCTAAAGCAATCAACTTCATTGCCTCCTTTGCCAGCTGCCCTCCCACCATCAAAGGAGGGATTAAGGTGGATTACAGGCATTCTGGAGATAGGACGTGGGAAGGGGCATGGTGGAATGGAGTTCTAGACTCTCCACTACTATACGGAGCTTGATCCTGCCACGGAGCTTGATCCTGCCTTGAGGGTGGGGGGCTGGACTCGATGACCTCTCGAGGTCCCTTCCAGTCCTATTATTCTATGATTCTATGATAATGCGTGTGATTGATCTTAAGCCAGCGCCAGAAGTGAGAGCCGATCCCCTGCTGCTCTAATTTCTGCTGATGCCAGAGGCTGAGGATCAAGAAACTACAAACAGTTCCCTAGATACACAGTAGCAGATTTGAAGGTAGCTATCCTGCAGCAAAAAAACTTCAAGACCAGACTTCAAAGAGAAACTGCTGAGCTACAGTTCATCTGCAAATTTGACACCATCAGTTTAGGATTAAACAAAGACTGTGAATGGCTAGCCAAGTACAAAAGCAGTTTCCCCTCTCTTGGACTGTGTCTGGACTGGCAAGTTTTTCTGCAAAAGCAGGTGCTTTTGCGGAAAAACTTACCAGATGTCTACACTGGCCGCTTGAATTTGTGCAAGAACACTGACGATCTAATGTACAATTGTCAGTGTTCTTCCGCAAATACTATGCTGCTCCCGCTCGGGAAAAAGCCCTCTTGCGCAAATGCTTTTGCACAAGAGGGCCAGTGTAGACAGCTAAAAATTGTTTTGTGCAATAAAAGCCCCGATAGTGAAAATGGCGATTGGGGCTTTCTTGCGCAAAACCGCGTCTAGATTGGCACGGACGCTTTTCTGCAAAAAGTGCTTTTGCGCAAAAGTGTCCGTGCCAATCTAGACACTCTTTTCCGCAAATATCCTTGTCTTTATCCCGCAGGGCCCTCCACAGTGTAGTCCCAGGTACCTCTTTGGTCATATTTCCTCTGTATCATTCAATGGTTTATTGATTGACTCAATTACCACCCCATTTGCACTTCTCAGCTTCAGTCGCTGTTTCATACTAAGTGGTGCTTTTTTTCTTGTCTTCCCTTTCCTTGTGTCCCCTCACCAAGAATCACTCTACACTTTCCTTTATTTAAATTGTGCTGTCTCCCGTCTCCAACCCTGTAAACCATTCCATTCTGCACAAGCAATGTTATTGATTTCAATGGGGCTCAATGCAGGTGCAAGAGTTGCCTACGTAGAGCTCATTGTGAGATCAAGGCCTTAGACTGGGAACCTCTTCAGAAAAGTGATTATTGTTCATTCTACATCTGTGAAGATCAGTTTAAACAACAGTACTATAAAATACATGGTTATACCACATCAAAATAAAGGTAGGAGAAAGAAAAGCTTCTTTAATGTCAACTCTGTAGTTCCTGGCTTACTACATGCTTTTATAAGATTTCTAAACAAGTGGGAAAGAAATCTATCCCTAGACTGTGACTCTGAGCTTAACTTCAATTACAACATGTTTCCATTTAATTTCAATTACAAATTCCTGTAGAGAAGGTCCCTTGTACAAAATAGTAACACAAGACACTGGACTAAGGGCATGAGATATTAAGACAGTAGAATCACATTCAGAGGGATTATAAGAGAGTTGCTCACCCCCACGAGTAAAAAGCTACATATGCCCTGGAAGACACAGAGGGTACGTCTAGACTACAGGCTTTTGTCGACAGAAGTTTTATCGACAGATCTTGTCGACAAAGCTTCTGTCGACAAAGAGTGTCTACACTACATTCAGTTCTGTCGACAAAGCAAGTTGCTTTGTCGACATGGTAGTGTAGACGCAAAGGACAGTTTACATGCAATAACACCTTCTGTCGACAGAACTCTGTTGACAGAAGGCGTTATGCCTCATAAAATGAGGTTTACCAGCGTCGACAAAACTGCTGAGTTCTGTCGACGTTATGTCGACAGAACTCAGCGGTAGTGTAGATGCAGGTATAGTTTTGTCGACAAAAGTGGACTTTTGTCAACAAAACCCTGTAGTCTAGACACACCCAGAATGACCAGCCTTCTAAATAAGCACTCAATGTCTGGGTTGTTTACTTTAATTGAACACTATTTTTTCTCCTTACCAGAACTGCTACAGTAGGATGGGTCCACAAGTTTGCCAGTCTTATCATAACAGGCAATAGCTCGGAGTCGCACACCTTCTCCACAGTGTTTGGTTTCTCCTTGGACTCTTGATCCTAATTTCAGCTCTGTTTTTCCTTCTGCAATAATGCAATCTGACCAATTTCCATGGTGCTGTGTGATGAATGTTTCACAGGGACACTCTTCTGTTTCAACTTGAGGATACACTACTGTATTCTGGCATTTGTCTCGTTTCCTGCTTCTCCCTGTTCCAACCAAAGAAATCTGCTTGTTAGCTTAACATCTGCTCTCTTTGATAACAATGTGTCATTATTTATACTTGCAGGAGTTTAATACATTAAAACGAAGACAATCTGAAATGTTAATATAAAGAAATACTTCAAAAACATCTATTACTTATTGCCAGTGCTTTAAAGTGCCAAGGCAAGGTAGTTATCTCTCGAGGCAACCAGGGAATTTAGAAGAACTTAGACATATTTTGTTCTGTTGGTTAGGGCATTGAGTACTAAGAAAAAAACTTACCATAGTAATTGTATGACTAGAAATTTCTTTGTAATTTTATGTAATATCATTTTCCCTAATTATCAGATGAAAACAAATTGATTATTTTGTCTCTATTCTCCCTGCAATCAATGGTTGCTAGGGAAACCTGCACAGGAGTCTAAGTAAGCTGCAACTCTTTCTTTGAGGCTACTTTACAAATTAGTTAAACATGCACCCTGCACACTGACTGTACTTTGAAGAAAATAGAAAAGATAATCCTAGGTAAATTACTGAGTCTGGAACACATTTCAGCAGTATACATTTTCCCCCTCTCTCTCCATGCTTCTGATATATTTTAAGAGAAGATTACTTAAGCATCTTTTCTCCTCAGTATCATAAGGAATACAGCCCTTCTTTTTATCTTAAACTACAGCCCCACCTTGAAGAATGGTGTGGCATTTCCCTATCTGGTCCTCCCAGAGATACTTTGTTTGAAGGATATGCCTCACTCCACCCTGGCTGGCTATGAGCTGGTCCCCACATAGGGAAAGCAGATCTGATTCACCTTTTCCAGGGCACAACAGAATCTCTGCTCCTCAGAATTTTGGGATTGCCTGCTCAACATCTAGAGAGCAAGGGGTTGTTAATACCTTCGGAAAGAGCAAACTATCTGCTTCTCTTACAACAGGCTGACTCTGGTGGACTGTGTGGAATGGAGCAGTCTTTGTGCTGCCTTGGACATGGGACTGAGATTGTGTCTGGCCTCTTTGAAGTGAGAAGAACTGGAAAAAAGAATGATTGGATTCTCTCTCATAATGTGTGTATATATTTATCATTTATCACAGGCATTAATGGCTGTCTACTGGATTGCTGAGCAGGGAATCCATAACCTCTGCTGCTCTTGATCTCTGACTGTCAGGCCCCGGGAGGTAGAACAGCATCAAGCCACTACCCACATCTCAGGGTCCCTGGCACATTTTAAGGGTACAAACCCCTCTATCTGGCACCCCACTCTGAATGTTGGCATTCGCTGCCCAGCCCCTCCCCAACTCTTCTGCATGTAGTACTGAACTTTCAGACTCCCCAGTACTTAAATACATCCCCAAAGTGTGAAACTTCTGGTTACAATTTAATTCTGTCAGAGGCCCACTGTACCTGTCAAGCAATCAACACTGTTGGCACAGACTTACGTCTTCATGCTCTTTTATGCACATTCATGTAAAGCATAGCGAGTACAGATCCTGGAGAAAAACATCTGAAAGCACAATGTGTCTCACTAGCTCACCCTTCTCTTGGGAGTCCTGGGGAAACCATCTGGATGCAGGCAGGAAGGGTGTTCCTGCTGCATGGTGAGTGGTCTCTCCGTTGTGGATTTGAGAAAATGGCCCCTGAGCAGGCCAGCTTCTGCCATTTAAAATCATCAGCCTTGTGTGTCAAGTGACCAGTCGGTCACCTTCTTCCCATCAACACAGACTCCTTCTAGGTGACTCCACTGCCAAGGCATCCTACTTCCTATTCAGACTGTTTTAGGCAAGACCAGCTATGCCCAAATTAGGGAGCATCTTGGGAACTGAAAGGAGTTGGGCCCCTCACTACTTTCAGGAGCTTCCTCATTTGAGACTTATTCAAAGACCCTTAGCCCTCTCACCCTTAGCCCTTTCACTTCTCCCTGCAGGGCCATAAGCAGGGCTGGAAGCTGCAGGCATAGCAGCAGTGAGGGCAGCAAGGGCATAGCAAGAGAACAGGCCCTGAAGATGGTGGAGGCAGGATCCCTGATGCTGCTGCTCTAAGTGGCACTCTATTCCAGGATTATAGCATATCACTATCACTGATGACTCCCAGGCTCCAACAGATGATGAGCATCTGAAGATGCTCCTCCATCCCAGCAGGAAGTGAGAGGCACTGCCTGGAACCTCGGTCAACTGCTCAGCAGAGAACAACTCAAGCCTGCCACATCCCATTCCACCAATCCTCCTCTAGCAACAAGCTAGAGAGACACAGACAGACCGGAAAAGGGACAAACTGAGGCAGGTGGATAGGGGAGACTGAGTCAAGGACTGGGGAACTGGGAGGGAAGGGGTCTCAGAGATATGCGAGTAGGGGTGAGGTTGGAGGATCTAAAAGGGGGAAATAGGGTGGAGAAGAGGGGCTTTTACCATAAAGGACCTGGGAGCTGAGTGGGGCAAAGCATGGGGGACAGAAATCAAGGCAGAACTAATGGAGGCAGAAGGAGTATTAGCAGCAGTGGGAGGCAAGGGTGGAGAAGGACAGCATTGGGTAAGAACAGAATGCCGATAGGGAGGTGGCAGGTAAGGGCAGGTGGCAGGTTAGAGGTGAGGCAGGGGCAAAAGGCAGATGGAATGGAAGGTGTAGTGGTGGGTAGGACAGATGCTATGTAGGGTACAGAAGGTGGAGTTATGAATGGGGGAAGAGACAGGCAGGAAGGGGCAAATGGAATAGAGGAGAATATGCAGAATGAGAGGAAAGCTGGGGAGGGTCAAAGGTTAGGAAGGAGAGGACAGTTAGGAATAAGGAAGGAAGCAGGGCAAGGCAGGAGGTCACAGGTAAGGAAGGAAGACATAGTTAATGGTAGGGGAGGAAACTTGGAAGAAGGCAGAGATAAGGAGTCGGGGAGGAGGGTGCAATTAGAAGTTGGGCAGGGCAGTGGGGGAGGGGAGTAAGGGCAGACTATTGCTGCAGATGGGCTTGGCAGCACAGAAAATGCCAGTACAGGAGTGTGCTAAGACATGCCCTGGCACCTCACTGCACAATGTTTTCAACACCATTTGCATTTGTAAGGATGCTCCAACCCCCCAATTTGAAGTCTAGGAGCTAGTCTTTTCCCTAGAGTGAATAGATTTCCAATTATCAGAGTCAGATCTCTTTTGCCACCAGCCTGTGGAATTTTCAATCCCATTTGGAGGCAAACAGTGTAGAAGAAAAAAGGCTGCACATTCAGAATTGGGTTACAGCCTGACAGGGGAGCAGAGAGTCACAATGGGCCCCCGGGCAAGATGTGTATGTGGGGGTGGGGGAGCAGGGCTGACCTGGATCTGTCCCCCCAGAAGGGGTGGGCCCTCAGGTGGAAAGTGCAGGGCCAGGAGCAGCCATCACTCAACACTGCTTGGAGCATGGTATACCGCCTCCCTCAAGCATTAGAGCTGCCTGGAGTGTGCTGTTCAGTGAGCTCCAGCAGTGATTTAAAGGGCCCAGGACTCTAAGTGCTGCTGCTGCAACAGTAATGCCAGCTGGGAACCCCAAACCCTTTAGAATTGCTGGACCCCGGGGCACTTACTCCCTCATAGTGTTCATACTCTCATGTAGCATTAATTAAGTGTACAGACATATTCAACATTTTTCTTAATAGTGTGCCCCAAAGATGCCAATTCAAGACCTCTGCAGCACTCTTCAACAAAATGGGGTTTGGTAAGAAATTATGTAACTACAAAGCCAATAGATGTGTTTTCTCTCCTGATATTGAACACACAGAAAGAAAATAGAGAACAGATGCAGACAGTCTACTTGCCAAAATGTCTAGCTTTCTAGTCCTTCACCCATGAAACCCATGGGAACTTTGCCACCAGTTTCAGTGGGAACAAGACTAGGACTGAAGAGAGTGCATCTACACAGCAGGGCTTAACTTGAAATAAGCTGTGCAAATTCAGCTACATCTATTGCGTAGCTTATTTTGAAATTGGGAACATCTACACAGAACTTATTTCAAAATAGAAATAAGTAGCACTCTTCCTCCGACTTCCATTACTCCTCGTACAACTTCTGTAACCCTCACTGGAGTAAGAAATCCTCTAGCTTGATAGTATTTTGATATTATTTCGAAATAACTGCCAGCTGTGTAGATGCAGATTAAATCATTTTGAAATATGTTGCTGTGTAGATGTACTCTGGGTGTCCTCTTTATGCACTTAATTCCTCAGTTATATATTTCCAAAGAGAAATGTAGAGGTAGCAAGGTCTTAATTTTATTAGTCTCTAAAAGCTAATTCTTTCAAAATTATATGTTTTAGAGTTCTAAGGATAATTTTACTCACAAAGAGGAAACTTTGCAAACAAAGGGAAAAAAAGAAAAACGGAATTCTTTTCCACATTTTTAGACACAAATTCAATGATGTACAAACTATATTCTTACATTTAGATCAGATTCAGATGACAAACCAATTATTAAGTACACTGCCCTTTGAGACAGAGAAGTCTGAGTGTTTGTGAAAATAAGCGACCTTGAAATATTCAAAGGGGGAAGGGGAAATCAAATTATTAATTGTCAACAATTCATGGTATAAACAAATATCCAAAGACAAATTCAGATCTGGGGTAAGAAGGCACAACTCAGCTAACTTCAGAGAAGTTCTGCAGTATACAGGAATATGCTTATATGCTTTTGAATAGTTTTAGAGAATGGTATTATGGTCTGTGCTTTGCTAGCCAATTCATAGCTCAAGAAGCTAATGCCTGTCATCCAAAGGCAGCCAGGATGGACAAGTTGACTCATTAGTGAATCAAGAGGCAGAACACTATCAGATAGTAGAGCAGGTATTCTTCATGAACACCCACTCACATGGAACTGAATGACACTCTGGACAAAGAATAACTCCAGGTACTTAGATGCTATTGTGATAGACACTATGCTTTTGTGCCGAGATAGATGCGTTTATAGAAATCAGAGATGGTGCACTGGCAATCTAGGAACGTACAGACAGTAAAATGTTTTGTGTAAGCCATCACTGAGTATAAATGTGCTTATATTTCAAGAGTAGTAAACTTAAAAGAACAGGAAAATTGATGTTTGTATTTCATTTAAATAAAGGTATCTAAACTTAATTCTCTACACACACACTGTTGTGACAATTGAAAAATCTGTCCAACATATTAATTGTATGTAAGATTATGAACTCTCTGTATGTATCTTAATCATTGTACGACGTCCATTTTGAATATGCAGCTTTTCTGTGGTCTCGTTATCTGCATGGCAAACTGAAATTCCTGCTGGAGTAGTGGCAAAGTCCTAACAAAAAGAATGTGGTTAAACTTTGACGACTGGCTACCTAAATAAATAGAGGACTATTGCCCAGGGAAAGCCCGTTTTTCAAATATAAACTCCGGTAGAAGGTCAAACTGACAACGAAGTCACCTGGTAGGAGTCTGATCACCTGAGGAAGCACAGAAGGACTTCACCTTACAAAAATGGATGAAAGTTATGAGACGGCAGAAGCTGATCTATAGAGGGGGCATTTTTCTGTAGCTCACAATGAGAGAGAAGCAGTACTGCTTGCAGGGGCCTAATAAGGCAAAGAACCTGTCTGCTGTCCAGAGCATAGATAGCCCTTCAAGGACTCCCATAGGAAAGATGAGGGAGTGAGGAGCATTGCTTTTAGGATGTTTATTATTTTTTCTAAATGTACTTTCTTATGCCTTTTCTGTTGGGTGAAAGAGCAATAATGTGTTAGACTTTGTGCAACGTGCCCGTGTGTTACGTCTTTCGCAACTACCATATAGCAGCTGAGAACCCAGAAGACTCACACCTTTCCTGGGAGTCTGGAAGAGGCAGTCTCTACTAGACATGAGGACATAGGCAAATGGTTGAGGAGCATCACTTTCATAAAGGGATAATAGACAGAGTTAGTGCCCATGAAATGTGCCAGAAAAGCCAAGGGAGGCACAGGGAAGCGTAAAACACTGGGGAATCCAGAGCCTTGGATGACTGGCAGGGAGATGCTGACCAGATCTGTGATGGTTCAGTAAGGCAGCTTAAATAAATATGCCATGCTTCAGTACCCTTAGCAGAGCCAATTCATTGCAATAAAAATTCCTGTCACATATGTCACTGTTATGGGATCAAAGCAACTGTGTTAAGCAACTTTAGGAGAATATGAGTTTTATACCTACTTAGGACAATTTTCTTGGATTTACCTACTCCTGATCTTTACTGAGAAAGAAGTAAGAGAAAATTTTAGGCCTATGGTACAGTATAGCATAACAAACAGATGTCAACATAAAATACAGGTCTAAACATGCCACACAATGGCCATTCACTTAATTCCTTCTAATAATTTCTTACCTATATTTTTAGGCATAGTAGTCAGAGATGGATAGAGAATTTTATTTCTCTATAAGTGCAGACATCACTGTGGAGGGCATTATACTATAATCTTTTGCCAGAAACAACTGAAAATCCTTTAATTTATTTAAAAGGGTTCCTTTATTCTTTAACGAGCTGTACTCATGAATAAAACACTTTGATTCCATTACATCTGTATAAAGAATTATGTTAATGAAAACCTGAATCATTCCAAACAATAATAAAATGATCTTGTCATTGATTACAAGTTATTCCAGAAGAAAAGCAAAGTGATAGCCACCATACTTACACTACTATTCCATTCCTAAACATTATTATGCTGGATATGTTTACTAAAGCTGTCATGTCTAATTTTTCACTTTGCTGTAAAAGCCTTTGATGTATCACCCTCTACTAATGGAATAACAAAAAGTAACTAAACTATGGAGCTTTTAAATGCAAAATAGAAAATATGAAATGCTTTAAATGCAAAACATTACAGTAAGCAGTATACCTATTGTAAGTCTTAACACTCCCCTCTTCCCCATTTTGTTCAATTTGGTTTAACAAAATGCAGCAGAAGAAAAGACTTATTAAAACAAATGTTGGAACTATTAGTGTTCCGCAATTTTAGAGCTTCTCAGTTTGTTCTTGTTGAAATAACACATAATATTTTTTCGGTAGTTACTGTAGAATGGGCTGAACCAGGATGTTTAACTAATATTTGGAAATGATCAACTAAAACTGGTATAAAGCTGCTAATGGCAATTCCATAAGCCCAACATGAACTGTATTATAAAAATAATATGACCTCCCGCAACTTAGATTTCCAAACAGATTTGAGCCCAACAGTTACTGGTAAATAACCTTCTTTTCTTCTTCATGTGCTGGCCTCTATGGGCACGCTTACACAGCAAGGCTAAACTCAAAATAAGCTACGTAACTTGAGCTACACTAATTGTGTAGCTTTAGCCAAAATAGCTTATTTTGACTTTGGCACGATCTGCCCAGCAGTTATTTCAAGATAAAGCACTTTTCCCCCCAACTTCCCTTACTTCTCGTACAATGATGGTTACAGGAGTCAGAGTAAGCCGTTCTCCAGTTCGACATTATTTGGACATTATGTCAAAATAATTGCTTGTATGTAGATGCAGACTATGTTATTTTGGAATAATGTCAGTTATTCCGAAATAATGCTGCTGTGTAGACATAGCTTAAGTGTATACCACACATGGGTGACATATTGGGACCAGAAAGGGGTGCACAGATGCCTGCAAAAAAAGATGCCTAAAGAACTGTAGTTGCCACCACTGTATTCTCCATGGAGACCTGAAGTATCACATACTGTTGTGTAATTGCGTGAATCAAACTTCAGGCCACTCTTCATATTTCCACTATTGATACTTCCTTGAAAAGTAACTTGAGCTCAAAGTCTATCTGGGGGAGGGATATATGCCAATTGGTAGCATGTGATGATTCAGCCAGAAATCCATTTTGGAGATTTTACAAGAATATACTGCTCGACCTTGCAACCTTTCTGCTATAACGAGGAATAGTCTTGGTGAGAAGAGAAAAGGTACATGGACAGATTGGTTGACATGGAATTCAGAAATAACTTTAGGGAAGATTTTGGGATAAAAGGAATAGGAAAATGGTATATGGTGGATTGATCAAGAGAGCTTCTATTTTATTGACCATTAAAGCCAAAATAATGGCAACTAAAAATGCAAATTTCATGGAAATGTGGGATATAAGACATGTTGCCAGGGGTTCAAGTAGCAGGCTGATGAAAAGTTCCTGACCAAGTTTTTCAGGAATTTAACTGGTTTAAGTGAATGCTACAAGATGGACAAACAGCGGCTGTGTCTAGACTGGCCACTTTTTCCGGAAAAGCAGTTGCTTTTCCGGAAAAACTTGCCAGCTGTCTACACTGGCCGCTTGAATTTCCCCAAAAGCACTGACGATCTCATGTAAGATTGTCAGTGCTTTTGCGGAAATACTATGCTGCTCCCGTTCGGGCAAAAGTCTTTTTCCGAAAAACTTTTGCGCAAAAGGGCCAGTGTAGACAGCAGAGATTTGTTTTCCGCAAAAAAGCCCCGATCGCGAAAAGGGTGATTGGGGCTTTTTTGAGGAAAAGCACGTCTAGATTGGCCACGGATGCTTTTCCGCAAAATTGCTCTTGCGGAAAAGCATCCTGCCAATCTAGACGTGCTTTTCCGAAAATGCTTTTAACTGAAAACTTTTCCGTTAAAAGCATTTCCGGAAAATCATGCCAGTGTAGATGTAGCCGCTAAGTATAGACTATGGGGCTTTATTGGAAAAAGCTATGGAAATTACGCTCCACAATTTGTGTAGCTTTTTCCAATCGCTTTTGCGGAAGAGGCTTTTCTGCCATTTGGCCCAGTCTAGATGGGGCCAAATGGTGGAAAAGCCTCCTCTTTCAGTGGTGGCCTTATGTCTCCCCAAAAGAGCGCAAAAAAAGCAGAAGAACAAACACGTTCCTTGGATGCGGCAGGTTAACCCTGTAGTCTAGACGTAGCCACAGTGAGCTAATGGAAAGATCCAAGTTATTGAACAACAGAAAATGGTCAAAAATTACTAGGAAATCTACAGTATATCTGAAGAAGACTCATTGGCCATGCCCTGAAATATCTCCATCTAGCTAAGAAACAAATCCTAGTTGAATCTTTCCTATTTTGAATAAAAATGCCTTAGACAGCAAACAAACACGAGCATTCTAGATCTGATGCCCATCCAAACACCTGGTCATGAAGTGAAGTAGGTCTGGACCAAGGTGTCTGAGTTGGCCATCCTCCTCAATTGGAAAATCTGGAAATGCACATATCCTAATAGGCCAAGTTGACATTCTCAAAAGTTCTAGGAACCACAACTTTCTCGGCTAGGTGAATGCTATGAGAATGTGCTGGATCTTTCTCAAGACACTGAGTAGCAGGGGAATGGGTGAAAGTGATATCTGACTTAGTCTGTGCATGATAGCAGAAAAGTATCACTCAGGGTATGTCTAGACAGAAGCGCTATTTCAGGATACTTCCGGTATCCTGAAATAGCTATTCTGTGTCTTTTAAGCAAACCCATTATTTCAAAATATAATATGCTCGCTATTCTGATGTCCCTGTAAACCTTGTTCCACGAGGATTAAGAGACATTTGAGAACAGCTGTTTATTTCGAGCTAAGGGTGCACTGTAGATGCACCCTCAGTGAGCTGCATTCCATAGATGCTCTGGAGTAGCATAGGGGAAGTTTATTGCTTATTTGGAGTGTTATCAGATCCCACTGAGGTGCTCTCCACTGAGTGAATATTCTGTTCAGGACACAGCTGTGTATTTCCACTAGTGGTCTGCAGAGAAGTGCCTGCTCAGGTTGTCCACTAAAAATTATGAATATTTGGGAAGTATGTGGCTTGGATTGTAATGTGGTTTTCAATGCACCAGTTCCAAAACTGTCTGCTTCCTGGAAGTGGAGAAAGGATCTTGCTCCAACCTGCTTGTTTATATAAAGTACCGTGGCAATATTGTATTTACAGTGCATGTATGATCTGGAGGCAATTAATTGACCTTTCACTATAAGTGGTAAATAGGCAAATGGTGGGAAGATAGGAGTTGCTATAGAGAACTTTTTTCTGTGTGTCCAGCTCATGAGACTTGCCCACATGCTCAGGGTTCAGCTGATCAACATATTTGGGGTCGGGAAGGAATTTTCCTCCAGGGTAGATTGGCAGAGGCCCTGGAGGTTTTCCGCCTTCCTCTGTAGCATGGGGCTACAGAGGAAGGACTTCAAAATCTAAGTATCCAGCACTTACAGTCCACTCTATTAGCCCCATTCCAGCATGGACACTCTAATTGATACGATTTCCCCCCCTTCTCATTCCTTCTTCATCCCCTCTTTTTCTGCTATTTATTTGTACCTCTGGACTCCTTGCTCCAGTCATCTGAAAAAGTGGGTTGTGCCCACGAAAGCTGACGATGCTATCTACATTTTTGTTAGTCTCTAAGGTGCTGCAGGACCATTCAATGGCTTTTAAAGTTTTTACTAGGAATCATTCATCCAAATGCGGGAAAATTGTTACAGTGCTGTCTCTTTTAGCCGGCCACCACAGAGGAAAGCTTTGTGAATACCCTGGGACCAGTTGCTAGTCCAAAGGGAAGAACTCTGAAAAGTAGTGTTCCTAACCTTCTTGGAACCAAAATTTCTGTGGAATAGGTAAATATGTCCATGAAAATGGGCACACTTCACAAAGATCCATAAAGATCAATAATGTGTCTCTATCCTCTGTCTTCTTTGTGGACTAAGAATTATAGGCAAAAGAACCCTCTACCTTGATACTGAAGTGTTACTCATTCTATTGCCACTCATTGGAGAAGAGAATCCGCCTTCTGGCAAAAAATATCTCCCTGGAGAATGTTCTATGAAGAGGAACCAGGAAAGGGATTTATGGAGAGGAAAGGAAAGAAATTAGTGGATCATTTCAAGAACCCAAATGCCAAATTGTAGGCCAAAAGTGAGAGATGATCCCCAAAGATGAGGGGGTAAGTAGGTAGAAGTGATTCGCCTCGATAACGATGGCCAGTTCTTGATTGAGGCATCAGAAGCAGTCCTGAATGGGAATGGATAGAGATCGTGATAATAAAGGATTCTGAAAATTGAAGTATCTGAACTCCCTGCCACTTGCATAGAGGTATGACTGGACACTGATGATAGAATCTTTGTGGAGTAGGTGGTCTTGGCCTATATATTGCCTGCTGTGTTTTCTCTTCAGAGTCAGAGTGTGGGAAGTGGAAGATCAATCCAAAATCTTTCAAAGAAAGTAGACTTATATCAGTGTTCTCATTTAAAAAATCTGACTCATTAAATAGTAAAGCCTTTACGATGTTCTGGACTTTCTTGTGGAACCCTGATGAGCCAAGAATCACACCTCACACTATATTAGGAGCTAACCCTCTAAATGCCATGTCCACAGCAATCACTGCAGTGATGTTTTTGCCACCACTCTGCCTTCCTCAATCAAGGGCTGAAATCGGGCTCTGTCCTCAAGGTGCAGCTTGAAATACAGAACTTCAGGCTCATAGAGGACAACACCTCCAACCTCTTGGAACCTGTAACAGCTGAGGTGGTCTGAGGGTGTTATGCTCTTGCTCCCTCTATGACTACATGCACCATTAGCAAGCTGGGCACTGGGTGGGTGGATGGGTGGGTGGGTGGGTGAAAAGACACTTAGCTCCTTTAGTTGGGACAATATAGAATCTCTCAATTCTTTTAGGTGTGGGGGAGCAATGGGCTAAGTATGCCAGATCATTGTGGCTGGTTCCATGATGGCCTCTTTGACTAGGAGTGTCTCTTTGCTTGGACCTGTTGGCTGCAGAATATCCTTGGACCCGTACATTTCATAATGTCAAAGAGCCAGTGTTGGGAATTATGGGCCTTCTCCAGCGCTATGAAGATCACTTGCTTTCCTCTGAAGTAGCTTTTGATGCTGCCTCTGGTCACCGGATGGAAAAAGTGAGGACAGACTCATGGCTTCATATGGAAATTAGCATGAGATCCCTGTCAGTACTTGTGGATCCAGGTAAATTTCCTTTTCGTAATGATGGATCTGGTAGATACAAAGTGGGAGAAGTGTGCTAGGACTCATGGGCGGATCTAGGATATCTGTCAGCTGGTCCCACAGGCCCCAGTATGGGGATCCCATAACTTCAAGTACAAGGAGACCCTGGCAAATTCTTATCTCGGAGGAGGGCATTTGGCTCTCCTTCAGTGCCTATCAGGATTTATCTCCCTTTGAGGAGATTCAGAACTGGCTTGAGCATCTGACTCATTTGAGTTCAACAACTGCTCTCATGTACCGGTGGGGAAGATGGTACTGGAGTGAGAACACTCCTACCCAAGCACTGGAGTAGAGATGGTTCCAGTATTACTGAAGTGATTTCATCTTCTAGTGCGGCAATGTGCCTCAGGAGAACTGGGCCCAAGAGGAGAGGGGACTGAAGGTGAAGGAGGGAGATACTCTCTGGCAAGATGTAAGAATCCATACATCCTAGTGTTTGGGGCATTCCTGCGGTTAGGACTCACAGTTCCTATATAGCCCAAGATATTGTAGGTAGCCAGACCTTTAATGCAGTCATGTCAGTGCTCTTAGATGGAGCTGGTAGATGACATTCTGTATGTTTAGGATCAAAGTCACCAACAGAAGTGACTGACTCTTTCTTTAGCACTTTAACCTACTGGGGGGGGGGGGGAGGGAGGAAGGGTGATCTTAAGCAATTCTAAGCCCTTAGGATGTGCCTACAAAGGCTGACCTGACCTTGATAGGGTGAGGAGGGATCTCTTCTCTTCCAAACAGACTTGGACAGGATTCTGTCCTTGTAACTTGGGGAGTGTGAAGACCTTGACCAGCTTTAGGTTCCTTTCCCAAGCTCATTCTCAAAGGGGTGCTGCTTGTGAGTTGGTATCAATGCCTGACCCAGATCTGAGTGAGCATTCATAGCCTCCAAAAACTGTTTCTTCACCTGAAGCTCCTGACTGTTGCATGCTCACTGAGGGTTTACAAACATCAAATGGTGCAGTTTGCAGAAATAAGTATCTCACCCAAACAGCAGAGTTAGCATTGGGGGTTGTCATTCACAGAGAAAGAGCAAGAGAAACAATTCTTAAACAAACCAGGGAGGTGACCAGGTAACAATCATACCAGAGGATAGAATACATAGCCCAGTAAGCCTTCCTGGTTTTTGAAGCAGAGACAGTGGATTTTGAGCATTATAAGGGATACAATAAAATCTTATAATTATCCATCACTATGGAAACATAGGATATAATAGTATTTTAGCCTGTGCAAGTAAGACACCCTAGTGCAGGGGGCAAGGGATGCTGCTAACTTGAGGCAAGAAAGAAAAACACGTCTGTAAAAATTGTAATTTGCTATCATTAAATGTTAGTCAATAGGAAACATGTTTTGTTTTGTGTTTGTATAAAAATACCAGTCTCACTCTTGCTTAATATCATTTAAAGCTCTGATTTTTGTTAGTTATTTTGTTCTTGTTTTATTACAAAACTACCTCAGTGCTGCGTACTGAAATTAACTATGAAGCATCAACTAACCTAAAAGACTGATTTATGTTCTGTCTCTTTAGAGGCAACACATTGCATGATTTCTGAGACTGCCCAGTGATGGGGACTGGGCACTACAGGGAGATATGTATGGGGAACTCAGGAACTGGGATTCCACTGCTTCTTATTTGCAGGGCATGGTTTAGACTGTCACTCTTGAAGAGTCTGCAAGCAAGGTAGACAGGCTGGGAACTGATACACAGCTTAGCAGCTGCAAAGCTCTCACTCTTGCTAACACAGAATAGTAACACAACAGGGCTCGGAGTACTGGGTGTCCTAGCATGTCATAAAGAAAGTATCACTTTGCATCCATCTGCTGCTCATGTTGAACTAGTTTAGGCAAACTCCTGCTGCTTTCCCCCCACGTGAGACATACATACATATATATATAGGGCTCAAAAAATAATGGCGAGTAGATTACAACCCGGAAGAGCCGGCGCATACTCAGAATGCAAAACCGCGCAAAACCGCGTGGCTGGTGAGTGGGGCTCGCTGCTGCTTGGCGAGCCCTATATATATATATATATATACACAGAGAGAGAGAGAGAGAGATTCTATCTGTAATCACACAGAAGTTCAAAGTCAATACAGCAACATCTGAAAAACTGTTCGCAACTCTTGTCCATAAACCATAACACATAAAAGATTGATGGTACCTGTGAGTGATCGTCTTCTACTCTTTGTTGATTCACAATCTGAAGAGCAAGCTGTAAATTTAGACCAAAGGGTGAATGTGCAATCCTCTTTGCAGGGAATTACACACTCCTGTACCAGGGAAGGCATAGGTTCTGTCCATTTCATGCATTCAGTGACATCTGCAGCATGGTTATTGTTGGAAAGGCACACAACCGCTAAAGAGAAAAAGAAAACACTTTGTTAATGTTGTATATACCTACATAAGAACATAAGAATGGCCGTACTGGGTCAGACCAAAGGTCCATCTAGCCCAGTAGCCCGTCTGCTGACAGTGGCCAATGCCAGGTGCCCCACAGGGGTTGGACCGAAGACAATGATCAAGCGATTTGTCTCGTGCCATTCGTCTCCAGCCTCTGACAAACAGAGGGCAGAGATACCATTCCTATCCCATGGCTAATAGCCTTTTATGGACCTAACCTCCATGAATTTATCTAGCATCTCTTTAAACTCTGTTATAGTTCTAGCCTTCACAGCCGCCTCTGGCAAGGAGTTCCACAGGTTGACTATGCGCTGTGTGAAGAAGAATTTTCTTTTATTAGTTTTAAACTTGTTACCCATTAATTTCATTTGGTGTCTTCTAGTCCTTATATTATGGGAACTAATTAATAACTTTTCTTTATTCACCCTCTCCACACCACTCATGATTTTATATACCCCTATCATATCCCCCCCTCAGTCTCCTCTTTTCCAAACTGAAAAGTCCCAGTCGCTTTAGCCTCTCCTCATATGGGACCTGTTCGAAACCCTTGATCATTTTAGTTGCCCTTTTCTGAACCTTTTCCAAGGCCAAAATATCTTTTTGAGGTGAGGAGACCACATCTGTACACAGTATTCAAGACGTGGGCGTATCATAGTTTTATACAGGGGCAGTAAGATATTCTGTGTCTTATTTTCTATCCCTTTCTTAATAATTCCTAACATTCTATTTGCTTTCTGACCGCCGCAGCACACTGTGTGGACATTTTCAGAGAACTATCCATGATAACTCCAAGATCTCTTTCCTGATTTGTCGTAGCCAAATTAACCCCCATCATATTATATGTATAGTTGGGGTTATTTTTTCCAACATGTATTATTTTACACCTATCCACATTAAACTTCATTTGCCATTTTCTTGCCCAATCACTCAGTTTTGTGAGATCTTTGTGAAGTTCTTCACAGTCTGCTTCTGTCTTGACTATCTTAAACAGTTTAGTATCATCTGCAAACTTTACTACCTCACTGCTTGCCCCTTTTTCTAGATCATTTATGAATAAGTTGAATAGGATTGGTCCCAGGACTGATCCGTGGGGGACACCACTAGTTACCCCTCTCCATTCTGAAAATTTACCATTTATTCCTACCCTTTGTTTCCTGTCTTTTAACCAGTTCTCAATCCATGAAAGGACCTTCCCTCTTATTCCATGACAATGTAATTTACACAAGAGCCTTTGGTGAGGGACTTTGTCAAAGGCTTTCTGAAAATCTAAGTATACTATCTACTGGATTCCCCTTGTCCACATGGTTGTTAACCCCTTCAAAGAACTCTAATAGATTATTAAGACATGATTTCCCTTCACAGAAAGCATGTTGACTTTTGCCCAACAAATTATGTTCTTCTATGTGCCCAACAATTTTATTCTGAACTATTGTTTTGACTAATTTACCCGGTACCGACATTAGACTTACCAGTCTGTAATTGCCGGGATCACCTCTACCTGGTTTCTACTACCTATATACAGATGATTTCCTGTTCTACGCCAATAGCAAAGAAAATCTATATTTAGTTATGTTTGTACTGCATTTAAAGTTGTGCTCAGTGCTTCACGGACATGGAAAAAATATATCTTTGCTTCAAAAAGCTTATGACCTAAATCAGATTCTAAAATATTCTCAAAGAGTCTAGTGTTTTATATTTTGTGGGCAACGTTTTAACCAATTGTATAGCATAGAACAGGGGTAGGTAAACAATAATGTCAGCCTTCAGGATTAGTCCTTAGCAGGCCACCGCTGCTATGTTTACCTGCACCTCTGCATGTATCAGAGGATCATGGCCAGTGCAAGCAGTGGGAGTATCGCAGACTGGAACACTGCTTCCTGCCACTCGCATTGGCCGCAAATGGTGATTAGCAGCCAACAAGAACTGTGATCCTCTGATACCTGTGGCAGTGCAGGTAAACATGGAGCTGGAGTCCCACCAGGGGCTAAACCTATGGACTGGATTTGGCCCACGGGCCAGAATTTCCTGTCCCCTGGCATAGAACCATCCACAAACTGTTTACTGCTACAACTGGACAACCCACAAAAAAAAATTTGATGTAGGCCATGATGTCTATCTTGCTTCAGAAATTAGAATATAACCCTTTGGTCATAGTGACAGTATTTGAAAAGAAAAAGTATACAATCTTTAGATGTACTCATAAAGAATGACTACTTATCTTACAGTTAATTTCTGTTTCATATCATTTAAATCATCCAGTGTGATTTTCTACATACAACAGGCCATTAAATGTCTCCCTAATTCTCCTTTAACAAACTCAAAGACTTTATTTGTACTTAAGCATTTCAGTCCTCAGGAGACCCAATCGTACGCCACAGTCCAAATGGGAGTGACTGAAGTGTCACCAGTGTCCAAATCCCTGACAATGGCAGGGAATGGATTAGGTTTTGTAAGCAAGATCTGAATCAATGCTTCCATTACAGCCAGCTGGAATGGGAAAGAAATCCTGGGTGTGTTTATGTAAATACAGTTTGCCCCTGCTTCACTTAGATGTGTTAGATATTCAGCTGTTACAATGGTGTTTTGCTCATTGTAATCAGCTTGGCTGGTGTTGGGTCACAAATTGCATTAATACTAATTCTGATGGCTATAATTATTGGGGAAATACAAAAGAATAAAGTATGTACTTAACCTGGCACAACCTCTCAATTTAAAGAATGAGATTCTGGGCATGTGCATGTAAGTACAGTTCACTCAGTTTGCTTAGACATGCTGATATTCAACTGCTCAAATGGTGTTTTGTCCATTGTAACCAATTTGGCTGCTGTGGGGGTCACAAATTGTGTTAACACTTAATGCAGGGATTGTGAGATATGATTGCCAATGCTTGCAGTTATTGTGGGAATGGAGAAAAGTCAGACTGTGTTTAACTCAGTTGAAAAGAGAGAGAGACCCTGTCAGTGTAAATACTCTTGGATGGGTGGAGGCTCAGCTTCCAGAGCCCTATGAGATTATGCTGGGGAGGGAAGACTCTGAGACAGCAGGCTGCATGTCCTCCAAGTGTGAGCAAGAGGCTGGTCCAACCTGTTTCTCTGCACTGTTTCAATGATAGAGCTAAAGAAAAGCTTCATAAGGAGTTTCTGAGTATTTAAATTTACTCCAGCGGATGCTGGAATCCCTTGTGGCAAGATTGTGCTTTGGGCTAAAAGATGAAATCACTAGATTTGGGCCAGAGCCAAATCCACCACAAGCCAGCAGAAAATGTGACGAGCATCATGATGAGCAGTCAGCAGCGGCAGCAAATGGCCAGCAAAGCGGCGCCAGAGAGCAGTGAGCAGGTGGATGGCAAGTGACCAGCAGAGTGAGTAAGATGTCACCTACCTCCCTCCTCATTCAGGATAGGAGGTGAACTCTGTGGATAGACCTCTGAACTCTGGGACTGCCCTGACCAAAGACAGCATCTGTGGGTGTGGTGCAGAGAAGGGTTGGGCATGTGAAGGGGACATTTACACTGCTGGACTTAAGAACCTGAGCAGAAAAGGACATTGCCTAACCTACTTGCGCTGGTATATTTACTCATGAGTTTAGTTATGAAGTTTGTTTGTAGTGTTTTCCCAAATTAATGACATGTTACTTCCCTTCCCTTTTATGAAAGGTTTCTTTTCTACACTCTGACTCTGTGCTTGTGAGTGGGAAAGCATTGCCTCTCAGAGACAGTCATACGGTTGCCAGATACTTTCACAAAAAATACCTAACATGGTGGGGGGAAAAATTGGTCGAGCAAAAAAAAAAAAAACCCAACAGCACAGGGACCAAAGTTGTTGAGGAAAAAAAAACGCACAAAAAAAGAATCATGGCCCCTTTAAAAACCTGCCCCACCAGACGCAGCAGGGGGAAAATGTCCAAAGTGGCCTTCCATATGAAAAAAACAGAAAATACCAGACAATTTACATGTCCGGTTTTTCTGGGTTTTTTTTTTACTGGACAGAAGCCACAAATAACAGACTGTCCAAACCACTAGCAGACACCTGGCACCCCTAGGCACTCAGGGGTGTTGTGTGAATTTCCCAGGTTACTGGGTGAGGACTCGAGGTAGTTCAGTGTTGGATGGATGGAGAGGACCCCTAGATATTGAACCTGGCTCTGGCTGCTTCTAGTGTTATCTGGCAGAAGGGTTACAGTTAGATATAACCAGGGCTTGCCAAGTGGCAGCGAGCCCCAGTCGCAAGCTGCGCGGTTTTGTGCCGTTCTGCGCATGCGCAGATCATTCTGCGCCGGCTCTTCTAGGTCATAATCTGCTCCCCACAGGCAATTAGATTACATTATTTGTCGAGCCCTGGATATAACGTAAATGACCCTATCTAGTGACTCACACCCCATGCTCCAGATGAAACTGAAAATCCCCAAAGGTCCTGTAGTGAGACTAAGCCAGTAGCATGGTTCCTCTGACCCAGAAGGGGAAGGGCTCGCTAAGGCCCCTTGATGTGTGGGGTCAGACTCACCCAGCCCCACCCACAGGAAGCAGGAAGGTGGGGCTGGAAGTATAAGAACCAGAGCTCAGAGCTCAGCTGTAGCCTGGCCATTGAGCAGGCCAGACGCTCAGCCCAAGCTCCCAAGGAAGAAGGCCCAACCATACTGCCCTCGAAGGGAAGACTGGAATGGGCTGCCAGGCCCACTGCCAGGCTCAGAATACTGGCCAAGGCCTCCGAGACTGCTGTTGGGCCCTCAAGATTGGCTGGGACCCACAGGACCCCACTGGGCCCTGAAAACTGGGCCAGGCCACCTGGATCCCTGCCTGATCCTGACCCAGAGCCCATGGACACACTGCCAGCACCTTCATCCCTGGCAGACCCTGTTGAACAGAAGTGGAGCCAGGTAGGCTCCTGGGGGAAGCAGGAAGCAGCCCAGGGGTAGCTGATCTAAGGCTGCTTGAGCAGATGGAGGTCAACTGGGCAGTGTGTTATGGCCCAGATCCCTGCTAACCCCTTGACCTGGTTGGCATATTGCAGCAGGGATCTCCGCTGACCCAGAGGCAGCCTGCGCTGCTATTGTTAGGGCCCTGGGTTTGGACACACTGAAGCGGATGGGCCTGCATCCCAACTCCCCAGCCACTCCTCTCCTTGGGTGGCAGGTTCCTTCTGGGTACGTCTACACTACAGCGCTAATTCGAACTAACTTAGTTCGAATTAGTTAATTCGAACTAAGCTAATTCGAACTAACGCGTCTAGAACTAAAAACTAGTTCGAATTAGCGTTTTGCTAATTCGAACTAGCATGTCCACATTAAGTGGATCCTGAACCGGGCTTAAGGATGGCCGGAAGCAGTGCCGGCAGGGCATCACAGGAGGACTTAGAGCGTGGAGATGCTGTCTCAGGCTAGCCGAGGGCTGTGCTTAAAGGGACCCGACCCCCACCCCGGACAGACAGTTCTCAGGGGTGCCCCGCTTGCAAAGCAGTCCTGGCTTGGAGTGCCCTGAGTGCCCACACTGGGCACATCACAGCACTCATCCATCAGACTGGCTGCACTTGCCGCAGGCTGCCATCTGGGGAGAGGGGGCAATTGGGGGGCTACAGGAGAGCTTCCACCCCCAGAAGCCCGCTGAGCCAGCCCAGTCCTCCCCATCGGGGGCTCGTACCCCATTCTTCCCTCACCTCCTTCCACTTACCCTTCCCTAGCCCCTCTTCCTGATGTACAAAATAAAGGACAATTGTGTTCAAAAATGGAATCTGTTTTTATTGAACAAAACTGGGGGAAACTGGGAAAAGGAGGTGGGAGAGGGGAAGAGAGAGGGTGGGGCAACTAAAATGATCAGGGGTTGGGAACAGGTCCCATATGAAGAGAGGCTAAAGAGACCGGGACTTTTCAGTTTAGAAAAGAGGAGACGGAACAGGATAGAGGTCTCTAAAAGCAGGAGTTGGGTGGACAGGGTGCATGCAGAAAAGTTCTTCATTAGTTCCCATAAAGAAGGACTAGAGGACACCAAAGGAAAGGAATGGGTAGCAGGCTTCAAACTAGTAACAGAAAATTCTTCACAAAGCAAAGAGTCAACCTGTGGAACTCCTTGCTGCAGGAAGCTGTGAAGGCTAGAACTAGAACAGAGTTTAAAGGGACGTGAGATCAAGTGATGGAGGTTGGGTCCATGGAGTGGTGTTAGCCAGGGGGTAGGAGTGGTGTCCCTGCCAAGGTTTGTGGAAGGCTGGAGAGGGATGGCACGAGACAAATGGCTTGCACTGTCTTCGGTCCATCCCCTCCAGGGTCCCTAGGGTTGGCTGCTGTCGGCAGACAGGCTACTGGGTTAGATGGACCTTTGGACTGACCCAGGACGGCCATTGTAAGCTCTGGGCTCAGGGTCGGGGGTCTCAGTGGACCCCCTTGATTTTCATGCACACCTGCTCCTGGGTGGCCAGGCGGGCAGCTCTCCTGCCCTAGACGGCCACTTTCCTGGCCTAGTGCGGAGATCGTGGACGAGGTCCACGATGTCTGCACTGGACCAGGCGGGTGCCCGCCTCTTGCGGTCCTGGGCAAGCTCCTGGGAGCCGCCAGCCTGGTCCCGGGAAGAGGGGGAGGGCTGGGGGGCATCGGGTGGCTGGCTCGAGCCGTGCCAGGTGCAGGGTCTGCTGGCTGGGTGCTGGCAGGCTTGCACCTGGCACGGGCACCGTAGCCAGCCCGTGCCCCTTTAAGGGGTCCGGGGCCGGGAGGGGGGCAATAGAGTTTCCCTGGTGTTGGCCAGAGTGGCCACCAGAGAAACCTGGGGAGGGCTAGACTCCCACTAGTTCGAATTAAGGGGCTACACACCCCTTAATTCGAACTAGCTAGTTCGATCTAGGCTTAATTCTCGTAAAATGAGGTTTTCCTAGTTCGAACTAAGCGCTCCGCTAGTTCGAATTAAGTTCGAACTAGCGGAGAGCTAGTGTAGCGCCTATGAAAGTTAGTTCGAACTAACTCTGTAGTGTAGACATACCCTCTGATAGGGGTAAAAACCTCTACGCTTGTCAACTCTCTGCCGGCGAGGAGATCCGACCCCTGCTCAGCCTGTAGACAGGCCTGAGTTTTAAACTGTGTAAGTATTTGTACTGTTTGTTTGCTGGTCCTGTCCTGACAGTTGCTGAGCCCTTACATGGCTGTTCATGTGTGTGTGCCCTGCCCTGGGCCAGGGCTTGGGCTGGTATAAAGACTGCTGAATTGCTTTTGGGTACCTGCTCAGCTCTGTACTCTGGGCCCAGGCTTAAAGGAGACCTTTCACTGTTTATTTTTGGAGCTGAATACAGGTCTGAGTCCCAGGACTAAGCCAGCTGGGCCGACAGGCCCCCATCGATGTGAGAAGGGGAGGTAATTTTTTACCCCAAATCAGTGTGACCCTGAGCATGAAAGCAAGATGCACCAGACTGACATCTTAAGACGATTTTTTCTACTGCCTCTGAGACTGGGACTACTATGCCCAGTGTCTAGTCTTCAGCTATGATCAATCTGATGCTTCAGAGGAAGGCAGGAAAAGAAAACAGAATACATCTTGCCAATGATGCATGATGCGGAAAATGTTCATTCCTGACATTCTGGGATCCACTCAGACCATTAAGGGATTCTGTCACTGCCTATCCTGTAAGCTTGGATCCCTTTGTGATATGAAGTTTGGGTTCAGAATGATCCCTGACACTACTAGACAGCCACACACATAAATGTCCACTCTGGCTTCCTCCAGCTCATTTACTCCTTGCAGGGTAATACCAACAGCCCTTCCAGTCCTGAGTCTTCCCAACACTTCCTCCCTGAGTTCTTAATTACCAGTCCCTTGGAGACCATTTCCTTCTGGTTACTCACTCACTCCCTCTCCCAGCGGTTTGAAACCAGTCTCCTACCTATCAGCTCACTGTGGCATACACACAGTTTGCACACCATGAAAATAAACAGAAAGCTGATGAAGTAGGAAAACCACAGATTCTAAAATGAAATAGTAAGAGAAAAGCAAACATACACAGGTTTTTCAGAAAAGAAACAAGCACCCTCATCCTTTGTACTTTCATATAAAGGAATTTTTATATAATAAGAGATACCTACTGCCTTCAAAGAGATTTCCAGCTACCATGGACAGCCTCTCACCTCAAAGACTATCCCCCAGGTTTGAATGCTCTTCACTTCAAACCCCTTCCATTTGAAAAAGGATTTGCACTTTTGTTCTCCTTCAGCCGGGATAGTTATTCAAAGTAGGGAAAACTCCCTCCTCCCTTTGTTTCCAAAGACTGGAATTTTCTTTTCAGATTCAAGCTTTTCCCCTTTGCTTTGATGGTTCGTCCTTGTTCTTTTCTGAGATGGACAATGGCAATGTGCTTGTAAACAGTCTCCTCTGGTGGAGGAAGTAGCTCCTCCTCTCCTGGTTGCTACACTGCCCTGTTGTGAAGGGAAGCTGAAGCCTCAGGACAATTACAGGATTTGTTTGGTGCATTGCAAGCTTCCACAGAAGCCCTTAGAGGCAAATAACATCGTGCACAAACAGTTAACTGCTTATTCTGGGGTGTGGAAAACAGTTTGACAATCTCCCTAAGGAGAAAACAGTCTCCTGCAGGCTGAAGTCCTGAAGCATGGGATTTATTATAATCAGTCTTAATTCAAAGCTCTCAAGTGTTATGAACATACTGAGGACGATGAAGGTAATCCTGTTCTTCCTGTGGCCAGGAAGAAAAGATAAAGAAGGAAAATGAGATTCCAAAGCAGAAAAAGCCTGTATGACCATCCAGCCCAACTTGCCATGTACACAGGCTGGATTAAAATGGATTTTTTAAAGATGCCAAGCAATGGTGTATTTGCCACATGCCTTCATAATCTGGTCCAAGCTTTAATTACCCTCACAGGTAAAAAAATGCATCTTATGTCAAGGCTAACTATAATTTGAACAGTTTGCAGCTCTTAAACCTGCCAAAAGATAAAGGGCTGCTGGCCTCAAATTGTCTATTAATTCAGCAGACAGTCTGCTGTCCAACAGGATCATTTTTCAGCCCAATCTTTGGGGACCATGTATAGAGCATCAGAGAGCTGAAGATTTCAATATAATGCTACTTCTTCCCCTTCTGTTTCCCAGTGCACCACTAATGCTGATTTACTGCTGTAGATTAAAATTTACACTACACTGCTATGGCAGAAATGTTACATTTTATTTTATTTCAATCTTAAACCCAGTTCTGAGCTTTCTCGGACTTTTAACTAGTGTGATGCTTAGAGCAATGACAAAAGAGTGTCTCTGCACATAGCTGCTTTGGCATGAGCTCCCATTCTCCTACAATGCCTTCACTATGCTGGTCATAGATGAGTGTAAGAATGTAGATGGAAGATTATCTTGGGGCAGACTCTCTCTCTAGGACGAGGTTCAGAGGACCTCATCCATCTGACCTGCTTCTGTGGATATGGAGCATTTCACCTCCATTGGACTAATCCACAATCCTTATGAAGAAGTCTTCACCAGTTCAGGTGGAATGAAGAACCTTAGGGACATAGGAAATGGCTTGCATAAAGCATCGCACACACCCACACCTCTTAAACCTAAAAACGAATGAAAAATCTATTGCATGCTTAATTCAGACTGTATTTTGTATTTATTTTTGCATTAATTCTTCTATGCCTTGGATCCACCCTCCTTAGGTTGTATTGCAGGTGGGAAGGGGTATTTGGGGGCACATTGTGAGTTGCATGGACAGATCAGAGAGATCTGTAAGCTCCAGGGGATGGATCCGTGCCCTGTTCTGCAAGGGATGCCCAGCATCATTCCTCAGACCCCCTGGAACAATCGGGGGGCAGTTTCCATAAGGAGAACCTCACAGAAATTTCAGTCCCTTGTTTGGGTGGGGTTCTTCATATACAGGAATAATCTGCGCCCCTTGTTCTCAAAGTCTGGCAATACTCTTAATGATAATGCTTAACACGGAACCTGGAAATGCCTCTTAGATGAATCCTGCCTGCCAGTATCTGAAGACACAATTCTGTTCCAAGGCCTTTAGCTGTGTGAGTACCAGTCAGCTCCAAATAGTGCCATCTGGGGATAATGCTAGCGTCAGTTGGCATATAAAAGTTTCCGTCATTAGTGAATCGCAGATGTGGGTCACCTCATCTAAGCCTGCACAGGAGTGAGACACATCTTCATGTAATGATGTTGTTTGGGAATGAGGACCAAGGGTAGCTAAAGGCTAAGTATGAACTCTGCAGAATAAAAGATAAAAAGCTCAATAGCAGCCAAACTCCATAAACTCATGGAGGCTCTGCTGCTAGAACTGTGGATATCACAGACGGATGATCTAAGCCCTTAGCTATCAACTTAGAGTCACGGAGGATGCTTCGCACAAAAGAAAAGGTAAAGTGAATTGTTCCTTGTGGAAATATTGTGCTTAATAGTTCAAAGCAAGCACACTATTTCAAGTCTCCAATCAGAAGCAAATGGACCAAATTCATTTGTAATGTAACTTCAGTGACAGCAATCGAGTTGGATCAGGGGGAATGTGGCTCAATATGCCTTGTCATTTGATTCCAAGGGTAGCAGTTTTAAGAGTGTATTGTATGTAGACTGTGACCTTTTTCCTGGAAAATGATTTTTTTTTAAATAAGAAAACTTATAGCTGTTTTAAAAAATGTTTTTCTCAACTGCTCTGTCTAGAAGATGAATGTTAATATTATTCTGATTCTGAAAGGCTAATAATTTCTGGACTGCTGACATGAATGGCTGATATATCAAAATATGGAAATATCCAGTGACAGAAAGGACAGTTTTGTGGTTTTGATGCAGCAGCCAGATTTGGAAGAACTAGATACAAATTCTGTGTGACCTTGGGAAAGTAACAATCACTAATGCCGCCATGAGGAGACGACGGTGGCCTACTTCACAGTGATTTTGGGAAGATGCATTTATAAGGAGCAGTATAAGAGGCCTGGACAGAGATTCATCCTATTGATGACAAATAATCACAACAAACAATAACATCTTTCGCTACTATAGCGTCTTTCATTTTAGAATCTAAAAGCTTCCATAATAATACTCATAATACCTCCAAAATTACTAAATATACACTACATACAAGTTTAGTCAAGTCACAACCATTTTAGTTAAGCAATCAATTGGGGCAGAATCAGGAGTAAAACCCTTGCCAAAACACTAGATTAACTTCTTTTAAGACCAGCTGTGCTCTCAGTTATACTACAATTTCGCCCCAAGAAACCAGGTAAGACAAGTGCTCTGACTTCATGTAAATCTATATACTATTCTAGAAAGCTGCAAAGCATAAAATTATTGAATTCAGATTTTATGTCTTAATTTTAAAAATTTGCTTTATTATTTTATGGAGGTTCTAAATGAATCAATACTTTAATGGCTATGCACAATTCTTTTCTTCTATCACCTAAAGTAGCTGTGCACCAGAGGAAAGGAAAGGAAATTATTTTTCTTATATCAATTGTTCATTGAAGATGCATAGCAAAGCTATGCCAAAATAAAATCACAGGATTGTTTTTTAATTTTTTTAAAATAAGATGAGATTTTTTTTACGTAATTAGATTTATCAGAAAAAATCAGTATTTTTTTAAAAAATGTAAAAATTGAGTGAAAGTTTCTTTAGACTAAAGTGATAACAAATCAGCACATTAATAATTATCTCCAAATTGTGGATTCCTTCCTTTCACTTTCAATCACTTTGACCCTTACCATCTCTCAACACTGGCAGTCAAAAATGATGCTGAGAGATTAGAAAAGCAAAGGGGCAAAAGTTGCTTTCCTCTCTGATAAGGCATGATAATTGTCTTCTCCTGGGAAGATTAAGCAAGAAATAGATGCTGATGTCTGAGTTTTATAAAGCATCTTCATCAAGGACACCAAAAATTACTTGCATAAAATTGCCAAACTGTCCCATCTTAAGTAAAATTGAAACAAAGTAAATACTTAAAACTTCTCTATCAGAATATTAAGACTGCTGGCATCCCCAGGAGATGAACAACATTCTATGCTACAGGAACTATGGTCCAGCATTTACAATTGTGTGATGAAAGTCACTATTAATATTAATTAACACTGACATATGATTTTCAAATAGAGACAGCCATGTTAATATTCTAGGTCCCAATATCATTAGGCTATGTCTACACTGTAGGCTTTTTGCACAAGAAAGGCTGTTCTTGCGCAAAAACTTGCAGAGTGTTTACTCTGCATGTGTGTTCTTGCGCAAATAAATTTACAGTAAAGCTTCGGAACAGAGGGCTTCTTGAGCAAGAGTTATTCCTCTCCCCATGAGGAACAGGCCCTCTTGCACAAGAGCTCTTCCACAAGGAGGCAGTGTGGACAGGCAACAGAGGTTTCTTGTACAAGAAACCCCTATGGCTAAAATGGCCATCAGAGCTTTCTTACGCAAGAGAGCATCCACACTGCCATGGATGCTCTTACGCAAAAGCACATCTCTTCCACAAAAGCACATGGCAGTGTGGACATGCTCTTGTGCAAGAATTTTTGCACAAGAACTCTTGCACAAAACAGTTCTTGTGCAAGAAGCCTGCAGTGTAGACACAGACTTACAGTCTAACTCCCTCATCCTACAGACACTCAATTTTAAGTACACAATTAGTCCACTGAACTAAACGTCACTATTTATATGCTTAACTTTATCTAAGGGTATGTCTACACTACAGGACAAAGTCAAATTAAGATCTGAATCTTCAGCTACCTTAATTGCGTAGCTGAAGTCGAAGGAGCTTAACTTGGCTTTTGGTGCTGTCTAAACTGCAGGAAGTCAAAGGAAGAATATACTTCCTTTGACTTCCCTTACTCCTCATGAAAACAGAGTTACCATCATCTATCAGAGTACCCCCCTCACTTCGAATCAGCTGTCTTAACTATATCACTAATTCGTGGAAAATTGACAGCAGCAGCTTCGATCTTCCTCTGTAGTGTAGATGAACCCTAAGTATCCGCAGGATAAGGCCTATATTAGACATAGAACACAGAGCTCAGAGAACTTGATGATAAAGGTGAAGGGTGGCAAAGAAAAGTAAGGTAGTAAAATAAATAAAATGAAAATCAAACTACATATCTAATGCTAATGCTCTCTAATAAATTATATTTTAAAGAGAGCCAAATGGCACAGGAGATGAGGAGTACAAAGCACAAGAGAAAGCTGGGTGAAAAAAGTGGGTTTTATTAGACCTGAAGGAGATAGTGAACACTTGAGCACAAGAAGAGTAATGTCAGGCCATGTATAAGGAGCAGAATGGGGAAAAATACCTTGGCAAGAGTGAAAGAAATGAAAGGGAACAAATGAGGTGGCCCATCTATAAGAGATAACTTAGAAATGGGCCATGGAATGAGAGGCAAAATAAAAGGAAGAGAATGTCAAGGCTGTTATTTGAAGAGCAGAGAAAACAATAGGAGACTAAGACAGCATGGCTGCAGGAATCCAATCAGAAAGTAACTTATGGAAGTATCCAACTCATTTTTGCACATTGCAAACATATTCTCTAGTTAAATTACCGATACCTTATAAAGTTAAAAAATACTTCCACATGCAGATCAAGCATGGTGAATATAGAGCCTTAAAAGCTAGATCAAGGCATTTTAAATTGATATACAGGCCAATGGGGAACAAGCAAAAAATTAAAAGAACAACGGGATGTTATGGTCTGTATAGTAGATGTGAGAGATTTTATAACAGTAATTATGGCTAGACTAATATGGGATCATATGGATCTCATGACCACCACAGAGAAACAGGATGTGTGAGATTATTAGTGCAAAAACAAACAATTTATAGACTCAGCTCCCTTTCTGAGCTTTATTTATCATGGGAAGATAACTGGTCAGGAGGGTTCTATGGTGGAAAGATAAACACTGTCTGGAAATCTATAAGAGGGGGAGGGCAGAGAGCTGAAGAAGGGTAGAGAAGTGTAAATTCAAGTATAATGTTTTGATAGCATTATTTAGAACCCACCCCCAGACATTTCATTTGGATGAACAATTCCCTACCCTTCTGCAACTTCCTGTCGCTTTTATAGATTCCAAGACACTCTGTTTTTCTAACAGAGTTTAAATAATATTTAAATACTTCCCTTAAAGACCAAATCTTCAGCTAACTTAAAGCTGTTCCTGAAATTTGTACATATCAATCCTGAGTAAGATGCAGAGACTGCAGCCTCACAGTTACCTGTGGGAAGAGGCGAGTGATGTAATGGGGACATTCAAAAGGCATCCTCACTAATTTGAGAATGCATAATGAAAGGACACTTCTGAAAAACTGGCCCCCAAAAATTCCATTTGTATCTAGAAATCAAATTTTGTCCAAATGTTTGATTTAAGCAGAGTCTACCGGAATTCAAACAATCTCAGGAGATAACTCATTTTCACTCAATGTTTTTTATTTTCAAAAGCCACTATGGCTATGTCTACACTGGCCCCTTTTCCGGAAGGGGCATGTTAATTTCAGCGATCGCAATAGGGAAATCCGCGGGGGATTTAAATATCCCCCGCGGCATTTAAATAAAAATGTCCGCCGCTTTTTTCCGGCTTTTAGAAAAGCCGGAAAAGAGCGTCTACACTGGCCCTGATCCTCCGGAAAAAGCGCCCTTTTCCAGAGGATCTTATTCTTACTTTGAAGTAGGAATAAGATCCTCCGCCCTTTTCTTATTCCTTCAAAGTAGGAATAAGATCCTCCAGAAAAGGGCGCTTTTTCCGGAGGATCGGGGCCAGCGTAGACGCTCTTTTCTGGCTTTTCTAAAAGCCGGAAAAAAGCGGCGGACATTTTTATTTAAATGCCGCGGGGGATATTTAAATCTCCCGCGGATTTCCCTATTGCGATCGCTGAAATTAACATGCCCCTTCCGGAAAAGGGGCCAGTGTAGACGTAGCCTATCAGTTTGTGTCATGCCATAAATACACATGACTTTTTCTTAAATTTTATTTGAATTCTCTTCAAAAACATGAATTGGGTTATCTGATATTCCAAAGGCCTGTTTTCAGCTCTTCAGTCACAGGCAACAATATGATTTGTGCTACACGCTGACATATATATATGCAACTTTCAAGCAGAACAGCATGAACTGCTAAAATAAATTAAACAATAAACCAGTAATTGCTTGTTAGGGCACTTTAATTGACTCATAAGTACCATATGTGAAGCAGAAAGACTGCAGGAACCCAATTATATGTTAGCTTATGGAAATAAGCAAGTCATTTTGGCACATTGCAAACATACTCCCTAGTTAAGTTATTGGTGTCCTTTAAAGGAAAAGGATTTTCAAATTCAAACACATCTTAGACATCTTTAATAAACACAATGGATCAAATTTATCCCTAGTACAATTCCAGTGAGATTGCTTAATAAAAGCATGTTTCTTCAATAGTTCTAAATTAGGATATATTTGGCCCAAGTGTGCTTTCCATTCGGTAAGAGAAATACTTTTCCACATAATCCTCAATTCTGTCATTAAACTTCTAAACAAAATGTTGAGACAAAGCTATTTCTGCCATGTCAACATTCTACTTTTTATATGTGGCAACTGTAGTCTGTTAGTAACTTCATGAATTGAGAAAATACAAACAAAATATATATTTCACCCAACAGTAATATATAATTCTGTACTACATAGGATTTATAAATTGATATGAAAATGTGAACATGTGAACATAACACTGCTAATATTAAGCCACTTCCAAACAAAGTGTGATAAACTATCATCTTGATTTCTATCTCTAGCTACGTTGATGGCTCGTATGCCCTGATTGAACTACCATGCAGGAGTCAAGTAAATCCTTCACATGAATTATAAATCAACCTGCTTTCTTTCAGAATCACTATCAGATCTCATAGTGCAGTCCTACACACAGTAAAAACTGTTATCCAGCCCTGTACAAACCAGAAATCTCTATAAATTGGAATGTCTAATCTTCATAGAAAGTCCGGTTTATAGTCTGGTTGGCTCAAGGCTGAAAGGCTTCTTACCTGGCTCTGCATGGCTTCCTATAAGCGGTGACATGTCTCCTGCTACTCCTACACAGAGGAATGACCATGAGGAGTTGAGAGTGTAAGAAGACATGCATGTCTGGGAACTGGGACATGAGCTCTGGGGACGAGGGCATGAGCTCTGAGTATGGGAGTGGTTCAGGATGCCAGATCCAGCTGGCACTCACCTCAGGTGGATCCCCACAAGCGGCAACCTGTCCCTAGTTGTTCCTAGCTGGAGGCATGGCTGACAATATTTTGCACTGCCTCACCTGGAGGGGCCATGCCTCAGCGTCCATTGGCTGTATTTCCCAGCCAATGGGAGATGTAGCGCTCTCTCCCGAACCCAAACTCCTACGCCGAGCCCACAACCTGCCTCCCTCCTCCAATGCTCTCCAGCTCTGCACTGCCTCTATACCCTAACTCCCTCCTTCTTAATTAACCAGAAATTTTCGCTTACCAGCATCCTCAATGCTGGATAAAAAAGTTTTTACTGGATATGAATATTATCTGTTACCAAAGCATAAATTGTACCAACATGCTCACTGTGTGGTTATCGAAGGGTAGGTCTGACCTAGGAGAGAAGGACTTAAAAGCCAGAGACTAAGAAACCAGGAGGAGCTAGCAAATAGGGGTATGTCTACACTACAGCGCTAATTCGAACTAACTTAGTTCGAATTAGTTAATTCGAACTAAGCTAATTCGAACTAACGGATCCAGACTAAAAAACTAGTTCGAATTAGCGTTTTGCTAATTCGAACTAGCATGTCCACACAGAGTGGACCCTGAATTGGGGTTAAGGATGGCTGGAAGCAGTGCCGGCAGGGCATCACAGGAGGACTTAGAGCGTGGAGCTGCTGCCTCAGGCTAGCCGAGGGCTGTGCTTAAAGGGACCCGACCCCCACCCCGGACAGACAGTTCTCAGGGGTTCCCCGCTTGCAAAGCAGTCCTGGCTTGGAGTGCCCTGAGTGCCCACACTGGGCACATCACAGCACTCGGCCATCAGACCGGCTGCACTTGCCGCAGGCTGCCATCTGGGGAGAGGGGGCAATTGGGGGGCTACAGGAGAGGTTCCACCCCCAGAAGCCCACAGAGCCAGCCCAGTCCTCCCCATCGGGGGCTCGTACCCCATTCCTCCCTCACCTCCTTCCACTTACCCCTCCCTAGCCCCTCTTCCTGATGTAAAAAATAAAGGACAATTGTGTTCAAAAATAGAATCTCTCTTTATTGAACAAAACTGGGGGAGACTGGGAAAAGGAGGTGGGAGAGGGGAGGGCAACTAAAATGATCAGGGGTTTGGAACAGGTCCCATATGAAGAGAGGCTAAAGAGACTGGGACTTTTCAGCTCAGAAAAGAGGAGACGGGGGGGGGGATATGATAGAGGTCTATAAAAGCATGAGTGGGGTGGAGAGGGTGCATAAAGAAAAGTTCTTCATTAGTTCCCATAATAGAAGGACTAGAGGACACCAAAGGAAAGGAATGGGTAGCAGGCTTCAAACTAATAACAGAAAGTTCTTCTTCACAAAGCAAATAGTCAACCTGTGGAACTCCTTGCTGCAGGAGGCTGTGAAGGCTAGAACTAGAACAGAGTTTAAAGAGAAGTGAGATCAAGTCATGGAGGTTGGGTCCATGGAGTGGCATTAGCCAGGGAGTAGGAGTGGTGTCCCTGCCCGAAGTTTGTGGAAGGCTGGAAAGGGATGGCACGAGACAAATGGCTTGGTCACTGTCTTTGGTCCATCCCCTCCAGGGTTCCTAGGGTTGGCCACTGTTGGCAGACAGGCTACTGGGCTAGATGGACCTTTGGTCTGACCCAGTACGGCCATTCTAAGCTCAGGGCTCAGGGTCGGGGGTCTCAGTTGACCACCTTGATTTTCATGCAAACCTGCTCCTCGGTGGCCAGGCCGCTTTCCTGTGCCTAGTGCGGAGGTCGTGGACGAGGTCCACGATGTCTGCACTGGACCAGGCGGGTGCCCGCCTCTTGCGGTCCTGGGCAAGCTCCCGGGAGCCACCAGCCTGGTCCCGGGAAGAGGGGGAGGGCTGCGGGGCATCGGGTGTCTGGCTCGAGCCATGTCAGGTGCAGGGTCTGCTGGCTGGGTGCTAGCAGGCTTGCACCTGGCACGGGCACCATAGCCAGCCCGTGCTCCTTTAAGGGCTCCGGGGCCGGGAGGGGGGCAGACGAGTTTCCCTGGTGTGGCCACCAGGGAAAGCTGGGGAGGGCTAGCCTCCCACTAGTTCGAATTAAGGGGCTACACACTTCGAATTAAGGGGCTAAGTGAATAGGGCTTTTGCCGCGGGGGCTTTAGTGCGGGGTTGCGGGGCCCCGTCACAGGGAGGTTTAGGTTGGACATTAGGAAAAAGTTCCTAACTGTCAGGATAGTCAAATACTGGAATAAATTGCCCATGGAGGTTGTGGAATCTCCATCTCTGGTGATATTTAAGAGTAGGTTAGATAAATGTCTATCAGGGATGGTCTAGACAGTACTTGGTCCTGCCATGAGGGCAGGGGACTGGACTCGATGACCTCTCAAGGTCCCTTCCAGTCTTAGTATTCTATGATTTTATGATTCTTTTTCTTTGAGGTTATTTCAGCTATTTCAATTGGGATAATGTGTCTGGGAAGTGTTTGAATTTTGTTCCTTTGAGCACCCTCGATCATTTTTGATCAGCCTTCTGATCACCCTCCTTCCATGTGGTTAATGAGGGGGTAGGGAATGACCTAGGCCAGAAGGCTTTAAAAGCTAGAGGCTAAGTGACCAGAGGAAGGTAGCAAACAGAAGCTAGCAAACAGGGGACAACAAACAGGGGAATCTAAACAGGAGTTTGTAGGAGGGAGTCATAATATTGTTAGGAAGGACTGCATCACCTGTGCCAACACTTCTCCTATCTCCTCCACTTGCACCTGTATTAGGACAGACAATCTGACTATGGGTATCTGTATCCAGATCCAAGTGTAGTTTTGTAAAGATTGTGGCCTGCATTTCCCACTTACAGAAAACTAGGTGTGGGGAGGGGAGAGGGAAGAATCATCCCACATGAAAGATGCCTGCTTGTGAAAAATTTCCAGAAACAGGTGGGAGAACTACACGAGGCAGTGACTAGGCCCAAGGAGCATCCGGGCCCATGAGGAATTCCTTTTGAGTACTCATCTGAAGGCATCCCAGGCTGAGGAAGGTATCCAGCTACATAGGACTGCTGGCACACCACTCGTGCAGCAGAAGATGGCTCTCTCACAGGGAGGACACTGGCAACTGGTTCCTCTTGGCAGTTGCAGTGCTTCATCCCTGCTCCCAGCACACCCATCATGGTGCTGAAGAAACATTACACTGCTCTGGCAATGAGAGATGAGAAATGTCACCAGAAGGGCTTTGGCTTCCTTCACCACAGGATGCTGTTCCAGGAAGATGAACTGCTAAGCAAAGATGGGGTCTACCTATCAAGAAAGGGGAATAGAGTATTTGGATACAGACTGGCTTACTAAGTGCGGCGGGCTTTAAACTTGGTTCAGTGGGGGCAAGTGACCAAAGCCCACAGTAAGTCAAAAATACAGAGATCTGGAAAATGGGTCAGAAATTGGAAGAAACTTGGGCTGTAATAGCAGGTATAATAGACACAAGAGAGAACTGGGGGCAAAATCAAATCAGTATCTTAGGTTTCTGTATAGTACTAATGCAATATGCAAAATATGAGGAGTAAGCAGGAAACACTCAAAATATTAATAAATAAACACAACTATGTGGCATCACCTAGACTAGGTGGGATAATACGCATGATTGGAATGCTGATATAGAAGGGCACAGATTGGTCAGGAAGGTGAGGTAGGAAAAAAAGAAAGCGTTGGACTCAAGTTGATATGGAAATAGCACACAAACATGTTGAGAGTCTCTATGTAAAAATAAATAGGGTAAAATAAAAGGGTGATGTAATGGTAAGGGTCTACTATACACCACCTAATCAGGAAGAAGAGGTGGATGAGGCTATTTCTGAACAACTAACAAAATCATCCCTAGCATAGGACTTGGTGGTGATGGGAGACTTCAGCTATCCCCACATCTGTACGGAAATTAATACAGAAGAGTACAGATTATCTAACAAGTTCTTGGACTTTTTTTAATTTCAGAAGGTGGAGAAAGCTACTGGGGCAGAGGATTTTCTAGATTTCATTTTAACAAACAGGGAGGAACGAGTTGAGAATTTGAAAGTGGAAGCCAACTTGTGTGAAAGCAATCATGCAATAATAGAGTTCATGATTCTAAGGAATGGTAAGAGGGAGAAGAGCAAAATAAAGACAATGGATTTCAAAAACACAGGCTTTAGCAAATTCTGGGAGTAGGTACGTAAGGTCTCATGGAAAGCAAGTCTAAGAGGAAAAACAATTGAAGACACCTGGTAGTTTTCCAAAGTGGCATTATTAAGGGTATAAGAACAAACACTTTAAAGATTGAACACATTAATCTTCCTGGACACTCATTAATGGATCTCCAATTCGCTGTTTTGTTTCAAACCAATTCCACAAGCCAAATACACAGAGAAGGACTGGAGCTTAACTTAATTCACAAGTTTAATTCTCATGCCTATGGTTTGAATTGGGATATCAGATGGCTTGCACATTATCAGCCAACCAAACAATGACGGTTGTAATGGTTCTTGATGTCTGTTTAGAATCTGGTGTTGTTCATCTTCCTTTCCAACTGTTAACTAATGGCCTCTTAGAACTACTCAGTCTTTAAGATGCTACTAGACTGTTTGTTGTTTTTTAAGTTTTTCCTGTTACAGACTCACTCACCTATCCCTCTGAAACTAAAACTCATTGGCTGCATCTAGACTGGCAAGTTTTTCCGCAAAAACAGCTGCTTTTACGGAAAAACTTGCCAGCTGTTTATACTGGCTGCCTGAATTTCTGCAAGAACACTGACGATCTCATGTAAGATTGTCAGTGTTCTTGCGGAAATACTGTGCTGCTCCCATTCAGGCAAAAGCCCTCTTGCGCAAATGCTTTTGCGCAAGAGGGCCAATGTAGACAATGCGGTATTGTTTTGCGCAAAAAAGCCCCAATCGCAAAAATGGCAATCGGGGCTTTCTTGCGCAAAACCATGTCTAGATTGGCACGGACGCTTTTCCGCAAAAAGTGCTTTTGCGGAAAAGCATCCAGGCCAATCTAGACGCGCTTTTCCGCAAATGCTTTTAATGGAAAAACTTTTCCGTTAAAAGCATTTGCGGAAAATCATGCCAGTCTAGACGTAGCCACTGTCTTTTTTTCTTCCTCTCCTTCAATTTTTTTTCCTTCTCCCCCCTTCCCTTATTTATCCTTGGATCCGGACTTCCAACACCCCAAACATCTGACGAAGTGGGTTGTACCCACAAAAACTCATGAAACCATTTACATGTTAGTCCTTAAAGTGCTAACAGACTATTTGTTGTTTTTTAAGTTTTTCCTGTTACAGACTAACTCAGCTTCCCCTCAGAAGAACAGACTGTTCACTATACAGGAAAGATAGAAGTATAGCAAGAGATCATCCTGGTTTAACCAGAAGATCTTGAATGATCTATAAATTAAAAGGAGTCCTACAGAAAGAGGAAACAAGGTCAAGTTACAAAGAATGAATACAAACAAATAAAAATGTAGGGTCAAAATTAGAAAAGCCAAGCACAAAACAAGCTCAGATTAGCTGGAGACATCAAGGATATCAAGAAAATATTTTACAGATCTCTTAGAAGAAACAGGAAGACCAAATACAGGGTAGGCCCATTACTCAATGAAGAGAAGAAAATATTAACAGAAAATGTCGAAATTGCAGAGGTGATTAATGACTTTGTTTAAATAATGGCATAGAAAGTACTCTTATAAAGTTTGCTGCTGACACCAAGGTGAGAGGGGTCATAATTCAAAATAATCTGGACAAACTGGAGAAATCGTCTGAGGTAAGTAGGATGTAGTTTAATAAAAACAAATACAAGGTACTCCACTTATGAAAGAACAATCAGTTTCTCGCATACAAAATGGGAAATGACTGTCTCGGAAGGAGTACTGCAGAAAGAGATTTGGGGTCATAGTGAACCGTCAGCTAATACAAGTCAATAGTGTGACACTGTTGCAAAAAAGCAAACATCATTCTAGGATGTATTCACAGGAGTGCTGTTGGCAAGACACGAGAAGTCATTCTTCCACTTTACTCTGTACTGATCAGGCCTCATCTGGAGTACTGTGTCCAGTTCTAGGTGCTACATTTCAGGACACAATGGAAAAGGTCCAAGGAAGAATAGAAATGATTAAATGTCTAGAAAAATGTGAGGGAAGATTGAAATAATTAGGCTTATTTAGTCTGGAAAAAAAAAGACAGAGCTTTCAGATACTTAAAAGGTTTTAGAAGGAAGAGGCAGAAAAATTATTCTTCTGAACCTATGATGAAGGATAAGAAGCAATGGGCTTAATTTGCAGCAAATTAAGAGTTTAGGTTGGACATCAGGAAAAACTTCGTAAATGTGAGGGTGATTAAGCATGGGAATAAATTCATCAGGCAAGCTGTGGAATCCCCATTATTGGAGATTTTTAAGAGGAGGTTAGGGATAGCCTAGATGGTGTCTGGTCCTTCCACTAATGCAGGGGACCAGATTTAATGACCTCTTGAGTCTACCATTCTATATCCATCTCTCATATTTTTAAAGTAAATACCACAGCAAAAGACAGGTACCTTTATATTTAAACTTCTACTTAAAACTAAATTTGCAGGCTGTTTAGATGCTCCCAATTTACATTTTGAAGTAAAGTTCAAAGCAGCCAAGATGCTTTTAAATTATTGTTTAATGAAGAGCTATTGCTAGCCGAGAAGGAAAGCATTTCCTTTTGTATTCTGGCTAGTCATTCTCATTACTGACATTAATCAAGACTGAATTGGAAAAAGGGATGAGTTCAACATTGTGGAACAACTTCTATGCTGTCATAATTTAATGTAACTCTATCAACTTCAGTATAAAACACAGTGACTAGTACAGAAAAGGTAAACCAGGAACTCATATATTTCTCCTCTCAACTTAAAAACAAGTTGATGCTCAAATAAACTAACAGGAAATGAAGCTAAAATTGATACAAAAATACTTTTCATAAAAGAAATAACTGTCCATGGAATTTATTGTTATATATTATAGAATCATAGAACACTACTGGAAGGGCCCTCAAGAGGTTATACAGTCCAGTCCCCTATCCCCACAGAAGGACTGGCAGTGGTCAAGAAAATATTAAGATTCCAAGAAATTCCAAAATTATACATTTACAGGTGTAATAAGAGTATCCACATTACAATTACCTGAAACAGAATATTAGACATTTGCTTCAGCATATACATCAACCACTAGCTAACTAATATTAGAGAAAAAAATCCCTTATGCACAGATTATTCCATGATAGAGGGCCTTGCGCCTTCCAAACAGGAAAAGGCCAGTGTCAAGATACCAAGCCACAACAACTAATGGTTTGATTTAGTATGATAGTTCCCATGTTCCTGTGTTTTATTTACACATATAACTAAAATGCATGCAATATTTTAGACTTGTAGCATCTGGAAGCAATGTTCTTTAAATCGCAATGATCTCTAGTTAAATGAGAGTTTCAGAAATTCCTTCTATAAACTTTTATATAATGGAATCAAGGGTTTATGTATTCAATATACAGAGATGCTAAACACATTTTTACAGGAACATCACTGTTTTATATGGCTACCGAAAAAACAGATATTTTTCATAATTCATATGTTGGGCTCAATCCGGGGCTCAAAAACAATCTGCACACTGAAGCTCCATTAATGTCACAGTTACAGATTTAAGTCCATTGGCCCCAATTGAGGAAAGGAGCAATTCAATTTTTTTTAAAGCAATATATAACCGAACAGAAGAGAAGGGAAATGGCTATCAATTTAAATTAGAAGTTATAAAGTATAGAAAATTGATCAGGGAATTTACTTAAAGACAGCAGAGAAAAATCCATTCCTGGTAGGGCAAAGGACAACAAGGAACTTGTTTTTTTTTTGTTTTTTGTTTTTTTTTTTTAAAGCAAAAATGTAATCCTAGCAGTAATATAGACGCTTATTAGATGGAGAGAGTTAATGATGCAGAAAAAAAGACATGTTGAGTAAATATTTCTGTTCTGTATTTGGAAATAAGGATGATTTATTTACAACACACAAGGATGAAGAAGTACTTTCCAGTCCATGAGAAGCTAAAGAGAATGTTAAACGTTATCTACTAGGGATATGTTTTTTAAAGTCTCCAAACCTAAATAACTCATACCTAAGAATCCTAAGAGAATTGACTGAAGAGAGCTCTGGCCCACTTTTTTTTTAATAAATCTTGAAATAGTGACGAAATTCCAGAAAGCATTAAGAGTAATATATTCAAAAAGGGCAAATGGGAAGACACGGAACTAAACCAGTTATTTATATCGATCCCAGACAAAAAAATAGAAAACCTGATATGAGATTTAATTGATAAAGAATTAAAGGATAGGAACAGAAATAATGTCAGCCAATAGGGTTTTATTGAAAGATAGGTCTTGTCAAATAAACCTGATTTTATTCTTTGATGAAATTACAAGTTTGATTGATAGAGGTAACTGCATAGATGTTATATTGCTAAATTTGTATAAGGGTTTTGAGTTAGTACCAAATAACATTCTGATTTAAAAATTAGCACTATACAATATCAAGAAAGCAGATATTAAATAGATTAAGAACTGGCTAACTGACAGATCTTAAAACATAGTTGTCCACAGGGAATCATCATTCAGGGGGCTGTCAATTCCAAATGGACTAGTATTAGACCTTAATCTACTCAACATTTTCATCATTCCTTGCTCATAAAATTTGCATGTAACAAGGATTGGTAAAGTAGTACTTTTTGATGAGGTCATGGCAGTCATGCTGAAAGATCTGGCTAACTTGGTAACTTGGATCTGTTGAACCAAACACCATTTTAATTCAGCCAAATGCAGAGCTGTTTATCTAGGAACCGGAAATGTAGGCCTTATCTACAGAAGGGGCACCTTACTCTGGAAAGCAGTAACTGTGAAAAGGATTTAGAGGTCATCATCGAGAAACAACTCAAGAGAGATGCTGTGGCAATAAGGGCTAACGCAAGCCTTGAATCTATTTACGGGAGAGCAGTCAATAAGAGTATGAGGGGATTTTACTATCCACGAAACTAATATGGCATCCCACATTCAGTTCTACAGTTGAAAAAGGATTTTGAAAAATATGAGAGAGTGCAGAAAAGACCCATAGATACAAGTCGAGGGCTGGGGAAAATGTTTTTTCAGTGAGAGATTTAAAGAGCTCAGACTGTTAAATTTATCAAAAAAGGCAGATTGAGATGTGACTTGATTATAGTGGACAAATACTTCCATGGGGAGAAAATACTAAAAGGCTCTTTAATATAGAGAAGAAAAGCTTAACAAGAAGCAATGGCTGGCAGCTGAAGCAAGACAAATTCAAATTAGAAATAAGACACATTTTTTTTAAAAACAGGGTGATTAAGCATTAGAACAAACTATCAAGGGAAGTGGTAAGTTCTCCATCTTTTGATGTGTTCAGCTCAAGACAGGAAGCTTTTCTGGAAGATGTGCATTAGTCAACATATGTGATGATTTAGAAAAATACAAGTTATGGGACTCGACACAGGGATAAAAGGGGGATTTTAATAGCCTGTGATATACAAATCAGATTAGATGATCTAATATCCCTTCTGGCCTTAATTTCTATTAATCTGTGAAAAATTAGAGCCAGCACATAAAGAGAATTGAACTATTTTTAACATGACTGCTTACTTTATTATTGTTCGGAAAAAATCTATACCCCATGTTACATAATTATTCTCATTATCTCTCAATGGAGCAGTAACTAGGTAACAAATGAGATGTGAAACCAGGATTTAGTGATAATTTGGCTTTTTAAAATTGAAAATAACTTTAAAGATTCACAATATTGACCTTCTCTAAGAATAGGCTCATAAATCATCATGATGATCTCATTTATTTTCCATTCTGAATTGCTTCATATTCTAGGTGTATTTCTTCCAGATTATCAAGGTGGTAACATTTATTCTACTCCATTAGCTTAATATCAAGGTACACAGTATTCTCAGGGTGCCATGCAACCTAAAATCATGGAAAGCTTATTTATAGTCCACCGCTACAGGCAGACAAGGTGTCTAAATTTCCCACTGAATCTGTTGCATTCTAACCTTATCGGCATCTAAAGTTCCCATAGCATCTACATTTCATCTAGCAAAACCCCATGGTGCATAAATTTCTGCCATGGGGCATGCACACAGCTGCCAACCTCCCAATGCCCAAATGTCCAGTTCTCCCCTTAGCCCTAGTGAAAATTCTCAAACTATCTTGCCTGCAGGACCCAAGCCAATTGTTCTGATGACCTAATTGGGTCTCTCACGAAATGTCACAAAGTGGTATTAGCTCCCTTATTTTTAGAAGACCTCGGTTCAAATCCCTCCTCTGTGTGGTCTGGACAAATAATTGGAACTCTACTCTCCCTCTTCTCAACTGAGGACCCAAGATAGGAGGTATTTTGGGAGGGGTTGTTCTCAGTCTCACCCATTGGAGAAAGAAATATATAAATAACTTTATAATCTTTCAGATAGGGCTATGAATTTGGGTAGGTGCTGGAGCCACTGTGGGAGAGCCATTTTCATCCTCTCTCGATCAATAACTGTTTTATACGAAGTGGAACAGCAAAAAGGTGAGCTTGAGAGACCCACCCCAGAATATCCTTCTGGGTAACTCAATCTGTGGATGCTGTCTGATTCACCCACCTTTCATTTCCCACCCTTATTTGCACTCTATATTAAAAGTAAAAATCAATACAATATGTAAGATGCTTAATACCAGAAATCATAGTACAGTCCTATTATAAAATGAATCAACACACAAAAGTGTGTTTCTTGTTTTCTCTTTCTCTCATCTACATTTGGCTAAGAACATTAGGGTTCAAATGACTACTAGAAACAACCATAACATTAAATATATATTTGGGATAGATAATTTATTGTGATACTTGAACATAAACAAAGACATCCTCTTACACACACTGATTGCATATGAGATTAAGATGATTCAGTATATCAAGTAACATGAGAGAAATTAAGCACTCATTCAGCCAATTCAGAAAATCAGTTTGGACTTTTGAAGAAATTGTTCTGACTGAGGAAAGTGGGTGTTTTACTACGTAGGTGAAGAAAGAACTTGGCCTAAAAATATTACAGGCCTAATCCAGGTTCAGTTAAAATCAGTGAGAGAAGTCCCATTAATTTCCGTGTGAATGGAATTGGGGGTTGATGAATGGCACCCTTCCTCATAAATAGACCTAATTAAATAACTGAGGAGGGATATTTGGCAGCAAGTGAGAAGTGCACAGCACAACAAAGGAAAGATTGGGGTTACCACCCCTTCATTGCATTTACACTAATCTGGAGCCTCTATGCACTTGTCTGAGCTCCTGTCTGGATAGATTGTTTAAATCCTAAGGATCCTTTACAACAGCTACATATAGCCAGGGTACAGAGGAGGTTTGGACACAGCCCCCCAGACTGGCCACAGAAAATAAGGTAAAAAAACATATGAGCTGATGCACCAGCTCTACAACCTCCTAAGGATTCTCGTGTACTACAGAGAACCTTGTGTTTTGACAAGTTAAGTACCATGATACTTATATCAATCACTTTTACAGCTGTTTGAAATATTCACAACAAATCCCCAAACCACATGAAAAATTTATTTATACCCTAAACTAGGGTTACCAACTTTCTGCTTGCAGAAAACCAAGCTCCCTTATCCCACCTCTCCTCCCAGGCCCTGGCCAGGCCCTCTGGAAGTAAAGTGGACATACACCAGAATATTCTGCCAGAGCAGCATAAATGGTCCCAAGCATAATAAGAACCACCAAATTTCTGGCATTTTGACCTGAATCTCTGTCTGTGGCATCATTAGAGTACAGACAAGATTGCAGATGCTGGCTAAATAAATTAACTTCTCTAAGCCAAAATGTTCAAAAATACCCTGGAAAAGAGCATGTTCTTCCTGAAGTATGAATTCCAAAACAATTATGAAAAATATTAGGTTATGATCAAGGCCTGTAACTTGCAATCCCGAGCAGAAGACAGAGATGTTTCATCTAAGCACAGATGTAAACAGACCTGTTTGATAATCTTCCATGAAGATATAAAGGCACTGAAAAGCTTATTAGTGCAGAAGAAATGGCAACTCCAAGTTTTAGGGAAGTCTCAGGGGATATCCAAAACCTTGGTAAAATTGTAATTTTCAAAAAAAAAATGTTTTAATACAAATTTTGGCTATATGACCAGATAAACATTTCTGATAACATCAAATTTCATACTTCAGAAAATAGCAAGGTTTATAGGTATCACTGTGACATATAGCCAGTGGACTGAAATCTTCCATTAGAAAGAGACTGCTAGCCCTCTTAGCTGTGCAATATCTACACAACCTATCACTCTGGCTATTTAAATACAGCTATTAAAAAAAAAGAGGACCACAATACTCATCTATATATTTAACCCCTGAAGCCCTGGTATGGAACAAGCTTAGCACAGATGCAATCTTTGGATAATTTAGCTGTCAAACTCATGAGAACTGAGATATTTCACACAGATATAACTTGGACCAGTTTTCACAGGAACAGCAAAAGACACATCCCTGACACAAAAGCAACAATTCCGCCAGGCAAATTTCAAGCCCTTACTCCAAGGTGGAGCACTGTGGGAAACATACAGAATGGGAAGAGATTGTCTAGGAAGGAGTACTCCTGAAAGGGATTTAGGAGGTTATACTGGACCATAAGCTAAATATGAGTCAACAGTGTGACACTGCTACAAAAAAAGTAAACATGATTCTGGGATGCATTAACACACTGTTGTGAGAAAGACGTGAGAGAGAAGTCATTCTTCTGCTCTACTCTGTGCTAATTAGGCCTCAACTGGAGTTTTGTGTCCAGTTCTGGACACCACATTTCAAGAAAGATGTGAAGAAATTGGAGAAGGTCCAGAGAAGAGGAACAAAAATGATTACAGGACTAGAAAACATGACCTATGAGGGAAGACTGAAAGTATTGTCCATGTTTAGTTTAGAAAAGAGAAGACTGAGAGGGGACGAGATAGCAGTTTTCAAGTATCTAATAAGGTGTTATAAGGAGGAGGAAGAAAAATTGTTCTTCTTGGCCTCTGATGATAGGACAAGAAGCAATGGACTTAAATTACAGCAAGGGAGGTTTAGGTGGACATTAGAAAATACTTCCTAAATGTCAGGATGGTTAAATACTGGAATAAATTGCCTAGTGAGGTTGTGGAATCTCCATCACTGGTGATACTTAAGAGCAGGTTGGATAGACATCTCTCAGGGATGATCTAAATTGTGCTTGGTCCTGCTGTGAGGGCAGAGAACTGGACTCAATGACCACTTGAGGTTCCCTTCCAGTTCTAGAATTCTATGGGTATGTCTACACTGCACCCTAGTTTGAACTTGGGTTGCAAATGTAGGCGACCGAAATTGCTAATGAAGAAGGGATTTAAATATCCCGCGCTTCATTAGCATGATCTCGCCAGCGCATTACTCCACTCAACAGCTGCTCCGAAAGTGAAAGTGCATGCCAGGACACGTTAGTTCGAACCAAACCCCTTGGTTCAAACTAAAGTTACTCCTCATTTTTTGAGGATTAACGTTAGTTCGAACCAAGGGATTTGGTTCAAACTAACGCATCCCAGTGCACACTTTCACTTTCGAAACAGCTGTTGAGTGGAGTAATGCACTGGCGAGATCATGCTAATGAAGCGCGGGATATTTAAATCCCCGCTTCATTAGCGATTTCGGTCACCTACATTTGCATCCCTAGTTGAACTAGAGTGCAGTGTAGACGTACCCTATGACTCTATGATACAATATAAAACAGCTGAAATAAAACATTGCAAAAACTTGGAAAATAAAAATGTGACCCAAAAAGGTCAACATAATAAGTTTTGACATTCTTGGAATTCACTATGCAGTTTGTTTTCCTTAAATAAAATCTCATTGACATATTGCCAGGAAATGTTTTACCTTTGATATATTAGCATTTTCTTACAAAAATAATTCAATAAAAAAAAGTCTGACCAATTCTACTTGACTGTTTTCATTGGGAGGGGAAAATAGGCACAAGAACTACTTAACAACATGCCTGCACATCATATTTTAAGGACTAAAGAAAGGATTATAAGCAAATAAGAATAAGAAGGGAACTCTTAGGGTCACAGGCAGTTCTAATGATTTGTCTGAAATCTCAAGGAAATTTTTATATATTTATTTGCTACCTATAGGGATGGATTCATTCCATTTACTCCAACCTCCACATTTACTTGTCTTCTGGCCTGGAAACTAGGGATGTTAAATATCGAGTAATCAACTAATCAAATAGTCAATACATTTTGCATTAACTATTCAATTAGTTGATTGGGCGCCTCCACCTTTGAAGTGTAGCCACAGCCTTATGGCTGTGGCTACACTTCAACGGCAAAAGCACCACATGGAGCCTGGGATCAGTGGCTGATCTTGGGCTCCATGCAGTGCTGCTGCTGTGAAACACAACAGGGAACCCAGCCTCAAGCTCCTTGCAGCATTTCAAAGCGGCAGCACCTCGTGGAGCCAAGGACCAGCTGGGGACTCCCCTGCTGACCCTGGGTTCCCTGCGGCACTGCTGCTTTTAAATGCCACAAGGAGCCTGACACCGGGCTCCCCGCGGCATTTCAAAGAGGCAACAACACAGCAGGTGAACTCCCAGATGATACCAGGCTCTACACAGTACTGCTGCTTTGAAGTACCACCCCTTCCCACTTGCTGCCTTTTTCTGACACAGACATCAAGGGGGGGAAGCAACTAGTTGACGAGCCTGTTGACTATCTGATATACATTTGCTTATTGGATAGTCAACTAATTGTTCACATCCCTACTGGAAACCTGATATTGGGGGATGATATGGGGAATTGGTCTGAAATTGATTAAATTCATCCTGCATTACTGAGGGTGAATTCTCCTATAAGTTCTATTCTTTCCACCAGCTGGCTTCAAAGGACTTACTCTGGATTTGGGTTGCTCTAACTAAGAGCAGAATTCTTCCCTTTTTTTTTAATCAGACAAGTTTCTCCCAAATTATGACAACTTTTTCCAGCAATGGGGCTTGTCATATTTACCTTTGATAATAAAGAATGTTTGAATGCTTTACCATCTGAAAATTCCAGTGCAAAACTTATAAACAAGTAAATCTATTCTGACTACCTGTAATAAAAATGCACTTTCAAATAATCTATAACATCTAAATTAAATGCCTTTCGCAGTCATTCCAGAATATTGTCCACTTTATATAAGCTGAAACAGAGATATTGCTATTTGAGACTGGAAGGTCATGGTGTACTTTGAAACAGATTTAAAAAATGAGAGAGATTGTGAAAAGGTTCTCAGGCAGAACTTGAGAAATAAAGAGTGTTGTGCCTTTTAGCCAATGGGAAACTTAACTACGCAGCTTTGAATTCCATTAAGAACAAAGTCTGACAGATCCAAAAATAAAATAAAAAATGTTTACACATCTTCTTGAACATTCTTGGGTATTGTAGGGGGGAAATGTTTTACAGAAGCTGCACCTCAGGGCACAATCGCTCTGTTAAATCCAAAAACAATACAAAACATAAAGAATGGACTAACAGTCAAAGATGCCAAAGGATGAATGTATAAATATTTTCTTGGTGATCTTCTCTAAGAATAGGAACCAGTATTTTTCCTGGGTCATGTAAAATATTCAGTTAATACCAACAAAGAATTTGAAATACGTTTCTCATCTAAAGAGAAATGAGCACACAATTATTTTATTGTTCTTACAGTGATGTTTGTTTCTAAGGTCATTATCACTAACACCACATTTATTTTTATTAGATGATTAAATTAACTATTTTCCTATCCTTTTAGTTTAGTTAAGGTGGGAATGATGGAGTAAAGAAAAAACAATGAAAAAAATGTAAAGGGCAGTATGCCTCCTGTAACGTGCTGCTCTCCTTCCCACTGCCTGTGCTTCTCTCCTTTCTCTTAACAGTAAGAAAGAACATCTTAATTAGTAACTGTAACTGAAGTGCTCTTGATACTGTATTATATTGAATAGAGATTATGGGATTAATTGGCAACTTCCATGATTGCAGTGGGAAAAAGAAGAGGCCTTGGCAGACCTTCCTTTAATGTAAATTTATAGGGAGCCTAATCCCGCAACTCTTGAATATACCAAACCCCAATTGATTTCAATGGGACTTATGAATGCATAAAAGCAACAGTATTGGATCATAAAAGTCCTCCATTAATGATTGCTCTCCTAACAGTTTTAACCAGATTATCATAATTATTTTCATCAGTGGGAACTTCACAGTGATAAATAGATCCACAACTTGCTGGTTTATGTAAAAAATTAAATGCAGCAAAAAACAATTAGTCAACAAAAATAAGTTATATTAGAAAGTGCCTTATTGAACCTACTGTTGGAAGATCATTAATACTTTTAGGTCTTCTCTATAGCTATGTCTAGACTGCAAGCCTCTTTCGAAAAAAGCCTCTTTTGGAAAAGAGAGTCTAGACTACAACCAGTACTTTCGAAAAAGCAAGCTGGTTTTTTGAAAGAGAGCTCCCAGGCAGTCTGGATGCTCTCTTTCTAAAAAGTACTGTTTGCATTACTTAGTGCCTTTTTTCAAAAGAGCACTTTTGAAAAAAGGCGTTCTTCCTCGTAAAAAAAGGTTTTCTATGGTCAAAAAAACTGCTGTGTCCTTTCAGTTTACTATCGAAAGAACATGGCAGCTGTCTAGATGCAGGGGAAGGTTTTCTTTGAAAAAAAGCCACTATTTTCGAAGAAATGCTGTAGTCTAGACACACCCTATGTGTTCCATTCCATCTATTGCGAGGGTCTGACTGTGTTACCACTATAAGTTTTCTTATATGATAGTCCTTCCAGTACAAACCATTAATCTTTACAATAATAAATTGTCAGTCTGATTCTTATCTTCTTTCCTCTTTTTACCTGTGTAATTTTGTTCATCTTTGCTAAAAACTCTCATCAGTTTTTGCTATGAAATTGCTAACTGCATGCTTCCAACTTGATGCTAAATGTTATTGCCAGCTGTCTCTTTTAGCACTATTGGGGCATTTCAGACCTGTAATGAGGAGAGTATGAAGCAGGGGGAAGTTGTGTGGATGAGTAAAGTGGAATAAGAATAAGTTCTCTTTTTTTGGTTCATGGTGTGAACTATTTTTTAAACAAAAAAAGTGTCTGCATTCTGAAATGCATCTTAGGTCTGAAAAATATGATTCATCAAAACTAAAGTAAAATATGTAGGCACCAGAACAGGTCAACAGTAAGACAAGTGCCATCTAGCAATGGCAGCTCAGTCACAGGCTACCAGTAGTGTTGGTAGTGACATAGCAGTCAACCCCAATGTCCATTTCAGTATCATTCCACATGCCTTCACTGGCACTGGCCCAATTCTGCATGGTGTTGTGAGTGAAAGATGCTGAGCATTCTCAACTTCTACTCACTTTAAAGAATATTTGTGATGGGGATCTATATACCCCCCCCCCACACACACACACACAAACACACAAAATAGGAAGGGGCTAAAAATCCTCCCTACCTATAGATAGAAATATCAGTGATGGAGAAAAATACCCTTAGTTTCTTCAGAGAAAGTATAAGAGGTAGAAACAGGAAAAGAGGGGTCAGATGAGTTTGGGATATCAAGAGAAGAGTGAGAGAGGAGCTAGCATCAGGTTGTCTTTGAGAGCCTGGGAACCCTCTGAGATACATCTACACTGCATCTGAGAGCAAGCCTCCCAGCCCAGGTCCACAGATTTGTGTTAGCAGGCTTGCGCTAGCACTCGAAGAACAGCCATGTAGACTTTATAGCTCCGACAAGTTCTCTCAAGGCCAATAACTTTCCCCACTGTAATGTGGCTTCAGAGCCCCAAGCTCCAGCCTACCAAGCTACTTTCAGAGAGCTAGTGCAAGTCTCATTCCCAGATGCAGTGTAGTGCTGCCCCTGGCATTCAGGAAAGGGAACTGAAAACAGAAACCCAGGACTTTTTTAATCGTTTTTATTTCTGGACTTTAATTTCTGTTGATTTGATTTAAGCAGCCATTTCCCAGGTCAAGGGCTGATCTACACTACTCAAACTAAGACAATCCACAAAGTGGTATCAATTTCCACTGATGGGATTAAAGAGCTGAGTACCTCTGATAAGTGCTCGACACCACCTTGCAGAATTGGCCATATCAGCCAAGTAGAAGTCATCATGGGACACATTCTTAACTGACTTACATCCAATCCAACCACAGTGAAGTCAGTCTAGAGCAGCGGTGCACGACCTGTGGGCCACGACGGGGGTCACGGATGTCTTCCTGGGGGTCTCAGCACTTAGATTCCGCCGGCCGATGACTGGGTGCAGCCGCATGGCACAGAGGTTAGATCTAGCTGGCCGGGGACTGGGCCAGGCAGTTTGGCGGTCCCTGTGGCGCAGCGCCTAGATCTAGCCAGCTGGGGGCAGTGGCTAGCAGTTGCTGGTCCCTGCAGCATGGGGGTCGCAGATCAAAAAAGGTTGAGCACCACTGGTCGAGAGCAAGATTCGGCCCTACAAACAGTGTTGGTAATTTTTGTTCAGAAAAAAAAATGTATGCAGCTAAGTGGTGGGGAAAGGGAACAAAGATTAAGAACAATTATGTTGATACTGCTGTTATGCTTAAAACCAAGCAAACATAAAAAGGGAGAATCCAACATTTCCTGCGGTGATAATTATCTCTTCCATTTTAAGATAAGTTATTTAGAAAATAAAATTTAATGAGAAAACAATTCAGTGCTTGGAACACCCATTAAGATTCTGCTCACATATCACTTTTCTGAGAGAGCACTGATGTTTGGGAAAAAAACCATAGAACTTTCTAAGGCTTTCTTTCTCTTTTTTTTCTTAATAAGACTAAATCAGCTGTTATTTACTTTGTGCCAGAAAGACAGAAAGACAGAAAAAAATATAGACTGACATAAAGATTATGTCTAGACTACATCCGTCTTTCTAAAGAGGGATGAAAATTAGACAGATCGAAATTGCAAATGAGGCCGGGATTTTAATTTCCCCCGCTTCCTTTAAATAATGACATCTGCGTGTTATTTCGAAAATGGGTATTTCAAAAGTGAAACCTCTGTCTAGATGCAGTTCTTTAAAAAAAACCCTCCTTTTTCAAAAGATCCTGCAAACCTCATTTTTGAGGAGTACAGGAGCTTTCAAAAAATGTTTTTTTCCAAAAGAACCATGTCTAGACAGCAGTTTCACTTTCGAAATAACCCATTTTTGAAAGAACGCATGGCTGCCATTATGCAAACGAAGCATGGGAAATTCAAATCCTGGCTTCATTTGCAATTTTGATCTGTCTAATTTACATCCCTCTTTTGAAAGAGGGATGTAGTTTAGACATGCCCAAAGACTTAGGAAGTTCTAAATATTGTCGGTACTAATTTCCTTCAAAATGAAAACATACCATAAAGTATACTATGAAGCTTCTCTCATGTGTATGGTATTCACTGCTGAGCAATGCAGCTCTTGATCAGAATGTGTTTCAAAAAGCCTCTCATTCAGACTGGCAAAATGCACACTCAACACAACAGTATCAGACTATCTAGTCTAACAGTAACTTGTAAAGTATCTCATGAAAATTGGTGACACGCTGGTCACAATTATTGTGTGTCATGCAAGCAGGGTCTGAATGAATGCTTCCCTGACAGGGGGAGAGATTTGGATGGAATATGGAAGTACAGTTTGCTTACATGTTCAACAAATGCCATGGTGTCAAAGTGTGGCTTTCGCTGGTGTTGGGTACAAAATCACCTCAGTACTCAATGCAGTTGTAGTGAAATGTGATCATCAGTGTTGTAATTATTGTGGGATAACAGAGAAGCAGGACTATGCTTAAGTTGTCCCAAGTGAGTGGGGCCATCCTCAGTTGAAAGAACCTCATTAAGTCAGGGGCTCAAATGTCATTGCCCTAAGAAAGTAAGAGTGGAAATAGGTATCTTAGCCAGGAGGCTGAAGAAAGAAAGAAAGAAAGAAAGAAAGAAAGAAAGAAAGAAAGAAAGAAAGAAAGAAAGAAAGAAAGAAAGAAAGAAAGAAAGAAAGAAAGAAAGAAAGAAAGAAAGAAAGAAAGAAAGAAAGAAAGAAAGAAAGAAAGACGTAGGAAGTTCTTTTTACTCTTGATTTGTCTTTATGAACCCTGTTTGAAGTGTTTTCCAAAATTACCTCCCTCCTTTTATTAAGCTTTTTTTCCCCCTACACTCAGAGTCTGTGCTTGTGAGAGGGGAAGTGTTGTTTCAATGGAAAGGAACCCCTGGATATTGAACCTGGCCAAGGTTGCTACTGGCTTCACATGGCAGAAGGTTATATTTTAGTTATATTAGGCTTACAGGAATGTTATTTTACCTGTTTCTTTGTGTCTCCAATACAAACTGAACAAGGTGAAGCTGAAAACAACAGAGGTACCTTTAAAGCTCATGTAAACAAAGTGATCCAGAGAAGCAAATTAATCAGAGTGAGAGGGCATGGCACCTACACAAGCAACAGTAGAGAAAATATCCAAGGATACACTTCAAAGGCATACATTTCAAAGGGTCACTAGACTATAAAAGAAGGGAAGCAAACCCATCAGTTATCCATTGCTTAGATAACACAGGTTACAAACCCCTCTGAGCCTGTGAATGGTGGATCTTCTTGTCTTGAGGAGCAAAGTGCTGCCAATTGTTTGAGAAAAGTGAAAAATTGTTTTAGGTAAAGATATTGCTTGTTAGAATTAAGTTTTAGGAACTGGAAAGCAAGTCATCATAGTCTGGTTTCCATTGCTTTTCTCTCTCATACTTGCTTGGTATCACTAAAATCTATATTCTTTATTAAGAAACGTTCTTATTTTATTACAAAATGATCTCAGTGCTGTTATTATATAAGTAAGTGAGTCCTCGGTTAAGCCAGTTGACTGGTGTGTGCTGTGCTCTTTGGAGGTAAAGCAATGGAGTTTGCTGAGTGTCTGGGGACTCACACTGCAGAGAGATCTCTCTAGGGAACTCAGGGTTCACTGGCTGTTACATGCACAGCAAGGTTCAGACTGACAGAGCCTTGAAGAGTCTGGTGGCAAGGCAGACAGAATGCAGTGTCAGGCAGTGGGCATACAGTTCAGCTGCAGCAAAGCTCACACTGCTGAGACAGACGGGTAACAGAGTGGCTTACAGTTCTGGGTTCCCAGAGGAGAGCAACATGCCTAGTCTGAGAGGTACGGATTTTAGCTTTTGTTTGAAATAAAGTTTCATGCTGGGGTTGTAATTTCAGGGTGCAGATAGAGAGAGGATCCAGCAACAGCACACTTGTTTAAACATGAGAAATCCTGGTTTCACTGAAATCAATGATAATTTTGGCATTGATTTCAATGGAGCCAGGATTTCATCCATTATTTTTACTGCATTAATGTTACCCTGTGTAATTCAATGCTTATGTCAACATAGCTATAATAACCAGGAGTAAACTCCTTTCCAATGAGACAAAGCAGGAACTGATAAGGAGAGGATTACATCCTTAGCTAATAGCCCACCACTGTACAACTACATATCAAAGATCAAAGAAAATCAACTTTTTCACCTAAGCTCTGCCTGGCTAATGAAAACAGAGAAGGAAGAAGAAAGAAGAACTAAAAAACCTTGTAAACCAATTAAACCTTTGATTTAAGAAATGTGTTAATTCTGTGCCAGAACCTAGAGATTGAGGGGAACACAGAAGAAATGCAGGTGGAGATCAACTGCAAAGCAGTTTATAATTTGCTTCACCTGAACAGAAATTACATCTAAGGTTCACAATGGCAATGAAATGTCCGAGAGAGAGAAAGAAGAGAAAATGGCAAAGCATAATGGAAGGAGCAAGGGAAAATTATACAAATCCTTCTTCAGAAATTGTCCTGGGGAGATTAGATTGGTGGGGTTCAAACAGAAAAAAACATCTTGGATTCACTGCTCAAGAATCTGTTCTAAGAAACACCAGTGTGAATCTAGAATAACTACTGCTCTTTGAGATCAGGATCTGCTCCCCTCATTTCTTGCTCCTATTGCAAGGTTTGAATCTGTTTAAATCTACACTGAGATCAATAGGATAAGAGAGAGGGATGTGTGATCAGAGGCAAGGTGGGGTTACTAACTACCCAGGGAAGGGCAGCAGCAGCGAGGCCAATAGTATTGCTGGTTCCTGGGCAAGGGGGAGGGGCTACTCCGTGCCTCCAGAAGGGGCAGGGCTGGGGCTCAGCACCCCTCAGTGCTGCCTCCCAGAGAGCATCACAGTGCCTACCCCCGGCAGCCCTCAGTGCTGCCTAGAGCATGCAGCGTGACTCTCCAGCAGTGATTTAAAGGGCTTGGGGTTCTGGCTACTGCTGCTGCCATAGCAGTGGTAGCCATGAGCTCCAGGCCTTTTTGTATCGCTGGGCCCCAGGACAGTTACCCCCATTGCCATCGGTGGGCCTGTAGGGCAGTGTTGGTACTATGTAAGCAAAGCAGTGATGGTTTGGCTGGGATCAGTGCTCAGAGACCTAGGAGAAGAGCATTTCTCTAAAAGCTTGCTGAGGAACTGAGTTTGAAACTGATGGCAGTAAGGGAGTGCAGGTCAAGTGAGGTTTTTATTTTACATCCCCCCCCCCCTTTTTTTTCCCAGACAGGAGCAATTTTGAGAATAAGGCAGGGAAAAATCTGTATGTGTCATCTAAATACCACACCACTTGTTCTTTTTACAGGGCTCAATAAAGGATAATGTGTCCTACGGGCAAAATATTTTACAAAGGCTTTTTCCAGGCTAAATTTATGAACCATGCTAATTAGCAGGGAGACGTTAGAAGCATATAGACAACAGAGGCAGAAGATACAGACCCAAACATGGCTCTTTCTGAACAAAGCCACTGGAGACTCAAATGTGATCAGAAAAAAATTCATGACCCTAGCGCTAGAGTTCTTAGAGCATCCTGGGTTCAGTGAGGAGGAAGAAGTTTGGGCAATGGCAAACGTAACAGAGTCTACCTAATCCTCAGATATCCTGAGATCTGTGCATAAATCCTGTGAATGTAAAAGTTTCCTTGGAAGCCCATGGCTAATGCACGTAAATCCAGTCTCCATCTGGCTAGCATTTCTGAAACCTCTCTATCCTTGCATGGCAGCACACCTCCCTGAAGAGACTTGAGATACTTCTATATGACAATTCAAGGTGCGACTGCCACTTCGACCTACCTACATGAAACAAGGATAGCAGTGAAACCACAGTACCAGGGGGACTGGCTCAGGTATGTCTCTATTTGCTGTAGTCACAATTCTGATTGCAGTGTAAACATACCCTTGGGCTCCCCACTCCAAACCCTGTCCTCAGAGGGACTTGATCACAGGTAGTGGGCTTTCAGGTAAGTTAATCAATTTATATGTTACTTGCACTCAATGCCTGCCACCTAAGGCTCTCAAAACATTGTACTGAGGTGTATGCACCCCATTTTACAGAAACAGAGAGGAATAAAATTAATTGGACTAAGTTAAACAGGGAGTCAACGAGAGCATGTGTGACAGAACTCGGTGTTCTGACTCCTAGCCTGAAGCATATACAAGCTTGCATGATTACTAGAGGAGGTGGGAGAGACTTTGCCATTTGGCTTCTTTTATCGCCTGTGGGATATATGGGAGTAGATGATTCAGTTCATGGAGATGAAAATGTAAATATGCTATTAGAAAGCAAAAGCACGTTTGTCAGATTTTTGCACTTTAAATCAAAAGCTTTTCAAGGATCAAGAACAAAGAGTGTGTTACCATGCTGAACATTTGCTCCCTCTGTAGCTAAGAGAAACTGTTCATCAACATGCTATAAAGTAAACATTCTTTTTCAGGGCTGGATTTCCTACACAAATACTGTAACTATATAATTCATGAAATTGGATTTCCTCTAAGTGTATGTCTACATAGCAGGGCTAACAGTCGAATTAAGCTACACAACTTCAGCTACGTCAATTGCACAACTTAAGTTGCAATAGCTTAATCCGGACTTCCTGCTGTGTACACAGCGCCAAAAGCAGAGAAAGAGCAGTCTGAGGGTATGTCTACACTACCCTCCTAATTCGAACTAGGAGGGTAATGTAGGCATACCGCACTTGCAAATGAAGCCCGGGATTTGAATTTCCCGGGCTTCATTTGCATGAAGCCGGCCGGCGCCATTTTTAAATGCCGGCAGTTCGAACCCCGTGCCGCGCGGCTACACGCTGCACGGAGTAGCTAGTTCGGATTATGCTTCCTAATCCGAACTAGCTGTACTCCTTGTGGAATGAGAAGTACAGCTAGTTCGGATTAGGAAGCCTAATCCAAACTAGCTACTCCGTGCCGCGTGTAGCCGCGCGGCACGGGGTTCGAACTGCCGGCATTTAAAAATGGCGCCTGCCGGCTTCATTTGCAAGTGCGATATGCCTACATTACCCTCCTAGTTTGAATTAGGAGGGTAGTGTAGACATACCCTCACTTCCCTTACTCCTCGTACAATGAGGATTACAGGAGTCAAAGTAAGAAGCCCTCCAGTTCAACAGTATTTCAACATTATGTCAAAATAAATGCTTGTACTGTAGACGCAGACTATGTTATTTCAGAATAATGTTAGTTATTGCAAAATAATGCTGATAGGTAGACATAGCCTAAATGCTTATGGTACAGTATGTGGATGTGTAACAAACATGTGTAAATAATCATACTACCTGTTAGAAATAATCTTTGAAATTGGAAATAAAAAGCAAAGAAAGCGTCCAGCAACTCCCTTCAGTCCTCAAACAGTTATTAATCACTTTAGGACAAAACTCTTTCTTTAAAGCACCTAAAAATTCATAGGGTGGTTAGTGACAACATTAGAATAGAGGCATATTGAAAATGGAAATATAGAATTTACAGAAAACATTAACAGGTCATATAGTTGCCAGAAGGCAAAACCTCTTTACAAAGCAATTAAAAAACTCATTAATTTAATATTTATTTTCATTACCTATTAGAAAAGTATCTAGACATAGCAAACCAAATTATTACATAAACTGAAATGGATTTTTAGAAAATGTAGTTTTGGGCACATTCACATCAGTTGTTATAAACAGCAGAGCAGATCTGTTTTCCAGACTCTTTTGTTCTGATGAAACAAAATTTAATCAGTTTCATAAATAAAGATATTTCCTTTCATGAATATTTTGTTCGATGAGAAAATTATAAATTGGTGGGGAAAGAGGAGCCTTGCTGATTAAAAGCCCCCCAAAGACTGGTGCCCTAGGAAATGCATTCCAGTTTGATTTGAAGAGGTCTGGAATTGGTTGTACATAAATATTTTCACTCCAGCAACAAAAAGAATGCTAAAGCGTGGAGTCATTCTTTTGACAATCACAATTTTTCTTAAAACTATGGAATTAAAGCTATAAAACAGGCTTAACCCAATCAGTGGAAAACTGTCTGACGAAAGTCTCACTAAGGGGGACGGAGTTTTAAAAAGCCAGTAAAACTTATTATACCTTAGTTCAAATAACTTGCAAGCCAACTTACTATAGATTTAGATTCCATCTCAGTACATTTGATTTACTTATGTTTTCAACAGGAAGACAAGTAATACCAGCATAAAACTTTATTCCAAAGCTGTGACCTTGACTTTTACCAAAAGTTCAACTGCAGGAATATTGTGTTGGAGAAGAAATGAAGAAAGAAGGGAGTTCTCAAAGATAATGAACTGCCAAATATAGCTTGTGAAATACTGCTGCTGTTTCAAATAGACAGTCTGATCTAATATGCGACAGGCAATTCAAAAACTATGATGAGGTCCATATGTGGCATACAGAGACTACAAAGCTTGAATTACTCATTTATTTATCTCATAAAGCAGAAGGCTTATGTAACAAAGACATCCCTAGTGCATTCCATGCAGAAATCATCTGTAGCAGGTAAAATGATAAAAGGCCAGGACTATAAATTAAATACCATATGTTGAAGGTACATGAGTATTCATGTATTTAAAACTGAAATTTAGATAAAGGTGAGGAAAAGAAAGTGCAAAAAGCAGAGCATCCATTTGGATAATGTTATCAAGTGCTCATGGGTGGCTACATTATTTTAAAATAATACACTGTGCTAAATATGCACATCAATATAAATATCTACAGGTGTTTTTTTTTTCTTTCAAACACAGCCAAGGCAAATTGCACATCATTTAGTACTTCTCTTCTCTGGACATATGTTGACATTTCAACTTAACGCTATTTCTTGCCTGGCCAGATGAGAACATTGCCCATGAACAGATGGCCTTAAAACTATTACTACAATCTTCACAATTTCTGGACATTTTTGAAAGATTCAGAGCACATTTGGGATGACTTAGAAGAAAAGAAAAAATCCGGGGTCTGATTTTGCTCTTACTTGCACTTGTGTCATCACTTACACAGTGGGTATAAAATGCCATCGTTCTGACCTGTTATCATTTTATATCCACTTGTATGGGCGCAAGTGATGACTCAAGGTTCAAGTCAGTGGAGATCCAAGCCATCAGTTTTCATCCTTAAAAGACCTGTGGCTGTGAGATTAGGTGCTGGCAGGGGATGCTTTATGGAACTAGAATCTGACAAAGGAATTTAAAAACACAATGGGTGCATCTAAACTGGCAAGATTTTGCGCAAAAGCCCCTGATTTTGTGCAAAAACTTGCCAGCTGTCTACACTGGCCACTGGCTGTCTACACTGGTCACGCTACACTGGCCACTTGTAATGTACAAAATCAGTGCTTCTTGCGCAAATACTTTCACGCTCCTGCTCGGGAAAAAGCCCTCTTATGCAAGAAGTGTAGACAGGGAAGAACTGTTTTGCGCAAAAAAGCCCCAATGGCTAAAATGGCGATCGGGGCTTTCTTGCGCAAAATCGCATCTAGACTGGCCACGGATGCTTTTGCGCAAAAGCAAATCTTTTGCACAAAGGCACTTGCCAATCTAGATGTGCTTTTGTGGAAATACTTTTAACGGAAAAACTTTTCCGTTAAAAGTATTTCCGCAAAATCATGCCAGTCTAGACGCAGCCAATAAGTATGTGCTTAGGGAAGAATCATGGAAAGCATCACTTAAAACCCTGAGATACACTAAAATAAACATACAAGAACACTACTAAGAAGAATGTTTTTCTTCATTTATTTATCTTATGAGTAGAGCAAGAGGAAGATGGCCTAACTGAATTTGCACTATCTTCTAATAAATCAGCATTCATGACTGGATCATCCAAGAGCCACTGTAATGCAGTAAACAAAACTACAGGCATACATATGATGGATTAGGCAGAGGCTGACACTATAAATTGTCCAATGTAACAAAAATCCAGCTCAATTTACTATATAAAGCTGTTTATAAAATGAGAAAAGTTAGATACAGAAACACTGGTTGTATTTAAGTCAAACAAAAAACATAATAAAGGTTCTTCAATACTCTTAAAAAAGTCAAGTTGGCATAATAACAAGCTGAAAGTTTATCGAGTAATTTATATACTGAAAATACTGAAATCTGTCTGGTTTCAATCATTTCAGGTGGCTGCCCCATTCCTTTTTATGGGATGTGTGTGTGTGTGTGTGTGTGTGTGTGTTTAAACTTTTTTCTTTGTAGGAGGAAGAGATGACTGAAAAAAAAGCTCAAGAGAAACAGATGGCAGAGTAGCAGAGTAGACTAGAAGGAACAAACTTCACCATTCTGTTTGTAGCTGCTCTCACCATCTTTTGAGACTTCAGGATCATTATGATGCAACAGGGTGGTCAACATCTAAATCTGGAAGATTTTCAGGGCAAACCAAAGCACAGAAAGATAACTAGATGCCATCTTCACTAATTTTGGCTAGATCTTGAAAAGATAAAACACAAACCTGAGGTTCCTACCATCGTCCTCTATTTCATATATACGCTTTCCTCACTATATTATTTCTCCTTTTCTGCCTTTCTGTTTTTCTTTTTGCCTAAAGAGAGTCTGGTTAATTTAGCCACAACAACAATACTTTTTGCAACACTGCTTTGAGCCTATAACCAGCGAGGCAAGGTAAAGACCACAACCTAACGCTGTTAAAAGTTTCCTAAGTCTTAGAGTAGCTGAAAAAAAAATGCATGTCTGTAGTTTCCCAGCAGTTTTGCTTTAGGCGATCAGCATCAGAGACAGAAATTTCTATTTTTTGCAACCATCATGACTCCTTATGTGTGATTTTGCTTGTTTTCTCTACAAGGAAAGAGGATCTGACTTCTTCAACATAAACAGCAGCTCAAATCCATAGAAAGTAACTTCTTCTCATGTCCAGCCACCCCAACCAAAAGGTGAGATAATAACATATTTCACCACTTGCTAAAACAGATTGTCAAACAAGGATTTCATCCATAAAATAATTTGTATAGCTAAAGGGAAATGGAATATTTATTCCCTTGGAAATTGTTAAAATGAAAGCCTTACTAAACTCTTTTCATTTCAAATGCTATTTCCCTTCTTTTTATATGTGCTTAATAAAGAGTTGTAATTATGTTATGACTCTGAAGCAATTATTAGACAGAGACTTCAAACCCCACATAACTGTTTAGTGTTGTAACAAAAAGAAGTTACTCAACATGTTCAGGGTTTTGAACACTGGGTTCCCCAATAAGAAGCAACAAGACAATAAGGCCATGTCTACACTAGGAAACTTTCAAAATAATGAATTTGACTTAACTCCTGATTTTACAATATTGAAATAGTGTGTCCCCAATATGGGGAAGCCTTGAAATTTGCCCCAGGCTGGCTCCATTTATGAGAATGTGCTATCTCAACTTAGAATCCTAGGAAGCACTGGGGAGTAATTACTTCAAATTACTCCGGGGAGTCATTATTTTGAAAGAGAGGCACCAGAGCATCCATACTACTGCTATTTGGAAATAACTATTTCAAAATTAGCATTATTCTCCAAGAAAAGTGGGAGTACAGATTTTGAAATAAGCAGCCCATCATTTTGTATCCCTTTTAGGAGTCTGATTTGTCTCACATATCCTCAAGTTATACTTTACTTACTTGCTTACAAAATCAGACATAAAAATACAAACATGTCACAGGTTACAGCACGAAATTTCTGAGAAATGGCTTATTCTCTCTTTTTACCATATTACAAAACAAATCAATTGGAATATAAATATTGTACTTACCCTTCAGTATGTAGGACAGAGAAGTATAAACAACTCACTGTAAGAAATTTTAGTTTGTACTGAGTTCACTAGTGCTTTTAATGTAGCCTTTTATAAAACTAGGCTAATATCTAGCTGTGTTTATGTAACCTCTGGAATATCCTTGCACACTCCTCTGGGTACTTGTAGTAGTAGTTGAGAACTACTGGTCTAATCTGTCTCTGATAACTGAATAGATCTTTTCAAGCCAGTCTTGGAAGCACCAAAAGTGTAATCTTGCATGAACAACAAAGGTAAAAGCAGACATTTGATCCAGGATTGTTAGACAATTTCTTCCTGAGGTACAAGAGCTATCTTGAATGGTCCTGACCAGATTTCAATCTGTTATGAATCTGTCTGAGGTGAAGTAGGCCCTGGCTATCAACAAATCTAAGGATACTCTGACGAACGGTATTTTCTCTTCAAGACATTAATTGATATGCTGCATAGCGTTACACTGATCTGAAGAACCAATTTCAGGAAAAGAGAAAGGATTATCTGAGAGGTTCAAGCACCTTTGGTCCTTATCATTTTGGATAATCTTGGAGTAGTGTTGCTTACCCTGTTTGTTCATTGAATCCATCCTAGAAAATTATGTACGGGTGGGGCAAAGAGAAAAACAATTTGGAGTCTGGAAGAGACATATTTTTATCCACCTATTTGCAAGTTGGAAGAACTGTGGTAAGTGTTTGCTGAACAGTCCTTGCTGAGTCCAGAAGCACTTCATTAATAGAGAACACAACATTATATAGTGCTGCTGTTTGTAAAATGTCAAGCAGCTTGTGTTGCAAATCTCTGACCTTTTGAAGAAACCTGCCACCCATTTTGTGAGATCCTGAAATAGTCAGAAATTGTGGGACATGATGATACAGACAGTGTCTGAGGGGGCAGCTTCCTTATCACCCCAAAATTTGTGGTCCTGAAACATCTCCTTATGGTGGGATCTCAGCTGAGGAGGGGATTGAATGTCTCTATCTTCCCACTATGTCGTAGTAAATAGTCTGGCAAATTATTGTCTGTACATAGCCCAGGGATCCCAATATGGCCATTGGCAGAGAGGGTAGAGTTCATAAAGCAGGGAAGGTGGTGTCCAGGGTTAGTTGCAATACCCATGATGCAGATCACAAGAGTTTTCTTTGTAGGAATTGAAGTGTTCCTGTAAATATGAGTAGGAACACCCTGCCTGGAGATTGGTGGCTGGGGGGAGGGGGGGGGGCAGGGGAAAGGCAAGGAGAGCATTAGCAGAAAATGACAATAATAGTACCCAACAGATTGGCTATCCATTTCCAAGAAGTTCAGCACTCACAAATAAAGGAGATTCCATTCCATCTGAAACTAGGCTCCTGTGGCACCATATCAATGACTGGTACTCATGTACCAGTGTGCTTTGTTCTCAACACAAATGGTACCATAGATTTAAAGTTTACCAAAGTAGGTGCTGATGTTGTCTGATGCTTTGGTTTGCATGGTGACAAGACTCACTAGGGAGGTACCAATAATAGAGCTGTGCTTGACGGAAACAATCTGGAGGAGTTTTTATCCATACCCTACTTGTTGTGTGTAAATGGTACGAGGGTTGGCCAGAGCTGTGTTTGTCTTTAGAGCTCCAGAACATTCCAGCCCTGCCAGTACTGGAGCAGTCTTTTGCCTCTATGGAACTGAGCTCAGAGGTTCAGCCTTCTGAGACTGTCATTCAAGTGGCGAAATGAGGCCTTTTGGAAATAGGCTCCTTATGACTAGAGTTTATTGATAATGAAAAAATCTCAAATTCAGGATTCAAGATGCACAAGCACCTGAAGTGGAGCATCCCCAGAGGTACTACTTAAAGAAGAATTAAAATTTTTATTGACATCTTGTCCTTTACTGAGCTCTCAATACCACACATGTTTTGCAGGGTCTAAGTTCTGCACAACCATTAACCAATTAATAAACTATGCTGAAAAATGATTATTGTTATAGTTATGTTTCCATGCAACTTACATGACATTTTTAATTCTGCAAAGTATAAATCATTTAGAATTTAGATATAGAACCTGAACTTTCTGTTGCCTGAAGAGATGCCTAATGTACCTTATCCTAGTGTTGCCACAGACATTTTTCTATATGGCACTGACATTCCTGTCTGTATTCATGGCTGACTGCTGATTTATATATTTAGTTCTTTCACATACTCTGCTAGACTTCTTTCCAGAAACCCAGCAAGATGGAAGAGAAAAGGGCATTACTACTCAGTTTCCTGTTCGCATTACATGAGACTGTTCTTGATGTGCAAACCAACTAAACATTTATTATCTTAAATTAGTTCAGCATGACTGTGCCCTCTATAACACATAATATTGCTACAGGACACACTCTGGTAAAAAGTTAGAATAAGAAATAAGGTCTTCTAGATTGCCTTTAAACACATTTATTCACCCAAGAATCATTTTGTTGCAGTTCGGATTCCCCTCCCCCTCAATCAATTTAAAATCCATTGGAGATGATAATATGAATTATCTCATATTTCACCAAAGTTAGTTTGCTATCATTTCAGAATAAAGTGTACTTGCACAGTCAGGCAAAAAATAGAATAACTGTGGTGGTATTGTATATGGTATAAAGTAAATGAAGACATGTCAAACTGCCACAAAAGAGCCCTTAAAAATAATTTGGAGATGTTTACACAACTATCACATAGCAATCACACCTATTTTTTGAATGAAACTTCCCATTTTCCTGCTCACTATCAATTAACAGTAGCAAATTTAAAGAAATTTAGCAAAGTCATTTTAACATCATAGCATACTCCTATCAATAATGAATGAATGTTGTAATGAGTAAGTATCAGTTTATACCAATATAACTCTATTGACAACAGTGTGGTTAAAGTGGTAGAGAGAGTTTGCGGAGTAAAGAATCAGACCTTCTATTCCCAGTTCAATCCAAAACTTCACTCTTATTCATAAAAAGAATTTTGAAAAGTCAGGAATTTTAAAAATGCCCCTGATGTGTAGCTAATCTAAGGGTTTGCATCAACATACTGACATTTATCTTTGTATTTGAATGCAATTTTATTCCATGAGATCTTAAATATTGTCTCTACAAATATTTCATACAATGTTAGCTTTTATCTAAAATATACATATTTCTGTATTATATATCTGTTCATTTATACTGTTTGCAATAGTTTAAATTTAAATTAAATTCTTTGTTGATTTTAGTTTTTCTACTGAGAAAATCCCCACACTTTGAATTTTTAATAAGAAGCATTGCTACGAAACAAAGCAAAAATATCTGATTATGTAAGTAGAAAAGAGGTTTCTCCACATAGTGTTGCTGTGAGAAGTGATTTCAGACTAGGAATGTCAAACCATCTCAAAATTATAGTGATATCTTATGGGGAGTATTTTGTTATGATTAACTTGCCATTTTTTAGCAACAGTTGGCAGCACATATTTAGGTTCCAATAAAACATATGCTGGTTCCTGGAATTTCTAATTTCTAATCCCAAATTCTGTGGAAACTAAATTTACAGCCAGTACTCGTCTATGAGATAGCAAAAAGTTATGCAGCAAGGATATTCTCTTGAGGTAAAATGTTTAAAATAAACCCAGAATAAATAAATCAATGCATCACTTTCTTCACCTATTCTGTACTTAGTGGGCTAAATTCTGCTCAGTCACAACACAACCTTACTACCTACATTACCCAACCCTTGACTCATGGAGAGTTAACACTTCCATCATCATATGAGAAGTTTATTGCTTGAGTTCACCAGCAATGAAGACTTCCAGTTGATCAGCCTTTATTGTCCTCTTCATATGGAGAGGAGGATGAAGGACCTATTTTAGAGCTCCTTCGAATTTGTGACCCTGTGCACTATGGAAATTGACCCCATCTTCATTCAAATATAGCCTGCCTGCCCACCCACCATGACAAAGGCTTGGCTGATTCAAATTTGGGTGATGCTGCAACCCAGCTTTGGGTTTCCTCCAGATGACAGTTCTGTGCCTCATGAAAAGGGTCTGTTCTGCAAAGCATCTCCATCTCATGCGTACCTTACTCAGACTCCCTGAATGGCCCTTCCACCCCACAAATATCTGACCAGCCCATCACTTATCCTGACAGCTGACACCAGTGTTCCAGCACCACTGATATATATTCCACACACTTGAGTTTCCAACATCCCCCCACTGCCCATCCCACTGCCTCTTTCAGTCCCTCCCCACTCCCAGAACTTACATAGCATGGGTCAAATCTGAGTAAGAGCTAGAGCCAGACTTCATTGCCACTCATTCAAATTTGACCTAAAAACTCCTCCACCAACATAGTAGAGAGGGGAGCAGCTGAACCAACTTTGAGTGACTGGCACTATTGAATGGCTGGCAACATCATTCAGGTTTGCTTTGTTGCAACATCATCCATCCAGATCCATTGGTCACAGGACCCCTTGATATGGGGACCTTGTGCAAGTGCAAATCGGTTACTCAGGGCCTGACCAAAGTTATTGTAAGGCAATGCCATTTTTTTAAACTTCTGAGTGAAAAGAAACTAGGGAAAAGAAAATGCTTGCATGGCTGATTTGGCAGATCCAATAAAGAAATGGAAGGAAGCAGGGCTCAAAATGCATAATGGAGGATCCAAAACAGGGATATTCTAAATACTAAACTATCTACTGGTTTTCCTAACTGGGCTTAGAAGATTACTGAACTGGCAGGAAGGAAAATAGGGTCATTTGACTTCAATAATGACAATAGTCTAAACTCTACTTAATGGACATTATAGTACAACCTGACACCTTTTCTACCACCGCAAGTTGGAAAGAAATTCCACAAGCTATGCTCAAATTTTACTAAACTAAAGCCTGAGAAATCAAGTACATTTAATTGCTGGAATAATATCAGGTTATTACCAGTTTTATATTAAACCTTTAATGCTTGCAGCAACTCAAATCCAACCATAAACTGATAATGTGTTTCATTACTATTATTATAGTTGTTGTCAGAAATATTGACTCCCAGGGTCAAACAGAATTTCACACATCCTCCTAATTTTTGTCTATAGCTACTTTAATGCTTATGTTCATCTGTGAAGTTCAGAAAAGAAGAAAAGAGTAGACATCTTTCAAAGTCTTATGATAATACCTTGTTGGCAAGGTGTGCTTATAGAAATTCTTTGTTAGGTTTCTCATCAAATAATTTAAACTTGGTAAATTTATTCTTTCATTCTGAATTTGCAAAGCATTTAGATTTGAATAAGTTAATGAATAAGACAAAAGCAGGCATGACACATAATCTAAAAACAAAAGTGATTTAAAGGCTCTTTCACATAAAGGCTACAATTAATCATTATGATGAGCAAATATGAAACAATATATCTATTTGTACCACAGATCAGACAGAAGTTAATTATTATGAACAGATGTGCTTAGATTGTATTAAAATTTATATTCCATGAAACTAAGTACAGAATAAAGTCATATATTTTAATGAACAACTACATTTCCTAGCTGTCTGGGTTTTTGTTGATGAGTAAAGTTCATCAGCAATCTAGACTGTTCAACACCAACCCATTCATTTTCAATTCTGCTGCCTTCATCTTCCTACAGACAGTGATTTTTATGCTGCTCTATTAACTAATTGTTTCAAAGGTATATTGACAACGCATCTATTCATCAGGAAAAACTTTCCTCCTCTACTCCCCACCCCAATTTATGGCATGCCTGATTTTCAAGATCCAGGGAAACAAATGCCTCAAGGATGCTCTTGCATATCTGAGTTCTCTCTATGGCTGATAGCTAGCAAGAGCAGCCTGTCAGAGGACAAAGAATTAAAATATCCCTTAGGTGTCTGTCTTCCTGAAAATGCAGGATTGTTCTCAACAGATTTTTTTTCTAAGCATTTCTTACATCCTTTTGAAATTAAAAAAAAAATGTATACAGGAAAGGAGTGGCTATAGACCCTACCCAGAGAAAGACATATCTGTCCAGGTCCAATATTCCATTTGATTTTCCACAACCATTTATAACCTAACAATAATACACTTTCACTAATAGTAGAAAAGAGAAAAAAATAAATGAAATCTGAAGATTTATCCAAATGATGAGCAGCAAGCGCAGCAACTAAAAAGATCTTACTATACAACAATGGCTTGAAATTCTGCCCTCACCAATATTCCTTGAGTTTCCATCAGTTTGCTCCACCCTACATTAAACAAGTGGCAAAATAGATGCCCTTTAAAAAACCATTGGGCTGAAAGGATTCCTTTATATTGCTTATCTCTAATAAAGAAATTTGCTTTGCTAGCAAAGGCTAGATAGCCAGAAAAGAAAACAAATTGAGTATCCAAGAAACACAGCTAGGAAGAAGATTCAGCAGCTTACCGCTAGAGTACTATCAAATCAAATAAATACTGGTCTGTAGAACTTAGACCCTTGGGCAAGAACGTACAGATAGTGGGATTTCCCAAAGAAGTGGAGGCTAAGAAGTATCCAAGACTCAAAACAGAGAAAACCCTATGTATTTTGGGAAGTTCCTGTATTATTACCAGAAATATTTTTTCCAAAAACTTTTCAACATGCCCTGAAGCTAATAGTTAGAAGAGTAATCATTTGACAAGTAGTGCCTGACAAAGAGGCAGAGGTAGTGGCAGTCAGCTATCAAGAATCTTTTCTGTAAAATGGACAAATAAAGTTCTTCCTATCACTGCCTTTTGCCATTGAAAATTCTGGGCAAGATTCTCCTCTCAGATCAGCTTCACCATGGGGTAACTCTATTTTCTTGGAGGGTGTTTACCCTGCTTTACAATAGCAGAATCAGAATAATAATCTTTTGGGGGAAGTAACTGAAACCAAGCAGTGTTAGTGAACCTGGAAAGGGTGCCACACTCACACAAAGAGAGTCAAAATATTACTGAATAATAATTAGGTAGTGCAGGTTGAACCTCTGAAATCCAGCACTCTCTGGTCTGGCAACATCCATGGTCCACAGATATTGCTGGATCAGAAAGCCCAGATCAGAACAGAGGCTGGCCAGAGTCAGAAGTGAAACCCCAGCTGGCAGGAACCCATGCATGGCTGGTGGCTAGGAGCACAGCCCAGGCCAGCTCAGTTGGGAGTGCAGGCATGGCTATGGCTGATGGTAGCAAGGGACAGTGCAGCATGGAGTGGAGCCCCAGCCAGGGCTGGCACAGCAGAGAGCTGATCCCAGTAGCCCATTGGGATCTGCTCAGTGGTTGGGGCTGGTACTCTGGAGAAAGGCTGACTCCTGGGAGGGAAGCCTTGAGTTCCCCTGGTCCAGCAAACTCTCTGGTGAGTGATCCCAAAGGTGCTAGACCAGGGAGATTCTACCTGTTTGAAAACAGTCCTTGATGATCAAACACCTTTAAATATTTCTGAACATAGAGGATAACTTACCTGCCATTGCAAAGTAAAATATTTTAATTATACAACTTTCAAGTCTTATGTGTCTTGAACTTTAATCCAGTTCTCCACCCAGCAACTGAGAGACTGCAGGTGGACTGGAGTCGATGTAGTCCAACTTTGGCACAAGCCCTGCCATGACCCTGATCAGAAGAGCTCCAAGTCTGCTGACTAGGCTGAAGCTCTTATTTAAGCCAAAGAAGTAAACAGGAAGTTGTCTGTACAATTGGACTTCACCTGCCATAGGCATAATCTATTCCAGACTCCTGATACTGATTTCCTGTTGATTTGATGCTAGGTAACTGGAACCAGAGGGCATCCTGGAACCAGAAGGCATTGCCCAAATCTTGCCTTCTGGTTCCAGCCCTCTAATTCCATTGCCTAAACCTGACCTCTTGGTATCCTCATTTGGCCTGACTCTTGATCCATACCTTCTCTTTTGATTCTTATCTATTGGTATTCCACCCCATCCTGAATCCTGACAATTAGCCCTAAACACTCGCCCCAGGTCTGACACTGACCTATAGTCCAGGCCACCCATACCCTATCCTTCATAACAACCTACCTCTCAGATACTACAGTGGTACTATTTCTTCATCTCTCTCAAATACAACATGCTAAAAAAGGTATTTTTAATTACTTGTATTGTGAGGCCAGACATGACAATCCTCTCTCATTGTACAAGTGGCACTTCCAAAAGTGGGATAACTAAAAAGAGTATCCTTGGATGCATACAGCAATTTCTGGTGTTGCTGCCTGCTTTGGTGGCATCACTGAGTGTCTTGTAAGATAAGGTCCCCATAACCATTCCAGTCATCTCTTGTCATGGTACAGTAGCTCTAAAATGCCCATTTTACAATAAACTCTCAGCATTTCCAAATGGCAGATTGGATTGTGGGTTGTTCATTTATTCTGAAATTGAAAACAATCTTCTAAAACCTTAGCTTCAAACATACTGCTGATGGAAACACGAAAAATGCTATTTCAAGAACATAAACATACAATTTCATATTTTATGAAGATGGCATCTAGATACATTTAGTGACTTTGTGAGGGATTACATGAAATAAATATTGTGGCTGAAGAAACCCTGTTAATATCACTAGAGTGATGCAGCCTATTATATATGTAATGTAATGTAATGTAAGAATAGCAGTATGTGTAAGAGTAATGTAAGAGTAGCAGTATGTGCTTATCTGAAGAAAGCAAATTCAATAATTTGCTACCAAAAAACTGATTTGGCATTTAATGAACCGATTAACAGCTTAAAAAATATGTCTATGCATTAAATTTAGTTTAGTAATATCAGCTTATGTTATCACTAAAACACTATTATACAAAAATAGAAAAGCCATATAAATAAGTATATTACTTGCAAAGAAAGCATCCATGTAATTTCCACCTTAGTCACCTTTATAAGGGAATTAGAAATGCAGCACAAAGAATACAATTTAAGAAGATAAAGGCAGTAATGGCTAAGTACCCTCTCTCAAGAAATTGATCTTAACAGATGTCCTCTGATAAATATTGCAAAAGCAGAAGAAATATATAAACAACCCCAAATCTTTGCAGAGCTCCCTGATGGAAAATCTCTCCTGAAACCTTAGGTATGGCAGTGTACAGTGAAAAAAATGTTGTGTAGTGTTAAGAATCTAATCCCGTATATCAATAACAGTTTCTGTTTATTTACTCGGTAAGTTAAAAGAATTCTAGGGTCGGATTTCACCCTAGGTTTCTACCCTAATTTTGGTACTTCCACACTGCCAGGATAAACCACCTGTGGCTTTTTGCTCTGCAGGTGAATAAATGCTCGTTCTTCAATCTTTTCAGATAGCTAAAATCTTCCATATTTACTATTAGCATCTCTGGAATCCTGTATATCCTGTTTAAGTAAGATCATTACGAAAAGCGAAAGGAAAATTATTCTGGAACCTTATTGGAACAAAAATCTCTAGATTCTCTATACAGGCAGTCCCCGGGTTACGTACAAGATAGGGACTATAGGTTTGTTCTTAAGTTGAATCTGTATGTAAGTTGGAAATGGCATCCAGATTCAGCCGCTGCTGAAACTGACCAGCGGCTGACTACAGGAAGCCCGAGGCAGAGTTGCTCTGCCCTGGGCTTCCTAGAATCAGCCGCTGATCAGTTTCAACAAGCTGAATCTGGACGCCAGTTCTTACATACAGATTCAACTTAAGAACCCCAGGTGTCCCCAAGTCAGCTGCTGCTGAAACTGATCAGCGGCTGATTCCAGGAAGCCGGGGCAGAGCAACTCTGCCTCGGGCTTTCTGTAGACAGCGCTGGTCAGTTTCAGCAGCGGCTGACTTGGGGATGCCTGGGGCAGAGCAGCTTGGGTGCTGCTGGGTTGCTCCAGTAACGCCGCTCCTCAGCGCTACTGGACCAACCCAGCAGCACCCAAGCTGCTCTGCCCCAGGCGTCCTGATTCAGCCGCTGCTGAAACTGACCAGCAGTGGCTGAATCAGGACACCTGGGGCAGAGCAGCTGGGGTGCTGCCGGGTTGGTCCAGTAGCACCCAGAGCGGCGCTACGGGACCAACCGGCAGCGCCCCAGCTGCTGTACCACAGGCGTCCGGAGCAAAGCCGTGGAGCACGGGGGCAGCGGGACAGCCCAAATGCGCCGCGGCTGTCCTGCTGCCCGCGTGCTCTGCGGCTTTGCTCCCCGTCTCCCTGGTCTGCTGGTCTCCAGCAGACCAGGGAGACGGGGAGCAAAGCAGAGCAAAGCCGCGGGGCACGCCGGCAGCGGGACAGCCGCGGCACGTCTGGGCTGTCCGCTGCCCACGTGCTCCGCGGCTTTGCTCCATTTTGCTCCCCGTCTCCCTGGTCTGCTGGTCTCCAGCAGACCAGGGAGACGGGGAGCAAAGCCGCGGAACACACCAGCAGCGGGACAGTCGGATCCGAGTAACTCGGGGACTGCCTGTAGTCTGGACTTCTATCATCCGGCAACATCTGTGGTCTGGTATCCCCATGGGAGCACTCATTTTGGCCAAGTTTACAACCTCCTGTTCTTAGACACCATTTTGAGGCACAGTTTTGATTAAAGCCATGTTTCTAAGAAATGTGTTAATGTACATTGAAAACTAAAACATAAATGTATGACAAATTCTGTGATCAGTTTGAATTATTATGACATCAATGACTTCTGCTTTGAAAATATTAAAGTTCTAAAAAAGCAAAATAAATGAATGACCACAGTACACTACAATGGTTGGAACAGTTTAGAGAAGAGATGAATAAGACAAGATAAGACAATGACATATGAAACACTGAATAGTGGAGAAAGCAATTTGGACTCAATTTCTCACGGCAAAGGAATATTCAATTAAATTGAAATTCAGCAAAAATTTAAAGCAGACACAAAATACTTGGTTACACAATGCATAATTAACCTATGGAACTAACTCCTACCAAATGTAATAGAGGCCAAGCACTTGGTTAAAAAAAAAAAGGACCAGACAACATTCTTACAGATAATATCTCATGTACCTGTCAGACGTTCTAGTTACGATTTATACACTTTCACAATTCAATTCATACACCAACCAAAAACAGAAGAAAACTTGAAAGAAACATCTTGTTTGTATAGGTTATTGCACCACTGTCCCTAATAAGGTGTCTTCCACACTCCTCTGAAGCATTTCATATTAAGCCATTGTCAGAGACAAGATATTGTCCTACAGGTTGTATCTCCATTTACCATGACTCTCTGGTCCGGCAACATCCATAGTCTGGCAGGACCATGGATGTTCCTGGACCACAGAATCCAGGTATAAGGAGGTAGGGTCACAGAGCAGGAACAGGGGTAGGGGGGTGCAACTCAGCCAGGAGCCCTGTGTTGAGGGGCTGGGGCACAGGAGGGAGTTCTGGCCTCTGCTGCCAAGTGGTAGCGGGGGGCTGGCAGTGGTCCCAGAATCCCATTATCTGCAGAGCCTCAGTTCTGACAGCCACTGCAGCCCCCGAAGTCTCAGCAGTCACAGGGCTCCGGCAGTCCCAGAAGCTGTGGCAGCTGCAGAAGCCACAGCAACCACAGAGTCCCAGCAGCTGCGGAGCCCCAGCAGCCCCAGAAGCCATGGCAGCTGCAGAGCCACAGAGCTCCTGACAGCCACAGGGCTCTGGCATGGGGAGCCACATCCAGGCAGGCAGCAGTGGGGCTCAGCTGGAGTCTTAGCCCAGGGCAGCACAGGCCATGTTAGGGTGGACCTTCCCTCATTCGGCAATTCCTCTTGTTCGGGATCAGTCAGGTCCTGAGGGTGCTCGTCAAGGGAAGGCCAACCTGTAGTAGAATCATTGTTCTGACTTAGCACAGCAATTCCTCTTACCTTATACCAATACGGTCTACAGAATTTAGAGGTGAGACCTGAAGCGTCCACAGAGTGGAAAACAGCCCAAGTAATATTCCTTTAAAGTGTCTAAATATGTAAAACCCACATTATAAACATAAAATTCTGCATTAAAATGGAACCAGTTCTCTAAGTTTTCTATGTGACAGACTGGAACATGCCTGTGTCAAATTATGGACAGGACTTTTAATGATGTATTGAACATGTCTAAACTTGCCTGTCTCACCACATTCCAAACAAGTGCCTTGAGCAGCAAGGATGTGTGATGCCTCTTTCAAGGGTTATTAGGGAAGTCCTCCAGACTAACTTCTGGAGCCATCAGCTTGGATTGCATCTCAGCTGTTGACTCAGCCTATGGAACCATGGGTTCTGTACACAGCAGCCTGGAGGGGTCAGCACAGCTGGTGAGGCAGGAGCATCTCAGTCTGAGTAAATGGCACAGAGGCAGCAATTCTATTTAAGAGCATGATTCTGCTGTGTGCCAAGCATCAGCATATCTGTGAAGGACATGCAAGAGTCAGGAGGGACTTAGCCCAGCCTGAAGGGTGGATCACCTTCAGACTCCACAGGGATAAGCTCAGTCTAGGGTAGAATGTGTCTTGGGACTTATGTTGTTTTCAAAGATTGTAACTCTCCAGTATTTTTAAGAGTACAATTTCTGTAGGTATGACATTCCTTTTCTGAATTTATGTTCCTTTGCCTCATTGGGGTTAAACTGCAAGTCCAAAGGGCCCCAGTCTACATGGAGCTCTGCAAGAGCATGATTAAGTGGCTGTGGGTGGTCAGGAGTCACAGACCCTAAGTTTGGAATCTAGGGCAGCTGAATGGAGGCCTTCCAGTCCCAAGGAAGAATTTAAACAAGAAAATTGAACATGGCAGTGTATCCTAGAAATCCAGCACTAAAAATTGGTTAATAGACTCTACTTACACCCCAATGGTTTGGCAGGACATAGGCCCCAGGGACTGGATCCACTCATAACTGACTGGCATCCATACAGTAAGGCATTTGACCCACTTATAAAACTCTGCTCACAGAATTCAAACATCAACTGCCAGAGAAGCTCCAGTGGGGAGAGTGCTCATAGAACTGGTCTCAGACATTGCTTTATGCAAGATTTTAACTCTCTATGGTACGTCTACATGTGCAGCCTAATTTGAAATAGGGCTGCACATGTAGGCATTCGAAATTGCAAATCAGGCCTGGGATTTAAATATCCAGCACTTGATTTGCATCTTCCTGGCCGGGTGCCATTTTTTGAAATTGACAAGACTCGACTAATTGCCCGCGTCTACACACGGCTGTGAAACAGCCGTTCGAAATAAAGCCCTATTTCAAACTACCTGTTAAACCTCATTGCAGGAGGAATAACAGGTAATTCAAAATAGGGCTTTATTTTGAACGGCCATTTCACTTCTGCGTGAAGATGCGGGCAGTTAGTCCGGTCTTGTCAATTTCAAAAATGGCTCCCGGCCGGGAAGATGCAAATCAAGCATGGGATATTTAAATCCCGAGCTTGATTTGCAATTTTGAATGCCTACATTTACAGCCCTACTTCGAATTAGGCTGCAAGTGTAGACATACCCTAAGATCCAAAAGTATGTGACTCTGGCAGACAATGTGTCTCAAAACTGTAAAGAAAGTCAGACCTAGAAGGACCAGCCTGCAGACTGGTGGGGAGACATTACTCTTTGTCACATTTCACATTCTCCCGAGTTTGGTCCCCTCCTCAGACTTCTTTTATTGTTCTCTTACATACCATTTAATGACACTCCATCATTTTAAAAAGGACAAAAAACTGCATTCACTATGGATAGTTGCTTAGTACACATGCACTACCAGTCACATTAAAAAAAACAGGGAGCCCTAAAGAGAGCTGGATTTAATCAGGAGGATGAAAGACAAAATGAAAATCTTCTCCCTTTACATTTAAAGAGGAGCTTCCTTAAGCTAAGATGATCTTTACTCTTTCTTCATCCTTGTTAAATACAAACTGTGCACTGTCAGACCATATTGGGTTTTTATGATTGAGATGCGGTAGTGGGTTTTGTAAATTGTGCATATATGGATAGCAAAGCTCTATTTACTGAAATGATTGGGCCATTTTCTACTGATCTAGCACCTTCCTCTCTTTTCCTCTTCCTAATCAAGGCAGAATGACATAGCCTGAAAAGCTTTGATCTTCCATTGCTCTGCTCTTCATTATTTTGATCTTTTATCAATCCCTATACTAATACATATCTGTAAAATATATTTTCTGTGTTTATGCCTTCTGGTTTCCGAAGGCATAAACTTGATCAAGACTTTTCACATAGAAAATAAATGCTGTATATAGTACTAAGTTTAGTACTTTTGTTTTGTTTTCCAGATACAAGTAGTACATTGAAAAACATTATGTCGGGAAACCAGCTTGTTTGCTTGTCTGAGAGGAATAAATTGCCTGTTACTGCAGGAAATCAAATATGTATAATTTTATCTGACATGGCCTTTATCATCTTTATTTTACAGAAAACCCCTTCAGATTGCCAAATTGCCTTTGGATAAAATGTAGCACTGCACAGATTACTGTCAGGATAAATTCTTATAAAAAGAGTCTACTCAGTTGATGTGGACTCAGAAGTGAAAGCAGAAGAGGACAATGATTGAAAAGAGCTGGATTCTCTCTTAATATTGTTTAGTACCTGTAAAAGAGGGAAACATCAGTTCTTTGACTGCCTCTGAATTACTGACACCATCATAATTACTTGAAATGGAAGCTGGACTAAACATGGAAAAGGAAGGGAATTGTGATTGCACTACTAAATATCTTGCTTCTAAGAAAGAGCTCTTTTCTCAACAATGTGTCATGAGACATCACAATCAAGTTTTCTTCACTTTGACCCATCAACTAAAATCAAAGTGGAGAAAAAAATGTTCTGCAAGAACACGTCACTAGGGGTATGTCTACACTACAGCGCTATTTCGAATTAACTTATTTCAAATTAGTTAATTCAAATTAAGCTAATTCAAAATAATGCATTTAGACACAAAACTAAATCGAAATAGCGTTTTTCTAATTTGAAATAGCACATCCACATTGAGTGGACCCTGAATCAAAGGTAAGGCTAGCCAGAACCAGTGCCAGCAGGACATCAGGGTCGGACTTAGTGTGGGGGGCTGCTGCCTCAGGCTTATCCGAGGTCTGTGCTTAAAGGGACCCGACCCCCCATCCCGGACAGACAGTTCTCAGGTTTCTCTCCTTGCTGATCTACCTCGATGAGAGACAGCAAATCATTTGTGTCTCGGAGTGCTCTGCTTGCCCTCACTCAGGACACCACGGCACTCTACAACAAGGAACCAGATCTGCCCCTGGGGACTGTGCTGCATCTCGTGGACACATTGTCAGCAGCCTGGCTGCACTGTCTTCAGGCTGCCATCCGGGAGGACCATCGAGGGGCAATCAGGATCCAGGGGGACCTGCGGGAGAGCTTCCACCTGAGGAGCACTAACAGTCTCCCCGGTCTGCCCCTCTGGGGGCTTGTGCCCCATTCCTCTCTCTCATCCTTCCACTTATCCTTCCCTAGACCCCCCCGTCCTTATGTCAAATAAAATATACATATTTTCAAAAATAGAAACTGTCTTTATTTAACACAACTGGGGGGGGGGGGAATGAATCTCTGGGGAGACTAGGGAAAGGAGGCGGGAGAGGGTAGGAGAGAGGGTGGGAGAAGGGAGGGGGAAAACTTGGAGGAGGGAGTTGGAAAGGGGAAGCAAGGGGAAGAAGGGGGAGGGGAAGCTCAGCACTCAGGGGTGGGGGGGTCTCACCAGGCCAACTGACTCCCAGCACCATGAGGGAGGGGGCCTCAGCATCCCCAGAGGGATGGGGAGGAGGATGTGGAGGTTGAGAAGAAAGAGGTGGGGGGGCAGAGGAACAGTAGCTGGGGGGGGGCAGCAGGAGCAGGACTGGCACGGGGCAGCACACTCTGCACCAGGGCCTGCAGATGGTGACAGATGGCACGAGCCTGGGCAAGCAGCTCCCGCTGGAACTCCTGGTCGTACTGCACCTGCTGCTCCATGATCCGGGTCTGGGGTCACAGGGCCTGCAGGTGATGTTCTCTGTACCCCTGCCACGTGGTGGTGTTCCTGCTGAGGCCGCGGGTGCAGGAGCATGTCCCGGGCGGGGTGGTGTGCACTGCATGTGCAGGTGGTGCAGCCGTGGAGAAAGAAGAGAAGTGGTCAGTTCTCCCTGGGGACGCAGTGGATGATGCCCAGCCCCCCCTGTGAGGTGAGGGCGACAGTGCCCTGCCCCTCCAGAGCTGATGTGTTTGCACAGAGGCCATGGTCGGCATATCTGGCTCTGCCCAGGAGTGGGAGTTGCCCCGAGACTGCACCTGTGCCCCTGTGCCCCTGTACTGTGTATAGTGCAGCCGGGGTGGGAGGGAGATGTTCCCTGCCCCTGTGCAGCGAGGGCGTGTGAAGGGAGGGTGTCCTGCTGTGTCCCTCCCCGAGGTCGGGAGTGTGTCGGGTCTCTTCACACACATGTGTGGCTATTGGGCCACAGCCTCTGTGTGGCAGGCAGCTGGAGCCACCTGCCCAAGAGTGGCACGGCATGTGCCCGCACGTGCACAGGTGACTGCGTGATCCATGGGAGGCATGGCCCATGTGCTCAGTCCCTGGTCTCCCTCCCCGCCTCCCCCCGGGTAGGGAACAGTGCTGGCACTTACCTGGTATGGCCTCCCCGGATGACCCTGACGACTCCAGTGCCAGGACAGCTGGTGGTGGCCCCTCTGCTACATCTGGGTCAGGGCCCTCAGCTCCTGGCTTGCTGCCCCCCTGGGCTGGCACGGACCGCCCCGCCCCTCAGGATTCGGTCGAGGGCATGGAAGTAGGGGCAGGTGGCAGCCCCTGCTATGGCGCCGCCCCTGGTGGCCTTGGCGTATGCCTCCCACAGCTCCCTAACTTTCAGGTGCACCTGGATCCTGGGTGCGCCTGTGTTCCTTGAGGGCCATGGTGGCCATTATGTGGCCATAGATGGCGGCATTCCTCTGATTGGTGCAGAGAGCATGAACATTGGGGGCCTCCCCCCACACCTCAATGAGGTCCATGATCTCCACCCCAGTCCAGGTGGGCACGCTTCGCCTACGCCCCCTGACTGGCCCCTGGTTGCTGGAGGACTGGGTGGGGGACGGCTGGCTGCCACTGTCTGCCATTGTGCGGCCACTGGGTGAGGGTCTGTGGCTGCTGGCAGGCCTGGCTCTGGCACGTACCCAGTGGCCAGACTCTACCCCTTTAAGGGCCCTGGGGCTGGGAGAGAGGAGAGTTTTCCTGGTTGTGCCCAGAGCGGCCGCCAGAGGAAACTGGGAATGGCTGGAGGCCCCCTATTTCGAATTAAGTGTCTACACAGCACTTAATTTGAAATAGCTATTTCGAATTTGGCATTATTCCTCATAGAATGAGGTTTATCAAACTCGAAATAAGTGCTCCACCATTTCTAATTAAATTTGAAATAGCGGTTTGCAAGTGTAGACTCTATTGAAGTTATTGACTATATTGAAATACAGTAATCTTCTGATAATCCAGCACCCCAGCCCCTCATAGCCCCCCCTTCCGATAGTCCTGCTCTGCCCCAAGCATCCCTGATTCAGCTGCTGCTGAAACTGCTGAAACCCTTGGTGCAGCGAGACCAACCCGGCAGCACGCTAGCTGCTCTGCCCCAAGTGTCCCCAAGTCAGCTGCTGCTGATACTGATCAGCAGCTGACTCCAGGACGCCTGGGGCAGAGCAGCTGGGGGGCTACTGGGCTGGTCCCACATTGCTGAGGTGCGGCACTACTGGACCAACCCAGCAGCACCCCAGCTGCTCTCCCCCAGGTGTTCACAAGTCAGCCGCTGCTGAAACTGATCAGCAGCTGACTCCAGGAAGCCCGAGGCAGAGCTGCTCTGCCCCAGGCTTCCTGGAGTCAGCCGCTGGTCAGTTTCAACAGCAGCTGAATCGGGAACCTGGGACAGAGAAGCTGGAGCACCGCTGGGTTGGTCCCACAGCCCCGAAGGACAGTGCTATGGGACCTACCCGGCAGCACTCCAGCTGCTCTGCCCCCGGCTTTCCCGATTCAGCCGCTTGTCAGTTTTAACAGCGGCTGAATAGGGGAAGCTGGGGGCAGAGAAGCTCCAATGGTCCGGCTGCCCAGAGCACTTCTGGGTTCCTGATGGTGCCGGACCATCAGGAGTGCCGGACCATCAGATGCCGGACCATCGGAGTTTTACTGTAACTACTGTTATTTCAAATTAACTTTGTAATGTAGACATACCCTAGGACTACATCTACATTGGCAAGATCTTTTACCGCAAGACTTTTTGCGTTAAAGTATTTGCGCAAGAGAGCGTCTACACTGGCATGTGCTTTTGCGCAAGAACATCTGTGCCAGTGTAGACGCTCTCTTGCGCAAGAAAGCTCCGATAGCCGTTTTAGCCATCGGACTTTCTAGCGCAAGAAATTCATGTTGCCTGTCTACACTGGCCTCTTGCTCAAGAACCCTTGTACAAGAGGGCTTATTCCTGAGTGGGAACGTCATAGTTCTTGCACAAGAAGCACTGATTTCACACATTAGAACGTCAGTGTTCTTGCATAAGAACTCGTAGCCAGTGTAGACAGGCGGCAAGTTTTTGCATAAAAGTGGCTGCTTTTGCGCAAAATCTTGCCAATGTAGACGTAGCCTAGGAGATCAATAGGGAGCACCATAATGATGATTAATTTCCATATACAACTCCATAACTTAACCCCAAACTGCAAAATGTATAGACACACACATGCACATGCATGCACACACACATTACTGTGCTTTCTAGTATAGGGAAAGCAGGAGAGAAAAGTAAGCTAGGACTGGAGGAAAGCTGCATTTTTTGTGAAGGAATTGGAGGAGAACTGCATTATTTATGAAACATAAGCGAGTTATGCAAGTAATTTGCAACTAGAACTGATAAAACCCCTTTGCACCACAATAAGCTATTATGTATGCTACATGTAGCACGTGTGTTGCAGAAATGCTACGTCAAATATTTGGGTGAGTTTTGAGAAATTGCATTTGGACTGATTTTGTGTAGCCCTTCCCCTGCATAGCTCAGCATTTTAGCTGCCAAGAAACTTAAAGGCAGCTATAAAACTCTCAAAACTATTTCATCCATTGCACCATATATTAACTCATTTGCTTTCTACATGTTAATCTATATTCCCAGGATTGATTCTAACATTATAAAACCCCAAGGAGTTTTTAATAGACGTATTTACAGTATAATCTGTCTCAAAAATCTCTTTTCATCCCCCCTCAAATGTGGAATTCCTACAATTGAGGTTTCATATGAACAAAAGCGACGAAGAGTCCTGTGGCACCTTATAGACTAACTGAAGTGTAGGAGCATAAGCTTTCGTGGGAAAAGACCCACTTCGTCAGATGCATGTATTTCAATATAGTCAATAACTTCAATAGAGTCTACACTTGCAAACCGCTATTTCAAATTTAATTAGAAATGGTGGAGCACTTATTTCGAGTTTGATAAACCTCATTCTATGAGGAATAACGCCAAATTCGAAATAGCTATTTCAAATTAAGTGCTGTGTAGACACTTAATTCTGGAATTCCACTACATGCATCTGACGAAGTGGGTCTTTGCCCACGAAAGCTTATGCTCCTACACTTCAGTTAGTCTATAAGGTGCCACAGGACTCTTCGTCGCTTTTGCAGATTCAGACTAACACGGCTACCCCTCTGACATATGAACAAAAGTATCAGACTTTCGAGCAAGACCTCCAGACTTCCAATACCCTCTCCTCTTGCTTCCTTGCTTTTTTTCTCCTTGTGAGATTTTATCTCAAGATTGTCAAAACTCAAGAGATTTTGGCTGATTGAATCCAAATGTAAAATTGATATCCTATAGTAAACTGTTCTAGATCTAAACACTGCCTCTTAACCCCATATAATAAAACAGAAAGAATTCTGTATCTGTAATCATGTCATTTTCAAATGTAAGATGTGTACACGCAAGTTGATATTTTGAAAGGACTTGACTATAAATACAGCATTATTTTCTATTTGAAAAATTTCCAAAGTATTTTCCATAAACAGATAATATAGACACTTACAGAAAGAGAAGATCGGCTTAGGGTAAAATTGTCAGTTGCATCTACGTGACTTGGGGGCCTAACTGATACAGGCAGTCCCCGGGTTACGCGGATCCGACTTATGTCGGATCCATACTCATGAACGGGGCTTTTCTCGTCCTGAAGGATGCGGGCGGTGGGACCGCCCAGACGGGCCGCGGTCCCACCGCCCACGTCCTCCGGGGCGAGAAAAGCTGCTCCGCGTCTCCCTGGTCTGCTGGAGGGAGGCCTCCCCCAGCAGACCAGGGAGATGTGAAGCAAAGCCGCGGAGGAGCAGGGCGGCGGGACCGCAGTGTGTCTGGAGGGTCCCGCCGCCCGGGTCCTCTGCGGCTTTGCTCCGCATCTCCATGGTCTGCTGGGCCCACCCCCCCACTAGCAGACCAGGGAGACGTGGGGCAAAGCCGCAGAGGACCCGGGCAGGGGGCCCGTGGCGCATCTGGGTGGTCCCCCCGCCCGGGTCCTCCGCGGCTTTGCTCCGAATCTCCCTAGTCTGCTGGGGGGCGCAGCTAGTGCGCCCCCCAGCAGACCAGGCTTTTCTCGGAACGCCCGTGGTAGAGCAGCTGGGGCGCTGCCGGTTGGTCCCGCAGCGCCGCTCTCGGCACTACTGGACCAACCCGGCAGCACCCCAGCTGCTCTGCCCCAGGCGTCCTTATTCAGCCGCTGCTGGTCAGTTTCAGCAGCGGCTGAATCAGGATGCCTGGAGCAGAGCAGCTGGGGTGCTGCAGGGTTGGTCCAGTAGCGCCGAGGAGCGGCGCTACTGGAGCAACCCAGCAGCACCCCAGCTGCTCTGCCCCAGGCGTCCCCAAGTCAGCCACTGCTGAAACTGACCAGCGGCTGACTACAGCACCCCAGCTGCTCTGTCCCAGGCGTCCAGATTCAGCTGCTGTTGAAACTGATCAGCGGCTGATTCCAGGAAGCCCGGGGCAGAGCAACTCTGCCTCGGGCTTCCTGTAGTCAGCCGCTGGTCAGTTTCAGCAGCGGCTGAATCTGGACGCCAGTTCCGACTTACATACAGATTCAACTTAAGAACAAACCTACAGTCCCTATCTTGTACATAACCCGGGGACTGCGTGTATTGAAAACTAAATATGATTAAGACTCTATAAGCAAATGTCACTTTTAAACTGAGATGTAGGTACTTTGAAAATTCTATCCCCACTATGTACAAAGAAATTTCACACTCTATGGGTGAAGAACAATGGGAAAAAAACTTTTATGGAAAGCATTTAAGGCTTCAGTTTGGTGTTTTTCATTGTTTAGAAGTAGTATTAAGTAGCTAGATAAAAATGTAGAGCATCATTGGATGGCAAGCAGGTTAATTACATACAATTAAACAATTAACTGATCTTCAGGAAATGAGAGCCAAAAAGGAAGAAGTAATGAAGAAGACGGCTTCCTTTTCTTTCTGTCACTCAATAGCTATCTAGATACCTCCATTATGCTTTCACTGTAGTACTTGAATGACACTCAAATTGTCAACTTTATCCTCCCTGCATGATAAGAAGTAGTCAGAAAAATGAGAAAATAGAATGAATTGTAGAAATACCACTACTTGCACTTCGCTGGTAAGAATACATTAATATTTCTAGTCTCTCTCAACTGTAGAACTATATCTCAATTTCAAACTTGTTATAACAGAGCAATGCCATTTCAACTTTCTAATAATAGATGGAATTTATTTTAAGCATATTTTAAAGTAGTACTTCCGTAATTCAAACAGATGACTGTTTTGGGCTTTTCTGAATATGTATTAATGTCCTACAATACTATACAACATTAGTCCACTACTCTATCCTCCTATCAATGCTTCATCAAAACCAACTCTGCTCATCAGTCAGAGGTAGCTGATTTTTTGTAACTTACTAAATTGGAACCATCAGGAAACCTGTATAAACTACATGAGCTTATTGCACCACACTCCCTTCCCTGGTGTTTGTTATGCTCATTTGTTTCATATTGCATTGTCTTAAAGAGAATTTGGTTGCAGTCCTAGATTGGTGATTATTAATCATTTTGGATCAAAACATATGTACATAAATAAAAAAAATCCTTTATTTAACTATACTGTGGGAAAAGAAAGGTGAAATAAGAGAAACTAGAAGGAAGGGGAGGTCAATAAACTGTTCAAGCTGGGATAGCAGAGTTACTTGAGGCCTCATCTGGAAGAGCAAGTGAAAGGTACAGAATCACAAGACATTTCTACAAATAACAATGAAAGGCAGTTACCGTCTGCAAATGATAGGAGAGGAGCAATTAAGCGTGATATTATTAACAACAATCCTGCAAGAATACAGACTATCCAAGTCTCAGGAATGTACAACACATTTACAAGTGTAACTGTTTTAAAGTTCATTCAAATTTAATGTTAATGAACAATTTGATCATGACATAAAATATAATAATCCTTAACTTTCATGTGTGAGAGAATTCAGACAAATCAAGAAACTCATGCTGAAAATTTCAGGGCTGCCCCCCAAAGTGAAGATGCAGATCCTGTATGGACTTTGTCTAATACCCTCATACTCTCCTCCTGGCCTCACCCTACAAACTTTTTTTTCTCCAGTTTGTTTTTCGGATCCTCATCACTGTGACGTCACACACCAGATCAGTGTTTATGCACTAGTTATCCTCTTCTGAAGGCAATATGTATAGCAGAATGCTACAACTTGATAATGCACTAGATAAACTTTAAATTGTATATGGAACGTGAGCACATTTCTGAATGCTACATTCATAGACCTAAACACAAATGCACACACATCTCCTTGAGAACCTTGACAGTCCTCTTTTCCTCCATTTTCCCATGGTTTGGAGGAATTTTGACTGCACCTTCCTATATTTCTCTTACCAGTGATTAGAGATGTTTCCGTGGCTCCAAAATATCACTGATTCATTGTGCTGAGTCCACAGATTTCTGCACTGCATCTCTCTCTCTCTCTCTCTCTTTCACACACACACACACACACACAGAGAGAGAATTGCTGACAAGTTCAGATATTCAAGTTCACCATGCTGCGTACCCCAAATTTAGTGGTTCATAGAGTCTGATGCCTGAGACATGCTTGGAGACCTTAACCCTCACTAAAGATTATAGGCATTGTCTTAATGGCAAAACTCCTGCCAGAAACATGGTCAGACACAATGACGGTTGTGACACGCAAAGCACAGCTCAATATAAGATCCTTATTTAAACAGTAACAGAAGGAGCTAATAATTACAGGGAAGCCACTGACAACAGGAAAGAATTATGCACAGGATTGTATTACCAAATACCTATACTACCACTGTTGAATTTAATCATGAATCTGTACTTTTGCCAAATGTTATGTCAGAAACTCATTCAATATAAACTTAAAACGATCACATTGTCAACTGAAAGTATTCCAATGTTTGTATCTTGAAATCAATGGTTCTGTGAGAAAACAGTCTGCAGTATTTCACAGTGGAAGTATATAATTAATAAATCTTTCCATTCAGCTGAACAGCAATTACAATAACCACATACCTAACAGATAATAAGCAGTGTCTGATAATTGTTTTACAAGCAAAACAAAAATGACAACATTGAGGCATTGTGATGACATTTCATTATAACTGGGTTTCCACAAAATAATTATAATACAAACAATAGTAAATTATATTGCCTTTACTATGCTACAACTTGATAATGCACTAGATAAACTTTAAATTGTATATGGAATGTGAGCATATTTCTGAATGCTACATTCATAGACAACACAGTACATCTTTTTGTCTTATTTGGTTGCAGAATACTAATTTACCTCACTTTTTTGTTCCACAAACTGTATCTCTAGAGACAATTCTGTGAATATTTTTGATTATCAGATTTTCCTGAAAAAATCACCACATTTAAACACACAATCACTAGAACTGCAGATGAGATTGTTGGGGATTTTCCCACATAACGATCAGTTTTTAATCTGTGCATCATTCTAAAACTGCTATTTGTACAACATACTTGCACTGCCACAAAAGTTACAAGGCAGACCCCGAAACCTGCACTGAATGGCTATGTCTAGACAATAGAATTTTGTCGGAAAAATGGCCATTTTTCCAACAAAACTTGGGTTACATCTACATTGCAAGCGTGTTCTTTCAACAGAAAATCGAAAGAACAGAGGGCTTTTTGCGCAATTGGTAATCCTCATTCTAAGAGGAAGAAGCCTTTTTGCAAAAGAATTCTTTCGCAAAAAGGTATGTGTGGACTGGGAAGAGGGAGCTTTTCCAGAAGAAGAGAGAAGAGGAAAAACCACAGTTGCCCTGGTGGCCAATCTGTCCATAGCAATCACTGCTTACATACAAGATAGTACCCAGGCAGTCTGGACACTATCTTTCGAAAAAGCACATCACTTTTTCAATGCACTTTTGCAGTGTGGATGCTCTCTTGCCCAAGAGGATTTTTTTGGAAGATCTCTTCTGAAAAATGCTTCTTGTGCAAGAAGCCTGCAGTCTACACGTAGTCAAAGAGACAAAATATTCTTATATTCTCTGTAATGAGTCTGATATTTTTTTATTCAGATTTCTATATTACCCATTTAAACATTATCATTTTATTAAATGGCCTATATCTCACACTTAACATGCAAGGCATCTAAAGTACTGCCAAAGTAATTTGATTTGAAGAAAGCAAGAGGAGAGGTTCTAACTGAATTGTCATGGTCAAATAGTCTGCTGTAGTGTGTGGATAAGCAAACCATTGTCAACCACATACAAGATCACATTTTCTCTCTTGATCCATGAATGAAAAAGACTAGGAATGATGCAAGACTGACTGCTCAGCCCTTGAAGGAGAGGCACTAATTTGAATGTGTCTCAAACAACATCTTCTGCCTGGTGGCTACAGCAGAACCTATAACATATGGGCCCCCTACACTGGCCCCTTCTTCGGAAGAGGCATGCTAATTTACAACTTTGGAATAGGGAAATCCATGGGGGATTTAAATATCCCCCGCAGGATTTAAATAAACATGGCCGGAGGATCTCTTATTCCTACTTGCAAGGGCTTTATTACGGAGGATCGCGCCAGTCTGGACGCTCTTTTCCGGCTTTTCCCCAAGCCAGAAAAAAAGCAGCGGCCATGTTTATTTAAATCCCGTGGGGGATATTTAAATCCCCCATGGATTTCCCTATTCCAAAGTTGTAAATTAGCATGCCTCTTCCGGAGAAGGGGCCAGTGTAGACGTAGCCATGCAGACTTGTTTGGCTTAGGGGGAGTGGGGATGGGTAGGACAGACCATTCAGAAACCCAACAGATGCCTTTCATGCCCCTCCCCCCACCCTTATTATCCTTAATAAAGAGAAGCAGCAGCAATTTAACCAATCAGGTAGGAGAGCTTCATATGCAGGGAAGCAAGTAATTCAGTTGAGTTGAGAGGTTACAAATGGGTCCCATTACAGCATGCTCCACTAATGACTGCAGGACTTCATTAATATTCAGGTCCAGCAGAGTCAGGGATATAAAAAAAGACAGTTTCTACTCTTTATTCGGCACTGGTGAAGCCACATCTGGAGTATTGCATCCCGTTCAGAGCCCCCCACTACAGAAAGGATACGGACACATTGGAGAGGGTCCAGTGGAGGGCAACCAAAATGATTAGTGGGCTGAAGAACATGACCTATGAGAAAAGGCTGAGAGATTTCAGCTTATTTAGTCTGCGGAAGAGAAGAGTGAGGGGGGATTTGATAGCAGCCTTCAATTTCCTGAAGGGAGGTTCCAAAGAGGATGGAGAGAGGCTGTTCTCAGTAGTGATGGATGGCAGAACAAGGTATAATGGCCTCAAGTTACAGTGGAGAAGGTCTAGGTTGGATATTAGGAAAAATTATTTCACTAGGAGGGTGGTAAAGTACTGTAATGGGTTACCTAGAGAGGGGGTGAAATCTCCATTCCTAAGTCCGGGCTTGACAAAGCCCTGGCTGGGAGGAATTAGTTTGGGTTGTTCCTTCTTTGGGCATGGGCTGGACTCAATTACCTCCTACTGTCTCTTCCAGTCCTAGGATTCTATGAACTGTTTCCACGAGATGTAACAGTTAACTCAAACTAATGACTTCGTTCGAGTTACCGTTTGACTGCCGCATGTAGCCGCGGGCAGTTAGTTTGGACTAAGGGGATTTAAAAATGGCGCCTGGATGGGAAGATGCAAATAAAGCCTGGGATATTTAAATCCCAGGCTTTATTTACAACTTCGAATGCCTACATTAGCCTCCCTAGTTCAAACTAGGGGGCTAGTGTAGACATACCCTAAGTCATTAAATGAGGCTTCTCTAGGGGGATGTTTTTGCTTTGCTTTAGAAGAACCTCTGGTAATTGGTGATGGAGGATCAGAATATATGGTCTTATCTCCAGAGGCTTTGCCAAGGTATGCTGAACAGAAGTAAGATTGGTAAACAAGGGAGAAAAGTAAGATGTTCCTAGAATATGACAGAGTATGAGGTACAATAATAAGGTATTAATTCCATGGAAGGAAAAATGTTTCTTTATTATTAAATTTGTTACCACTATATTTTCATGATTGTTTTAAAGTGAAGCCTCATTACAGTCTGTCATACATGAACATTTACTTTATCCAACGGCTTTTGAAAAAGACTTCAAAGAAGCTTTCATAATATATGCTATGCAACCACTAATTAAACACTACCAATCCTTTATAATGAGCAATACTCCTCTGCCTGTCCCAATCTAAATTTCTAAGGATAGCTGATTATGTCAGAGTTAAGATAAGAGGTCATTTCTTGAGGATCTTCCATCACAGACATCAGAGAGCAGTAAAGTCATTGAAGGGCAGCGAAAGCAGCAGCAATTTTCTCAGTCTTGACACTTTCTAGTAAATTAGTCACTTGTCGAGCAAAGTGACAGTTATGCAGCCACACAAACTCTGGTAGAGCTCTTCATTTATTCTTGGAAATGTTATCAATGTCACTGACAAGTAACAGTAAAGTCCCTAACCTGTTTCCTTCTGAAATGCCCTATCTGAAGGGGCTTCTTGCAAATCATTTCTTAATGAGGTTTAAATGACAGGTATTATTTTTAACTTCAGGAATAGCAAACAGGAAAGTAGGGAAAACATTTTCTATTTTAACTAAATCACCCTATGGAGGTCGATGTATGGGATATGAATAAAAGATATATGTTATTTAACAAAACAATATCATATTATGGGTAGTTTAATGATACCTTATTATAATTGTTATAATTACTAAATAAGCAATCATTAAAAAGTGCAAATACATAGGACAATAAGAGATTGACAAATGTCTGCATATACTGTAAATTAATCAGAGTCAGATTCTGATATTTTTACTCGTGTGTAAGTGGCATCTGACTCCACCAGTGATTTCAGTGAGACCATTCATAAAGTAAGGTGCTATTCAACTTAGGTAAAATTATCAGAATCTGGTCCAGAAATGGGAATGGAAGTCTGAGTGCTGTAAAATACTGGTGGTAGGAGGAGTTAAGTATAAATATCTTTTTTAATGATTTTGCTTATTTTATTACACATAATTGATATGAATTTCATGTTCCTGTAATTTGCTAGGTGTGGCAGCCCCAAAGACTGAAATCCTCTTATCTAGACAGGAATGGAGAGCAGGGCAAATTCACATAAGCATTGTTTGGTGCATAAGTACATCTTGGAAATGTCATGCAAACTGCTTCAGCTTAAAAAAATATGGCCCCTCTGCTGCATCTGCTGTAAGGAAACTAATCAGTAGGAAGTGTGGTGCTGCTATTCTGTATGTGGACTTATGCCTGGGGAATCTGAGTGTAGCAGGTCAAGATGCACCTGTGCTCTGCAATCCCTTGATGATACGCCAGAGTTCAATATCCTCCATGATGAGGCTCTTGTTGACTGAAGTGAGACTGGGATCAGACATCTAAATATTTATTGTTCAAGTTCAACTGCAGGAGCTCCAAAACTCTTAACTACCTTGTTGTTCTAAGCAGTAAAGCAGGTGCAGTTACCACTGTGTCCCAGCTGCTGTGGAAGGCACCAGTCACAGGAAATGAAAGCAGCAGGACAGCAAGAGGAGGTTTCTCTTTAGTAGCTGAACTACAGGAGCAGTGACAAGCTGGTTCCTTCCCTTTTAGCAGCAGTGGGAGCAGAAGCCCAGAGAGGGGACTGGTGTGACAGAGCCTTGGATTGGATTCTGATATTTTAACAGCATCACAAATTATGCTTCACCCCATGTTATCAGGGTCCTTCCCTGTGATAAAGATTTTCCCCTCCTGACATGCATACCAAAAAGCTCATGTACCTATTAGAACAATAAAGATTATGTTCAGTTCCCACAAAGAATGGGAAATAAATATGGGGGTGACATTTCAATGTACTGAGCCCTCTTCAGAACCCTGCTGTGGAAGGTGATGTGGCAAAACCTTTCAGTCCATTATATGTTCAGTTTTCAACATCAGTTTAGAAAACACCAATTCTTCCTCCATTTCCAGCCCACACGCTAACAAGGATTCTCTTTCCTTTCCTTTGTTTCCAGATTATGCAACAAAAGGTGTTAATCTTTCAATAAGAGAATTCTAATCCTATTAAGGAGTAAATGGTTACATCAAGTTCATTGTAGTTTAAGATTCCCAAAGAATAAGGTTTTTCCCAATAAAAACAACATTTAGTTAAAAACCGTATTGAACTTCTTAGCAGACTGAGAACAGTCAAACCTCTTAGCGACTATGCAGGAATAACAACAGTTTTTTGCACTCTTACACTCAATAATGCAAGTTTTCTCAGCTTAATTGCCTATGTAATAGGATCTTCATACAGACGAAGCCTAGGCAGTGGATAATGGATGCTGAGGACAGCTAAGTTGGGGGAGATACTGGGGAGTAGATTGGGGGCAGGGAGAAGGCAGAATGTTGAAGGAGTTCTGGGCTCAGAGCTCCAACCAGAGTCGATAGAGCTCTGCCATAGTCAATGCAGAGGTTGGCTAGGGTCATGGGGAGGAGGGAGGCTGAAAGCAGCAAGTGGGGGTGGGCCTTGACCAGAAGAAGAGAGGCAGAGACTAGCTTTCCCAAGGGCAAGCTTCACCCACTGCCCATGTTTCCAAGTGCTTAATTATTAAGGGCCAAAGTCTCATTTCTTCTCTCCCACACTGACCAGTACTTTACATCTCAAATAGACTCATTGAGAATCCAGACCCATGTAAATTATTGATGATCTAAATATAGCAAACATATAGAAGGATGAGATTTTTATCAATAAATGTCAGTAAAAGTTGATTTCACTATTCATGCACTAGGGACAAAAAGAATTTCTATGTATACTAATTAAAGCTAAGTATGTGTCATGGATATTTTTAGTAAAAGTCACAGAAATGTCGCAACTTTGATTAATTTTTCTGTGACTTCTATTAAAAATATTCAAGACAAAACGGGGATCCATGGGTCCCCACACAATGGGAAATGAGGCAGCTCCACAACTGCTAAGAGCTGCTGGGATCCCCACCAGAGATATTGGAGCTCCAGGATCCCCTCTCATCCACAGCTGGGAGCTACCATGGGTGACAGGGAACCTGCAGCACCCAGGAACCGCAGGGCTACCCCATTGCCCACAGTTCTGGGGGGCCAAAATTGCAGGGTTTTCGCACCTGCCATTGTGCCTGGGACCTGTGGGGTTCCACCCACTGCCTGCTGCTCTAAGGGTCTCCACCACCTGGCAGCCAGAAGCTGGGGTTTCCCACCCCCATCCACAGCAGCTGGGAGCTAGAGGACATCCCCACCACTTACGGTGGGTTTTAGTTCTAGGGGGCTGACAGAAGCAGCAAGGGTATCCTGCAGCCCCTGGCCCATGCAGAGAAGTCAAGGAGGGAGTTTTTATAGCTTCCCGCGTTCCATGTGGTCCAGATATTATTGCTATTGCAATGGAAGTGGCAGGGTGAGGTGCTGAAGATGAAGCAAATTGCACCATTTACCCAAAAGGTTACAGAGGAGCAACAATAAGCTGAAACGTCAATTCCCCTTTGAACCACATAGTATTGACTGGGAAGCAACACCGTGTCCATGTAGCCCAGGTAGGATTCCATTCATCTGTCCCAGGTCCTCTGAGCATAGAGCAAAGCTCTTTTCTGCAGACATTTTTCTTGCCTAAGATTTCATCCAACTGTATTTTAAATTCATCATCCCCCTAGTCTTAAATTAGTATTCCATGTGCAGCCTGTTTCTGCAAAGGCTCTCATGCCTGGAAAATGTTTTCTTGAAAAGCTGTTGTTCCTATAACCCATGTATATATTTTCTGAATGGTGTTTCACACCTGTTTCCTTTGTTGACTTCAGAGACCTGTACTGTTTCAAAATTTGTTTCAGGGTTATCTGGCCAAGAGACATTATTGTTGTATCAGTTTGCAATGTTCTTCATAATCTTTAAGCAAAAATTGGTGATTAGACAGCTGGCAATTTACACTCCTCATCAGCATCAGTAAAACAAAGTATTTTCTATGAAAATAAAGTGAATTGTCTGCATTACAATACACTTAGTTTTCAATCTATGAAAAGCACATACAATATACTACAGTCTAGAAATGGGAGAGAATTAATGTAAATTTTAGCTTAACCTTCATGGAGAGAAAAGAGGCTTACCTCTCGACTGCAAACCACGGCCACATGCTTCATTGATGCCCAATATGCCCTGTCTCACAGAATCTGGCACCAATACACAGTGACTCCATTTATGGGTCTTCCATCTATGAGAATAAACAAAGAGTTAAGGGGTGTGTACTGTTACAGTTATTTGGAGAAGACAAAAAATCATTTAGCTGGAGTGAAGGCAGAGGCTACATATCAGTAATTTATAGGTTATAAATAACCCTACAATAATGTTGTAATTTTCCCTCAAACAAGCTTTACCAACTTAAATTCAGATTTAAGATTTAAAACGTATAAGAAATCTACATCAGCCCCCAAAATTGTTCTTTTCTTGTTTACAGTCCTGGGCCTGATTCAAAATCTACTAAAATCAAAGGGACTTTAGTAACTTCTAGATTTGACTCCAATCTTACAAACCCTTATTCTTGAGGTTAATAAGTGTGCAAAAGCTGCCTTTTACATTATAATGGTGATATTTAAGAATGCAGGTGAGCATCTGCCCATATATTTTTGCAGTTGCTTACAGGCATGTATGCATGAATGTCTACTGTAATGGGTGGCTTTGTCTCTATATGCATTTTTAATCTTTTTCAGGTCCATGTTGTAATGTCATGATCTGGGATTCAGAAATGTTAACACAAAGATATAGATCTCTATTTACTAATACTTGTATAACAGATGGTCACAATATTTTACTGAAGAGTGGCAAATAGTTTCCATCATTGGGCTATTTTTCTACTCAGATACTAAAAAGTACATATTATCCCGTGTGCACCTGCAGAGAAGGTGGAGTTATCTGCAATAACCATGCAATTATCATTAAGGCAGTTTAGTGACTACCATTAGATTAAAATGATATTTAAAATACATTCAGGGTTTGTTTGTTTGTTTTCTCCTGGCATCGTCACACATTTTGAAAACCAAAGGTTGTCTTTTTAGGATTGTGTTTACATTGAGGCTCATTTTTGTGAAACTAGATACTACTTCTAGTAAAATGCATGGGTTTTTTTTATACAGAACTAATAATTATATATTATTTTATAATGTTTTATGAAAAATATCAAATGTATTTCTGGAGAACTAGAAACCCAATGTCAGAAATTCCTAGCTAATTTTTTTACACAACCTGTAAACTGGACAGACTGGAATATCTTCACATTCTCTTTCTTCATACAAGGTGTCTGGGCAGTCCTGCCCCCCATTGGCAGCATTCTGAATGATAATCCTATATCGGGACTGTTTAATTGCTGTAGCATTATCTGTAAGAAAGAAAAATGCAGCAAACATTTGTTTACCAGGTAAAGTTGGTATCATCAGCACATTACCTATCTGGGTTAAAATCCTGCCTGAGGTTACAACAAATAATACATTGAAAGCTTGTTCCTGCAGAGCAGGGAGGGGTTTAAAGATTATCTTTATCTGCTTTAAAGTATCAACACGTCAAGGACAACACTCAGAATGCATAGGGCTCAATGTTCTAAGGGATACATCACAAGCTAGGACACGGGATGAGTCTGTCACAAGTTGCCAAATCAGGAGAATAGATAAGTACTTCCCTAACCATCTAACTATAATGAGAGGGGGGGAAATTGTGTTGTCATGTGGGTTTCAGGACATATACCAAAGGTTTTATGCCAGTAAAACACACTCAGACTTTCTAAAAACTATACCCAATAATCTTCTCACACGATAATTACTGCAACCAACCTTTGGTGATTCTACATCGGAACCTCATTCTAATACAAGATCATACCATCTATAAACAAAGAACATGTTTCAAACTTGCAAGATTGGAGGCAACATCCTGGAATGCACTGATACTGAAAAAGACTTAAAGAAATGGTAGTTTCTCCTGAAGCAAGAGCTCCAGTGCATTGCTGTAGCTAAGAGGACAAATGGGATCCTTAAATGTCATATCCTAAGGGGGATATGAAGTAGCAGTAGGGTGGTGAAAACTCTTTCTGGAAAACCAATTCCTGTTCTAGAATCCACACTAAAAAAGGAGGTTGAAAAACTGGAAAGGAATTTTTAAAAAAGAGCTGCGAGAATGATTTAAGGCCTGGAAAACATGTGTTATAATGAAAGAATGTAGGAAGTGCTATATAGTTAGTTTGTACAAAGAAAGGTTGACAGGTAACTTGATTATGGTCTACAAGTCCCTATATGTAAATAGGATTTCTGAGAGCTGAGGGCTCTTTAATCCAACAGAAAGAGGCATAACAGATTCAGTGGACAAATAGGCTGCGTCTAGACTGGCATGATTTTGCGCAAATACTTTTAACGGAAAAGTTTCTCCATTTAAAGTATTTGCTCAAGAGAGCATCTATACTGGCATGTGCCTTTGCGCAAAAGATTTGCTTTTGTGCAAAAGCATCCGTGCCAGTGTAGACGCTCTCTTGCGCAAGAAAGCTCCGATGGCCATTTTAGCCATTAGGCTTTCTTGCGCAATAAATTAACGTTGCTGTTTACACTGGCCCTCTTGCGCAAGAATACTTGTGCAAGAGGGCTTATCCCTGAGGGGGAGCGTCAGAGTATTTGCGCAAGAACCACTGATTTTGTACATTACAAAGTCAGTGTTCTTGCGCAAATACTCGCGGCCAGTATAGACATGCATCAAGATTTTGCGCAAAAGCAACTGCTTTTGCACAAAATCATGCCAGTCTGGATGCAGCCATAGAGAGGAGAAAAGGCATAACTTTTGTTAACAAGGGTAATTAACCATTGAACCAACTTGCCTGGGATGTGGTGGATTTTTCCATCACTTGAAGTCCTTAGATCAAGAGCATGGATGTCTTTCAAAAAGACATACTATAGCTTAAACAAAAGTTAAGCACTTGATGAACAAATCTATGGATGACATTTACACAAGTGATCACATGGGAACCTTATAGCCTTAAAATCTATCAGTCTCTGAGTAAGCATTTAACATATGTACTTCAATTCAAGATCACAAGTACTTCACATTGAAGTCAATAGGATTATTGACACATTTAGAGGAGTGTTTAATTGGATCACCCGGTAGGCTCATGACCTTGCTCATCTTTAATGCATAAACTTCAGAAAAAAAAAATTAGCATGCAGATGAGCCCAATTACAAATGGAGAGACTTTTTCCATGAAACACAACCAAACTGAAACTCAGCAGGAGTTTTCCTGGTCAGGACTGAGGTAAGTTACATTGGAAGGAATCTTCATATAGAATCTGGCTTTTAGGAGTCATGAGTATCCTCAGCAATGATTAAAGATCGCTTACATCCTTACTGGATCAGATCCACAAGACTTGATTCAGACCAGTGACACAGAACCATCTTACCCAAGAACACCACATTCATTCAGCTTTAATATATAACAGTTTATCTGTTTGTGTGTTTGTCTGTGAGTCTGTTTGTTCAAAAACTCCTCTTAAACAGTAAGAGTTTCAGCCACCAAATTTGATATGCAGCTTCCTCTTCTCCTAACATAAAGCAAGGTCAGGGTTTGGTTGAGCCGGGATAACTGGAAGCCCCAGGAAAAGGACAGTTTTCCATAAAATGCAGAGGAAGGGGTTGTTGTTCAGACAGATGCAATATGAGATTGACCACTGGGGGCAGTGAGCCTGCATGGAAGAGCTAGCCTACAGAGTGTCTACTGGAGACAGTTGCACCACCAACCAAGTGGTCAGCAGGGCTGGGGATCTACCATCTTACCTACCAGCTCACTGGTAAAACAGCCCCTGTGCCCCAAACTCTTCCCCCCTCCCCACCAGCCCTTGGCTGTAGCACTGGGGAGTATGTCTCTGGTAGCTGGGGAGGTCTGGTGGGTAAAGAACAGGCCCCTGGAGGACTGGAGGGGCCTCTAGGGGGCCATGGAGCTTCCTGTCTGAGTGGGGATGATTAAGCAGCTGCAGGGCTGTGCTGTTACACAGCTGAGAGGGAACCTTGCCTGGCGGACATGGGAGGAACCTGCAAGGGGGAGAAAAGGGGAGGCACAGGCCCCTGGTAGTGAAGGGGTGGGCCGGGGGGGAGAGGAGGATCAAGTCCCTCCCCCCCCACATCTGCAAGTCCCTGCCCTGAAGGACCTGGACAACCCTGGGTAAGTCCTCAAAAATATGTGTGTGAGAGCATGAGTGTGTATTTAATATTAAAAACTCTCTATAAAATATGTCTGCTTCATTAAAGATAATGACATCCTTAATGCTCTGATAATAAATATGTTTGACTCCAGAAGCCTATTTGATTTAATGATTTGCAAAAATCTTTCTTTAAATAGTGTGTAACTTGGAAAAGGCAGAGTTGCTCTGCCCCGGGCTTCCTGGAGTCAGCCTCTGGTAAGTTTCAACAGCAGCTGAATCCAGATGCCTGGGACAGAGCAGCTGGGGTGCTGCCGGGTTGGTCTGGTAGCGCCAACCCTTGGCGCTGCGAGACCAACCCGGCAGCACCCCAGCTGCTCTGTCCCAGGTGTACCCAAGTCAGCCGCTGCTGAAACTGATCAGGGGCTGATTCCAGGAAGCCCGGAGCAGAGCAGCTCTGTCAGACGCTGGTCAGTTTCAGCAGCGGCTGAATCGGGGACAGCTAGGGCGCTGCCGGGTTGGGTCCTGCAGCCCCGAGGGGCAGCACTATGGGACCAACACGGCAGCACCCCAGCTGCTCTGCCCTAGGCATCCCCGATTCAGCCGCTGGTCAGTTTTAGCAGCGGCTGAATCGGGGAAGCTGGGGGCAGAGTAGCTCCAATGGTCCGGCTGCCGGGAGCACTTCTGGGTTCCTGATGGTGCCGGACTACCAGGAGTGCTGGACCATCAGACGCTGGACCACTGGAATTTTACTGTACAATGTTTTCTGGAAAAAAAAGCATAAAATGTATCCTATCAGTAAACCCTTTGCCCAGAAGGGTAGCCAGATAACTTTGTGAAGGTGTTGAGAAAAAAAAAACCACACCCGCACACCACAAAAAAAAAAAAAGAGTAACTGTGCTTTTAAATTCCCACGCCTCCCACTTTCCCACCCCTGTCAGATGCAGCAGGGGAGGTGTATCCCAAGTGGCCTTCCATCCAAGAGAAACAGAAAATAAGCCATATTTTCAGGGGGGGTTTATTGGACAAAGGCCGCAAATACCGGACTGTCCGGTCCAATACAGGATACCTGGCAATCCTATTCCCCAGTATAATGAATGCCACCCTTAACAGAGCACAGAGTCAGCTGAAGGGGAAGGCCCCAATAAACTAAACATTCCTTTAAAGCCAAAGCCTGAAATCTTTACTCAAACTCCCACTGAAGCAGACAAGAGATTCTTCCCTGAAACAGTTGAGGAAGGATGTGGGCCTGCTATCATTTACATTAAAAACTAGGAGAAAACAAGAATACATATGATCAAAATGGATTTAACTTCAGAAATTACTTTGTTATTCAAATCTGCATATCATCATGCAGCTGCATCTCCACTATCATAGTGCTTTGCACATAATCTACATTACAAAAATATTATGGTTGCTAGATGTTAGGAAATGCCACAATTAAAGTTACTTGTGATGGTTAACTCAGTCTTCATGTTCATATAGGGCATATTTACACTTGCACCCTTGTTCGAACAAGGGATGCAAATGTAGTTATTCGAAACAGTCAATGAAGCGGGGATTTAAATATCCCACGCTTCATTAGCATGATCTTGCCCACGCGTTACTCCGATCAACAGCTGTTTCAAAAGTGAAAGTGCGCGCCGGGACGCGTTAGTTCGAGCCAAACCCCTTGGTTCAAACTAACGTTACTCCTCAAAAAATGAACAAGAAGACTGAGTTAACAGTCACAAGTAACTTTAAATGCAGTATTTCCTAACATCTAGCAACCATAATATTTTTGTAATGTAGTTTATGTGCAAAGCACTATGATAGTGGAGATGCTGCTGCATGATGATATGTATTCAAAAAATGAGGAGTAATGTTAGTTTGAACCAAGGGGTTTGGTTTGAACTAACGCATCCCAGTGCACACTTTTACTTTTGAAACAGCTGTTGATCAGAGTAACGCGCCGGCGAGATCATGCTAATGAAGCATGGGATATTTAAATCCCCGCTTCATTGACTATTTCAAATGCCTACATTTGCATCCCTTGTTCAAACTAGGGTGCAAGTGTAAACATTATGGTGCAGACTTTCAGTTTATAATCACAAGCTATTTTTCCTACAGGAGACCTGTCTTGCTCAATTCACAGGTGGACCAGCACTAGAGATAATTCAGGATTGTGCGGTACAGATTTGTGTGTGAGTTCCTACTTTTTTTTAAAGCAAACTGAGAAAACAGATATTCTATAGTTTGGCATCCTACTGACTCCCACTTGGTTCATCAACACAATAGAAATCTTCAGACCCTTCAACCAGACCCCTGCATTGGAGGTAATGGAGAAACTTATAGTAGTATGTTGTCATCCTCCGTAAGGAAAAGCAGAGAAGGGGATTAGGCATACATTTTACCAGTGAGTTTCAAAGATATTTGCTGACAGAAAAGAATGGTGAGACTGAGGAAATTTGGGTTCTGTTCCATCTCTGGTCAGGAGTTTTCTCTAGTGGGCCCAGAGAGTTCTGCCCATTCCCCCTGAACTGTCCACATCTCTTCCAACCTATCCTAGTCTTGTATCTTCCCCACCTCCTTGACTCTTTGCCCCAGTCCTATTCTTCTTGCCCTAGTCTTCCCCTCAGGACTTGGTGTCCAAGTCTCAATCTTCATCTACACTCCATTCTACTCCCTACCTCTCCCCATCCTCTCGTGTAATCCCAGGCTCCTTGCCTAGCCAGTCCCAGCTCCTCCCCGCCACTGATTACCAGTCTTAGTCTCTCTTTCTGAGACTGTCATCCAGTCTGAGACTACTCCTCCCTCCACCTCATTGCCCCAGTCTGCCCTTTCCATGGCTACTTGACTAGTTTCTTCGCCTCACCAGTCCCAGCTCTTCCCTCATACCTTTGCTTCTAGAAAGTTGTTTTCCCTCCATCTGTTCCTAAGTCTCCCCCCACAGCTCCTCATATAAATGCATTGATCACTTTCCAAGCCACCCAACCTGTTCTCCCCACGCATTTCCTACACCAGCTCCCAATCCTACTCTCCTTGCCCAAGTACTTCCAGGCTCCTCTCCCTCTGCTAACCCCACCTATAAGAAAATAAAACCTAGACATAGCATCTAAGAAGAAAAATGTTCTGACATTATCCAAGCTTTGTTCCAATTGGTTTTAAATCTGGTGTAAATTACTGTTGAAATAAATGTGATCAGCTACAGACTGAATCTCCCTGGTCTGACAGCTTCTGTGATCTGGCATGATTTCATTTTAGTTAACTGGATGTCCACTTATCATGGGTGTAGTTCCCGTGATCCCATAAAGTTTGTTTACAGCCACCAGTCCTGACTCTCAGTGTTCTGTGCTTTTATTTAGCTCTAATATACCTTTAAATATCTTCTAATAGCCCAGTAAGCAGTGAAAGTGTTGGCAATGCTGCTAGAAAATAATGACCTCCAGCGGTTCAGCAAATTCTCTGGTTCGGCACCAGTCAAGTCCCAAGGGTGCTGGACTAGAAAAGTTCAACCTGTATTACCTAATCTTTTATGAACACTTGACTAAGTGATTGAACTACTGTGAAATTGCTCATCTTTACTTCTCACAGCCACAGATTGGAACAATGGGGGCATTGCAGACTTAAATTTAGTGACAAAACAACAAAGGATAGTATGTATGCCCTGAACACACAAAGCCAGGCTGTACTGTGTGATAGCAGTCTTTACACAAGTAATAAAAATCACTAATGCAAAAACTCATGAAATAATCTTACTGTGTTTTCTTATTAATATTACTATTACAGCAGTGAAAATCTTCTTCAGTAAATTAGCCACCTGTAATATAATTTAGGATGTATATCATCATCTTTCATTATTAAAAGACAACTGACAAATATACTTGGTCATTCCTAGCTTTACATCATATCGATTAACACACATATTGTCAGAGTATTCTATATACTCAGGGATGATATCTTCTCAAGAGACAAAAAATGGAAGTCCACTACGAGGTTCAAGAAATGGTAAATAGATCCTGCACTACCAACAGCAACTTTTTTTTTAGGGATGTGACCTTCTCTTTCTAATACCCTCTCCCTTTTTAGGTTCCTGTTGACAGATCACTGAAGCACATCATCTGTGATAAAAGTAGCCATTTCCCAAGTACGAACACCATCCATGTTGAAGATTATGGAATAACTACGGAGGCTGTACATTTTGCAACCTACATTTTATCCCTTCTTGGTTATAATTTTCACTGTCATCATCAAAGACCAATTGCACCAATTATAGAGACAAAGGTGAACAGAAGTCACCTTGGAGTATTTGAAATGGCAGAGAATCAATACATTTACTTGTAACAAATTGCCTTCTTGACTCATCACAGGCATGAGATTCAATTACAATTTTTAAAATTATGTTGTCCATGTGTCTGTGGTTGCCCTAAGACTTATGGGCTGCATCTAGACTAGCAAGTTTTTCCACAAAAGCAGCCACTTTTGCGGAAAAACTTGCCAGCTGTCTACACTGGCCGCTTGAATTTGCGCAAGAACACTGACGACCTAATGTAAGATTGTCAGTGTTCTTGCGCAAATACTATGCTGCTCCTGCTCGGGAAAAAGCCCTCTTGCGCAAATGCGAAAATGCAAATTGCGAAAATGGCGATCGGGGCTTTTTTGCGCAAAACCGCGTCTAGATTGGCACGGACACTTTTCCGCAAAAAGTGCTTTTGCACAAAAGCGTCCGTGCCACTCTACACGCTTTTTTCTGTAAATGCTTTTAACGGAAAAACTTTTCCATTAAAAGCATTTGTGGAAAATCATGCCAGTCTAGATGCAGCCTTGGTGTCTAACCAATTCTGAAGCAGTAGCCACTACAATGGCTAGTGCTATACCAAGCAAGCCACACTCAACTGGCCAAATAGCCCTATTGTTCAAGCCAATTAGACCACTCAAAGGGCCAAATAGCCACATGTAGCTAGTGGCTAGCATGTTGGACACCATGGCCTAAGTGCTGTCCATGTTTCTATCATGTCTGATAATCCTTTGCCAAGAGGCTACCTGATGTGTGATAATATTACAAATAGTGAAAATACCAGTTTTTAATATTAGATAGAAAAGCTGGATGCAATTTTACAAGATAAATCACAAACAGCTTAATAGGTAAAACTGAATTTTGCAAGTACAGATTCTCCTAATCTCTGCTACATGTTTCATTTTAAATCTGCAATGCAATACCTTGTCTTGCTTGATCTGTAGTTTAGTTGCTTGCTATCCGCATATTGTTTTCATTAAATAAAACTCTTCTAGGGAAAAAAAGCAAAAAATAAAAACCCTAAAAACTCATGTATGTATAATGGCTTCCAAACTTCAAATCATGTTTGTTTTAACTGCACACTGCAAAGGGGAAAAAATTACAATACAGCCATATCAATAACAAATCTGCAGGCAACAAACTCCCACAACTGAGAAGTTTTAATTTAGAATTATATTAAAATAATACCAGCACCTAGTAAATTAAATAATTAATGTATTCTCATTTTAATTTTAAAGTATTATTTAATTGGCAATGTAATTTCTCAGGTAATAAACAAAACTAAAATAAACTGCTAATTAAAACAGGATTCTCTGTTATAAAAGCAACTCGTTTACCTATAAAATCTAGACTGGGTCTGGGATGTGGCATCCACTGACAATCTCTGAAGGGCAAGGAGGCTGACAGCAAACACTTCAATCCAAACTGATTCTAAAATACTGCATTGGTCTTAAAAACCACCAATAGATCTCTGAAAACATAGGAAACTGAAGACGCACAGTAACAAAGCTCATTCGCTAAATGAAACTGATAAATGGGGGCTTTATGAACAGTAAAGCCGAGCAGCTGTTTATGCAGGCCTCTGAAAGTTTGAGCCGCAGTCAAATAAATGTTTTCCAATGTACGGATTTAATAGATACCAGGATAGTAGCAATAAAGACTTTTGAAATTACAGACATAGAAATGCCACAGGTTTCAATTTGCAATTTCTCTACTAGGGCACCAGTGATCTATAGGCCTCCCTTAATCACACTGCTCCCTCCCCTCACTTCTCTGCAGGCCTCCCTTAATGCCACTGTCCCCTCTCCACTCTGCAAACCTTCCTCGACTACCTCAGCCCTTCCCCCCACTAAAAAGCCTCTCTTAAACCACTCTGACCCTTCCCACCAGGCAAGCCTGCCTTGATCCCCATTGTTCTTGTCCCCTCGCCAAGCCGTCCTTAACCCCTACAGTCTTCTCCTCCCTTAACCCCACTACCCCAACAGGAAACAAACAAACCCCATAGTGGTCACTGCTGGCAACAGGCAATAGTGCAGTTCAATGCCCACACCTCAGATTACCAACAGCAGCAGTCACCGACTGAAGCCAGAACTACTGGATCTGTTGTAGCTCAGCCAAAAACCATGAATAACCAGCATCTCCTCATGAGATCACAAGCACCCTTGCTTCATCCATCACCTGGCTTCCTCTTACCACTCTGCCACTCTGCCCAATCCTTGTGGGAGCAAGAATTCATGATCTGCACTCGTGGTGGGGATCTGCACTTGTGGGGGGATCTTGCTTCTTTCAGAGAGGTCATTCTGTCCCCCCACACACACTCTGTTTAGTGCTGTCACCTGACCAGACACAGTAGCTATATTCCAGATCCCAAAGCACGTGCTAATTAGGAGTTGTGGTGCTGCACAGCACAACTTCCTGTGTACAAATCAGCCAGTGAAGTCCACTGCATATCACAGAGCCCAATGAGTATAGACAGTGAGAGTTTTAATTGGATACAAAATGTGGGATTGGGCTCATAACAGATAGACATGGAGGTAATTACTCAAATATCAACACAGAGGTAGATTCTCTGAAGTGCCTTCCCTTGGACTGGAGCCCCTAGACTCTTAGACACTTTTGAAAATCTCCCTCTGAAATAGACACATGCTATTTATTGGAAGAGGTGAGGGATTATCTGAAACTTTCACATAAGCCTGATGGCAGGTGAAGAGGGGGTGCCTAAGAAAAAATCAAAGTCTACACTTCAGATCTCAGTTGTAATGTTATGAAGCAGTGCTGTCCAGCCAGGTTTGAAAAACTGGGGAATGTAACAGAGCTTTGTTTTAATTAGGGCTTTGATTAAATAGAGCTGACCTGGTTAGAATAAAATATAGGCTTCACTAAATGATTTTGTAATAATGAAGCCTTTTAAAAACATCAACAGGCTCCTTAAACAACAACTTGATTATTACAGAAAGGTTGCTGATCCCTGACCATTCTGCAATTTAATTGTAACCTTAATCCTAAAGTGGTATTGTTTATCTGATCATGTACAAAAGATGAAGACAAGACTTACCCATTTGCTTTTTCATGGATTCATCTAGTCAAGGTAACACATACTATAAATTACACAAATGCCTGTGAAATTTTTTTAGTCTTGAAAATCCATTGCCTGAGGAGGCTGAAGTGAACAGGTTATAGTTAAAATCTTATTCATTCTCATTTTCAGAAGCTTACCGTGTTGGCATGTCATAGGACAGCATGTCCATTCACTGAAAGGGGTAACAACACAATCTTTTTTACACGGGAGAAGACATGGACGCACTGTTTCAGGTCGGAGGGAATCTGGACACCTATCAATACAATTGTAAATACAAGACATGAGAGTCTCTACAATGTATGTTATTCTCAATAATATGATCATTTTAGCAATCTGAATAATTAGTAGGCTTCACACGGTTGTGGCTGAACTCTACAATGCATATCCAAGAAGCACAGCTAATCAGGTTTACCATCTAGCTTGTTTCTAAACTGAGTTCTGTTCATACTAGGCTATTGCTAGATCCCAGAACACTCCTGGAGGTCTGTGCACAGTTAGTGCAACTGACAACTGGCCTTCAGGTTACTCTAAATTATACGTAGAATTTGGCCCAGCAACATTCAGCAACCCCAGCTTTAGGAAAATACAGAAGTGACCTAAATCTTATTTGCAAAACCCCCTCTTGACCCACAGTGAGCACACTTCAGGGGGATCCCGGCCAATAGGTCTATGGGAATTTGTGTCTATAATTTTCTAAGCACAGCACTGTATAGTAAATAGATCCCTTTGATTTTGCTTTCAATTTCAGACTCCTAATTTAAAATGAAATCTATTTTCTAATGAAAAAAAAATGGAAACGAGAAGCTCCCTGTTTAACTCAGGAGCAGAAAGGGAAAAGGGCAGTTCTCTTTCTAAGTGAGCAAGTAAAAACAATTAGCCTTTCACAATCTTCATTATTCCCCAGGTAAAAAAATTGCTTGAGAAATAACCATCATCTACCTGAGCACATCCAACCAATAACTACAGGTATATTATTGTACAACTAAAGAAGAAACAAATATCAATCTTAAAATTAGAATTCAGCTAACTGAACTATTCATATATTTTTGTAATTCTTTTATGTTTCAAACAAGGTTTTTAAAAAATAATTACAATGAAAAGCATCAATTCAATAATCATGAATAGTCAAGAAGGGAGAAAGAATTCTCGGCATGCAATGCTTTTTTTCCTTTCATTACATATGTAAGTCACTGCAATCTTATTTTTTTTATACCCTGTTTTCAGTGGCTTTCAGTTTCTTAAAGATTGTGTGCAATGTTTCAGTCCCATTTCTTCAAATAACTGGAGGAGGGAGGAGAGGGATAAAAAATGCAGTTTGCTAACACATAAAGATTATTTATTTAGATAAATTAATCCTGTTCCTGAAGCTAGTTTACTACTGTTATAGCAGCTTTAAGTTAGGATTTTTCTTGTTAGGTTAATTTTAATAAACAACTATATTCTGAAAAATAAATTAAAAACTAGACATTATTCTGCCATATTGCTATCATTATGGTCTCAAAATTCACTAGATTAGTGCCATGAGCCCTAATTGTGTCAAGAACTTCCACATAGGTGAAGCAACCCAAACATGTGGCATTCACTACTGGATCAGGGCTCAAAATCACTATGTTTTACAGAATACTGTCCCTTTCCTTTCTAGAAACATCAGGCTAATATAATCTCCTATCACCTCTATTATACTACTATCATTTTTGGAGTGCCACTAGTTACTTCTTTACTTCTGACACAGTGACCATTCTTTCTTGAATTAAGAAATTGCTTTTTATGGTTCTCAGAGAGGTTTGGTTTTGCTTCTTTAATTTAATTATTTGGTTGAGACAGGGGCTTGCCATTGTAAATCACACTGAAGACCACAATAAAGAGGAACAGAATCATCCTAGTGGGAGCCTCCTTCTTGGCTCAATGACTTCCAGATCCGTTCCATTACACTTCACAAATAGAATGTTAATGTAACAATAAAATTACATTTGAAAATGCAGGGGAGTGCTGAATTCTGATGATCCCAGGGCATGCAATAAATTTATAATTCTGTCATACTACAATCCAAGACATTTCTATATTAAAACTCCCTCTTTCCTCATCCGCTAGTTTCATCCTCCCATTGTAGCCAAGATTATGTTTTCTCATTTGTGCTCTATTTCCACTTAGCTAGTATGCTCAGGATGGGGGAAAATAACTATTTTACACGTTGTACGGCACCACAAATGGTCCGACTTAATGGTGATAAACTTACAGTGGCTTAATAGGCATTAGACATTCTCTTCTTTGCTCAATTAATCTCAATAACCTCAAGAATTTTAATTAACTTTACTGAAGTGACCACAGTCTTCCCATATTTAGTAGGATTGCTTTGAGATATACAATAAGATTTAAAATGAGGCTGTAAGTAATAAACTATCACTTGATCTTTTTATACTGTAGAAAATACTTGTGTGTCTCATATCCAGATTAGTAAAACAAAGTAGAAGCTCAGGATATAAACAGTGCTAAATAAATGGCTCGAGTGTGTTTATTGAAATAGGAACACAAATCAACTGAATAATATATATTAAACATGCAGCCCCACCTATTCAAAATGCAAACATATGAACTGTTTTTTATTAACAAGAGTTTGTTAAAATTAGGTCAGTAACTTATGTTCAGTTCCAGATTGTATTTTCATCACAACTTCCTTGCAGCAAAGACATTTGCAAAAATTCAGAACAAAAAACATAGATGAGCCATTGTAAATTTTTTCAGCCACTGGGGGAAAAAAACCTGAATTGTGACCCACACACTACTATATTTACAAATAAAACTGGCTTATCCAGTTATCTAAAAGGATCCTCTCTCAGCATCTGGAAAATAAAGCCAGCAATAAAAACACTTTCATAGCTTTGGTTTTCCCAAAACACAAATTAATGTTTGCATTTTTAATATATTGTAACCACAAATAATGATTCCAGAAATGCAATCAAAGCTGCATCTTCAAGAACCTTTCTTGTAATACCTTTTATTTGTAACTTGGCCAAAATTATTCTTCATACAAAAGACTTTCCTTGTTTGTATGCCCACGCCACAAGTAGCTTCTCCGTTCCATGTAATGGTAGCATTGAGGGCAGTTACTAAAGTGTCTTCCGAACAAGAACCCCATGGGGATGTTTCCCAGTAGAGCTGTGTGCAAATATTCTCATTACATAAACGATATTCCTGTAGCGCCTGATGAGGAGGACAGGGTTTCCCTCCTGAAAGTAGTGAAAAGAATAATATATTTATACCTGTAAATTAATTAACCGGGAGAATATTGTGGAAATGATAAGTGAAAGAATGACAGACAGACAGAAAGATTTTTATGGCTATAGTAACAGCTATAATTCAGAAATGCTGCTTCCCCACTAAATTAGCCCTGCACAACATTGAATTCAGACAAACACACAATGGAAACAGAAATGTGTGAAGTAGATTTCCAATTTACTATGCCGCTGCTACCATTTGTAGGCTAATTGATACCATTTAAATGCCAGTATCACCTGGCTTTCAAACAACTTTATTTAAATAATTACCTTTTATAGAATGTTCATTCTGTGACAGATACAGCAATTTCCTGCCATATCGTTGGGAGACTGATAAAATACACCCTGGTGTTCACACCACCACACAATAGTATAACAGTATTTGAAGAAGGTTATGCCTTCTGAGATATAATTTAAAAACTCATAACTTTCTAATCCATAATATTACAGGGAAAATGAACATAGCAACTTTGCATCTAAAGCTATGAACATAAACTAAAATCATGACTGAAGTATGTTTCCCATATGAGGCTGGAGAATGGCTAAACCTATTCCTCAGAGACAAAGGGAAAGCTGATGCCACAGCCATATGTCAATAAGGCTGATGGTCCATTACCGGCTAAATGGCCATTTTTGAAAACAAGACACAAACATCTACTTTATAGCAAAGAAACAATATGTAGTTCTTCAAGAAAGTGTCTGTCATCTTCTCCCACTGGAAAAGCTTCTCCAAGAGGGAACAGGAGTATAAAATGAAGTGACAGACACCCCAAAACACCACCAAGGCTGGCTTTACCATGAGGCGAACTAAGGTGGCTGCCTCAGCTACCAGGACCCACTAGGCGCCACTAGAACCCAGGGTGTAGAAAATTGTGTTTGCATCTGGTGCATATGTATTCTCTCTGCTGCAGATGCACAGAGATGGTGGAGTGATGTGCTGGAGGAAGGAGGGCACGAGACATAACAGGCAGGCAGGAGAAAAGGTGAGAGGGAATAACAGAAAGCAACACGAGCTGCAGAGAGAGAGAGGAGGAGGAGCCTCTTATGTACCTCTCTAGCACCCCCAGGAGCCTGGACTGATTAACGCCAGCTTCTCAGGGAGCTTCCTTTTTCCTGCCGCTTCCCACTTGAGGAGAACAAGCAGTCAACTGAAGTAGTAGTAGCCAGTTAGGCCCTTAAGATGCTGATATCTTCCCTCACTCAGGCCCTGCTACCAGCCTGCTTATTTGTCCCCTTCAACTGAGCGTTGAGAGCCACTGCAGCTGGCACAGAACAGCAGTCATGAGTGAAAGAAGAAAACACCCCTCTGGGGCAGCATTCAGAAAAAGAAAGAAAGCAAAGGAAGCTTTTCTATCTAAGCAGGAAGGAGCTCTCCTGAGATACATAGACACAAATGTTCATGGTGAGCCTTCCGGCCCCAGTGAGGATGTGAGTGGTGAGGAGATGCCTGATCTTCCAGTTAGTCAGAGTGCAGGTGACCTGGCAGCTACTGCAGCATCTATATCTCCATCTCAAATAGATGTAACCATGCACATTCCCAAAGAAAAATGTAGATCAGAGAAAAGCATGGTGGAGAAGTAAGAAACAGCTGCTGCTGAGTTTAGTTCCTTAAGTCTAGGTGGTCCAGGACTGTGGACTCACTTGAGCAGTAGCCTGAGGGACTTACTTGCTGAGGGCCATACAGTACAAAGGGAAAACTTCGTGTTCCCCAAAGACAATGAAAATAGAATTTTCCATCCAATACATTACTGGCATGAAATCCCCAATGGTGTCAAAGTGGAGAGGCCACGGCTTATGTACTCATAAACCCAGAATGTTGCACTGTTTTTGTTGCAAACTCTTCCAATCTAATGTTCCAGCCACACTGGGTTCTACAGGAACAATGGACTGCAAAAATCTGTTGAGAAATCTGGCATGCCACGAGAAGGCAGCAGATCACCAAAGAGCATTCCATAGGTGGAAAGAACTTGAGATGAGACTGAGGTTAAAGGCCGCCATAGATGATCAACATCAAGAGAAGATTGCATCAGAGTCTCTTTACTGGCAAAATGTTCTGAAAAGGCTCATTGCCATTTTGAGAATGCTTGCTATCCAAAACCTAGCACTGCGTGGCACGTCAGATCTACTGTATGTGCCAAACAATGGAAACTTCCTTAAAATTGTGGAGCTGATGGCTGAGTTTTATGCTGTACTCAAAGAGCATCTAAGAAGAGTCACCACCCAAGAAATGTAAATACCCCACTACCTTGGAAAAACAATTCAAAATGAGATCATACAGTTACTGGCAACAAAAGTCAAACAGAAGATTGTGGCAGATCTGAAGTCAGCAAGATATTACTCTGTTATTCTGGACTGCACACCTGACATCAGCCGTACAGAACAAATGACTTTAATGGTGCATTTTGTAACAAGAACAGAATCTAGTGAAAATGTCCCTGCAATGGTGACTGTCAGAGAGCATTTTCTAGAATTTATTGACACTGATGATACTACAAGAGCTGGTATGACAAACATGCTTCTTAAAAAGCTAGAAGATACAGGAATTGCTATAGCTGACATGAGAGGTCAGGGCTACGATAATGGTGCCAACATGAGAGGAAAGAACAGAGGAGTGCGGACATGGATCCGAGAGTTAAACCCTCAAGCTTTTTTTGTCCCATGCAGTTCTCATTCAATGAACTTGGTGATCAGTGATGCAGCATCAGCTTCTAGTGAGGCTGCTGAATTCTTTAATGTAATTCAAAGCATTTTTCTCTGCATCAACTCATCGATGGCAAATTTTGAAGCAACATGAGGGAACATCCTCTCTGACACTGAAACCACCGAGTGCCACACAATGGGAAAGTCGAGTGGCGGTGATAAAGCCTAACACGCACCAAACTGGGAAGATAGATGATGCCACAGTTGCCATTATGGAGGATAATGCTATGACAGGAACTGTTCTTGGGAGAACAGTGGCAGAGGGAAATGGAATCACCAGAAACATACATAACTTCAAATTTCTGTGTGGCTTAGTGTTGTGGCATGTCATACTGTTTGAAATAAATGTTGTAAGCAAGAGACTCCAAGGTGTTGACCATGATATATCTGGAGCAATGGAACAACTGGACTAAGCAAAGTCATACCTACAGTCTTACCGGCCAGATGAGGGATTTCAAAACATTCTGAAGAGTGTATAGAAGTTGGCAGAGGAACTTCACACTGAAGCTATTTTCCCACCCATTCAAGAATACAAGAGTCACCAAAGAAGAAGACATTTTGATTACAAGGCATGGCATAATCCCATAAGAGATTCCAAACAACAATTCAAAGTTGAATTCTTTAACCAGGTGCTAGATTGTGCAATACAGTCAGTTGAAGAATGTTTCATACAGCTCAAGGAACACAGCAGTATATTTGGGATGTTTTATGATATTCCAAAACTCCTCACTATACCTAAAGAAGACCTACACCAGCAATGCAGGGCACTAGAGACAGTGTTGACACATGATGACATGCTGATATTGATGTGAATGATTTAACAACCTACACCCCATCATCAATCACAGCCTGGACCATTCTACATGACAGATCCATTTCCTGGATACCACAGTAGAAATCACCAATGGTAAATTAGACACCAGTCTCTACAGAAAACCCACCGACTCATACAGTTACCTTCATGCCTCCAGCTCCCATCCAGAACACACCATACGATCCATCATCTATAGCCACGCCCTTCGATACAATCGCATCTGCTCTAATCCCACTGACAGAGATCAGAAACTTCCGGATCTCTACCAAGCATTTATAAACCTCAACTACCCACCCGGAAAAATAAAAAAACAAATTGAAAGAGCCAGATGAATACCCAGAAACCATCTACTTCAAGATAGACCCAAGAAAACCAACAATAGAGCACCATTTGTCATTCCCTACAGCCCCCAACTTAAATCCGTCCAACACATTATCAATAAACTACAACCTATACTGGAACAAGATACTAAACTCCAAGAGGCTCTGGGAGACAGACCCAGAGTCTCCTATAGACAGCCACCTAACCTCAAGATGATTCTTACTAACAACCACAGGACATACCCCACTAACACCAACCCTGGAACTTTCCCTTGCAACAAACCCTGTTGCCAGCTTTGTCCACATGTTCACTCTGCTGATACCATTATTGGACCTAACCAATTGAGTTATAAGATCAAGAACACATATGCCTGCTCATCCAGAAATATAATTTATGCTATTGTGTGCCGACAATGTCCGTCTGCTATGTACATTGGACACACGTCTCAGACACTTCGCCAAAGAATCAATTCACGCAAAATAGATATTAGACAGAATCACAAAGAAAAAAGTTTCTTGCCATTTCAACCAGAAAGAGCACTGTCTCAACAACCTGATTACCTGCATCCTGCTTCAAAGACCTTTTACACCAGACTTGAAAGAGAATCCTCTGAACTGTCATTCATGCTTAAATATGACACTTTACAGGTAGGTCTTAACAAAGACACTAATTACCTTACTCATTACAAAAATAGCTTCTCCAATTTTCACCTCTAATATCATTAGCTCACAGACATTTATCTCCCCCCGACATTCCCCTTCTGTTCTGAAATTTGATTTGTCCTTTTCATATGTGTTCATTTTTTTGATTGTATCCTTTGGTATATATGGTTGTGCCAATTTTCTTCCACAATTTGATATGAGGAAGTAGGTCTGACCCACGAAAGCTCATCACCTAATAAACCATCTTGTTAGTCTTTAAAGGGCTACATAGTCCTGTTTTTGTTTCAGTTATACCAGACTACAGCACTAATTCGAACTAACTTAATTTGAACTAGGCGTTAGTCCTCATAGAATGAGGTTTACCTAGTTCGAATTAAGCACTCCGCTAGTTCAAATTAAGTTCGAACTAGCGGTTTGCATGTATAGACGCTATGAAAGTTAATTCGAACTAACGGCTGTTAGTTTGAATTAACTTTGTAGTGCAGACATACTCTAACATGGCTACATATCTATTACTGGACCAAACCATGTAAGTTATATGATCAAGAACACATATTCCTGTTCATCGAGAAATATAATTTATGTCATCATGTGCCAACAGTGTCCTTCTGCCATGTATATTGGACAGACTTCTCAGACACTTCGTCATAGAATTAATGCCCACAAGTCAGACATCAGACATCTTCACAAGGAAAAACCAGTTGCTTTTCATTTCAGCCTACCTGGACATAGTCTTAATGACTTTACTACATGCATCTTACTTCAAAGAGACTTTAACACCAGATTACAGAGGAAAACTTCAGAATTTTCTTTCATCCTTAAATTTGACACTTTATGAACGGGCGTTAACAAAGATGCTAATTACCTTAACCATTACAAAGATAGCTTCCCACTTATCACCCCTGATTAGCCATTCATTGACTCAAATAGCTATTTCCTCCCTCGCTCCTCCTCACCCTACCTTCTGTACTATATCTGATTTGTCAGTTTAATAATGTTTTCACTTTTTTCATTGTGTTCCTTTGGTATATATGGTCATGCCAATTCTCTTCCAGAATATGATCTGAGGAAATGGGTCTGGCCCACAAAAGCTCATCACCTATTAAACCATCTTGTTAGTCTTTAAAGTTCTACATAGTTTTTCCTTTTGTTTTAGCAAGATCAGACTAACACGGGTACCTCTCTATTACTAAATAACAGACAATACATTCATCAAGATATTAAGCACCAGAATGTCCTATTGTATTCAAAGGTAATTGGGGGCAAGCAACATATCTCAAGAGATGCTGTCATGTTACTGGATTTTAATGTGAGCAGGCAGATTACTGTTGCACCCACTATTGTGTATTTACCCAAATTTGGTGCAAAGTGGGCCATGTAAGGTATCAAATGAAAGCTTATGCTATGCTTATTCTATCTATGCAACTCATATGTGTGTATGATTTTAATATGTAAATTTATTAATATGGGCTCTGTACGTATATTTTAAATGTTCTGTGTCTAGGAGACAGCAATAGGCCTTGATAACCTATTGTGAGGAATGGTTATTTAGTAAATAGCATAGACAAAGGCTATCAAGATTGCCAATAATCACTTGAGGAATGCGTCTGGGAACTTGCAGACCAGCAAGTATATCATGGCTACTCGCATGAAGGACACGGATAGGTCATTTGATCATGTGATTAGCTCCTGTTTGGGAGGTACTCATGAGAACAATGAAATTCCCTCCACACGGGCAAGATTATAAAAGTATCTTGAGGGTGCCTCCATTTTGTCTTCACTTTTGCCTTTTGCTCCAGAAGCACCACTGGTTAGGACAGAGGCCCCAGAACGTTTTGTTGACCCATCCTGACACCAAATGCACTCCAGAGACTTTTAAGCTAGCAATTTGTTTGTACATCTCTGCTTAATGCCTGCATCAAGAACTTGGGGATTGATGTATGTAATATATTCTCTTTAACATCTTACTCTCAACCCTCTTCTTACTTTTAGTAATAAGCCATTAGATTTTAGACTCTAAAGGATTGGCACAGCATGCTCTTTTGGATAAGTTTTGAGGTATAAATTGTCCTGGGACTGTGGCTGGTCTTTTGGGACTGGGAGAACGTGTTCAGAATTGGTGAGATTTGTTTTTATAACCTCTTGCTTGTGTAATGTGTGGTGCGGGTTGTGCAGGGAACGCTGGTGCGTCTAAGGGGTTTTGCTTCTGAGACTTCCTGCTGGCAAGAGTGGCAGCTGAAGAGCTCTGTGTGACTCGTTTGGTGTTTTATATAGGAGAACTCCAGGCTTGGGCTGTAAGTAGCACTGGTTCTGAGCAATGCACCCTGATTTGACCCTTTCAGTAGTGCCCAGATCAACCTGGTATATTACAATGCTCAACATTTTGCAGATCTGAGCCTTTTCAGAATTGTGGTCCCAATCAATACCATAGAAAAAAGATCATTTGGAGTTCACTGACACATGCACCACTGCAGCTGAGCCACTGTAGCTCTTCAGTGAAGATGCTACCTACACTGATAAGAGCGATTCTCCCTTCACCATAGGTATTCAGCTATACCATGGAATCTCTATGGATAAAAATTTCATTCTTGATGAAAATTATAGTAGTAGAAATATATTGCAGAGAAAGCAAATGAAATGATAAATTAAACAGGAATAAGTCACCAGGACCGTATAGTAGTCACAAAAACCTTCTGGGGGAACTTAAATATGAAATTGAAGAACTTCTAATTATAATATGTAATCTATTGTTTAAAACACCTTCAGTAACAGATGACTAGAGAACAGCTAACTTGGTGCTAATGTTTTTAAATGGTTTCAGAGGCAGTCCTAGCAATTTCAGATTGGTAAGAATAACTTCAATACCAGGCAAACTGTTGTGAAGAACAGAATTATCAGACACATAGATCAACTTGTAGGGAGAAGAACTTTTTGTAAATAGAAATCAGGTCTCACCAATCTATTAGTATTCTTTGAGGGAGCCATCAAGCATGTAGATGAGGGTGATCGAACGGCCATACTGGGTCAGAACAAAGATCTATCTAGCCCAGTATTCTGTCTTCTGACAGTAGCCAATGCCAAATGTCCAAGAGGGAGTGAACAGAACAGGGAATCTTCACATGATCCCTCTCATGTCATCTATTTCCAGCCCCTGACAAACAGAAGCTAGGGACACCATTCCTACCCATTCTTGCTAATAAGTATTGATGGACCTAACCTCCATGAACTTATCTAGTTCTTTTTTTGAATCCTGTTTAAGTCCTAGCCCTCATAATATCCTCTGGCAAGGATTTCCACAAGTTGACTTGTGCGCTGCATGAAGAAAAACTTTGTTGTAGTTTTAAACCTGCTACCTATTTCATTTGGTGACCTCTAGTTCTTATGTTATGGGAACAAGTAAATACTTTTTCCTTATTCACTTTCTCCATACCAGTCACAAATTTATAGACCTCTATCATACCCCCGTCCCTTGTCTCCTCTTTTCAAAGTTGAAAAGTCCCAGTCTTTTTAGTCTCTCTTCATATGGGACCCATTTCAAACCCTAATAATTTTTGTTGCTCTTTTGTGAATCTTTTTCAATGCCAATATATATATATTTGGAGATGAGACTACTGCATCTTTATGAAGTATTCAAGATGTGGACGTACCATTGATGTATATAGAGGCAATAAGATATTCTCTGTCTTATTCTCTATCCCTTTTTTTTCTAATGATTCCTAATATTCTGTTTGCTTTTTTAACCGCTGCTGCAAATACATGAAATACATGCTATCCCTGAAAGTACATGGCCAATTTTTGGAGAGAGATAAATAGCGAGGATCCAACAACACTCTGTACTGGGACAAGGGCAGTTTAGCATACTTATAAATGATCTGGAACAAAGGGTAGAAAAAGTGAGATAACAAAGTTTGTCACGGGACAGTTAATTCCAAAGCAGACCAGAGTGACTAGGCAACAAAATGGCAGATTAAATATAGTGAAACATCCTCACAGTCTGAGCTCCAGTATCCAAAGTCAGCTGGCATTCACCAGCCTTGGGTTTTTCTTTGCTGTGCAGACATATCCTCTGAGTAAATTTCTCAGACACGAAGGAAAAGCTCTGCGTAAGATTGAAAGCTTGTCTTTCTCATGTCGGTCCAATACAAAAATATTGCCTCACCCACTTTGTCTCTCTAAAATCACATTCTTGTCCTTCCCCCAAGTATTTATTTTTTCCAGTATTTTGATATTGTACAGTTTATTGTTTTAATAATTTTTGAGAATGTTCAGGAAGATGTGGCTTTTGATTGTTATTCATGTTTTATTTCTGTTTAAGAAATTCTGACTCTTCGGTTCTAAGCATTTCATTTCTATTTTGGGCTTTCAAACTATATATTCTTGAGATTATAAAGCTGGAGGAATGGCATGTGCATTTTCTTTCAAATTAACAATTCTGGTTTTTATTTTGCTTTTGAAATTTCACATCTATCTTGTTTACATTTCAGAACACATTGTAACCTTAATGAAAAATATGCAACTTTATTTTTTGTTATTGTAATGGCTGAGAAACAATAAAGGTAATTTTTAGAACACGGACGAGGCCTTACGGAGCTGAGATCAAAATGCTGAGCCAGCACTTTTTAAATCTGTGATATCTGATGGGATACTGACCATTTTTTTAAATGATTCTGGTATTTTCCAGATTTTCATTGTATAGAGAACAGCAGTGGCCTGATCCTCATCACTGATCTGCACATGCTAAAGCCAAGAAATTTGAATGAACTATGTGCTTGAGAAGAAGCCTTTGTACAAAACTGTAGCCAAACAGGAGTGTTACTGTGTCTAATGTATTTGTCAATATAGATCCAGAGGAAGGGCTGGAAAGCTATTTGCATACTCTTGTCTAAAATTCAAGAACCTGGAGTACATTTCATAAGTCTAATGTATTACATGTTTTTGTTTTTATACTATGTGATTTTACACATCTTTCTGTTCTCTCCTGGACTGGAACTAATATACTTCTATATAATTAGCCAGGTATTGAGAGTTTGTGCCATATATTTATTTTGTATCTATCTCTACTCCTCTTTCAGTGAATCCCCAGATGGTGAATCCCCAGATGGTGCCCTTTTTAAATCAATAGAGTTATGACAATTTTCACTAGCTAAAAAATTGTCCTTTAAAAATCAGATAATCCACAGAATAAAATGTAATAAATAACTTCCATTAAAACATAGCTATATTGACAGTGGGTATGATCTATCAGCATAGAGGTTAATCTTTGCACAGAGCTTTGTAGGAACAAAGATTCATCTGAGTGCAAATTATTGGTTAGGACTATAATATTGGTGTTTGGGCCTTATCCAAATATGGTTCTACTCACCCTCCCCTGGAAGTGCCAAGGTAGATCTAGTTCTGCTTTGCTTCCCCTCTGCATTTTTACTGGAACATGAGTGGGAACAAGATGACCATTCTGACCAGTCACTAATGACACAGTCCATTGCACACGGTAGTTCACAAACCATTGTTTCAGGATGGGGAAACTCTGAGCAAAGGGTAGGTGACACCTCTTCACCTATAACAAAAAAAGACAAAATTAAGCATAGAAAAGTGGGGTGAGTTTGGGATCATTTTCAATATGTTCTAATTGCATATACAATGATAAACATCCACACAAGGAAATTAGGTCGGTATAATTACGTTCCTCAGGCATGTGAAATATCAACACCTCTCAGCAACATAGTTAAACCAACCTAAGCCTGGGTGCAGACAGCATTAGGTCAACAGGAGAATTGTCCCATTGACCTAGGTATTGCATCCAGAGGAAGAGTAGAGTACCTACATTGATAAAAGAACCCCTCCCTCAGTGTATGTAGCAACTCCACTGAAATGCTACAGCTGCACTGCTGCAGTGTTTGAAGTACAGACATGCCTAAAACAGTCTTAAAACATGTATACACTTATGGAACTGTATGCAAAAAACTGCTGAACAGGATTTCAGGCTTGATAAGAAAGCACTAAAAGCATTTGACATTATATAAAGCAAAACAAAAATGTATTTTAAGCCTGATATTTGATCTACAAACTTAGGCCAACTTCAGGGGAATTGAGAATACTACTAATAATGAAGCCTTTCAGATTTATAAAAATCGAGATGATAGCAATCATGAGGGAATGAAATGCACAACCTTTTGATAGAACAATACCAAATCAGTTATTACCAGAGCCCCATATTTACCAAATTTTTTTAGGTATAGAATCTGAATCCAGCAATGTAAATTAAACATGCTCCAATGATTATTTTCTTGCTCACACAAACTAGGGAGCTGATGTTTTGCAACCTCTGCAGGAGCCTAGGCATAATGAGTGTCATGCCAGTTCCTGGAGTACTTCTCACTCAGATCTTAGGAGAGATAGGCTATGCCTACACTATTAACCTTACAGCAGCACAGCTGCACTAATGCAGTAGTGGTCTCCCATACAGTCACTCGATGTCAATGGGAGAGAGCTCTGCCATTGGCATAATTAAACCACCTCCAAGTAATGGCAAGAGAATGTCTCCCAGGCCTGCACTTCTGTTGTTTCAGGAATGTGTTTTTTCACAACCCTGAATGACATGAGTTTTACCAACAAAAGTGCAAGTGCAGACATAGCTTAAACAAACAGAGCAGCTGGATTTCACACAGTCAAGGAGAAAGACTGTGCTAGGGACTCCAAAGGTGTGTCTAGACTACATGCCTCCTTCGACGGAGGCATGTAGATTAGCCAGATCGGAAGAGGGAAATGAAGCCGCGATTAAAATAATCGCGGCTTCATTTAAATTTAAATGGCTGCCCCGATCTGCCGATCAGCTGTTTGTCGGCAGATCGGGGCAGTCTGGACGCGACGCGCCGACAAAGAAGCCTTTCTTCATCGGCACAGGTAAGCCTCGTGAAACCAGGTTTACCTGTGTCGATCAAGAAAGGCTTCTTTGTCGGCGCGTCGCGTCCAGACTGCCCCGATCTGCCGACAAACAGCTGATCGGCAGATCGGGGCAGCCATTTAAATTTAAATGAAGCCGCGATTATTTTAATCGCGGCTTCATTTCCCTCTTCCGATCTGGCTAATCTACATGCCTCCGTCGAAGGAGGAATGTAGTCTAGACACACCCCAAGAGAACATGAACAAATGTGGGACCCTTTACAGTAATGCCAAGATTGTAATCCCTGTGACAGAAAATTGACAGAGCAATGTAAAGAAAACATGGGAGAAATGAGAGTGAAAAAGCATGGTTGAAAAAGCAGAAGTTTAAGACCAGAAATAGTAGGCAAGGGAAGTCTATGGAGATGTGTGAAAAACAGGAAGAAGAGGGCTGACAGAACTGAATTGTTAAAGCATAGGATCAAATTGTGACCTCACTAAAGTCAGCAATAGTTTTGCCATTTTCTTCAGTGGGGCTAGGATTTCATTCAAAACGTAGAACGCTGGCTATGACAGTATGTGATAAAACCCCAACAAAGCACACAAAGAAAAAATAATCAAGAAGGAAACATGTTTTATGTTCAGTTAATTTATTTCTTTTACAAAGATTTTCATAACCTCAGTGTCAAGCAACAGCATTTCATGATATAAAAAGTTACAACTTAGAACAAAATGAGATCATAACAAATCTCTAAGACAGAAGCAAATTTAGGGCAATGATGAGAGATTTTGCTGCAGGTAACAGAGAGGAGAGATAGATTGTATGGTCCATTTAGGCTCAACGCAAATCAAGAGGGTGTATTTTTGCCTCCCACCCCAATCCTGGGGCTTTCCAGGGTCACTGATGCCCAGCTGCTCTTGGCATGACAGCTGAGGATAGCAGAAACATTGTGATACTCTTCGAGGCACACCTCATTTGTTTCCAGAACTTCCAGAATTTCTCATTTCCAGAATGCCTCTTACTTGAGAGAAATTGAGGGTGGAATGCAGCTGCTACATCAGTACTGTAAGGGGTAAATTGAGGCAGTCCGTGGTATTTTGCTAAGAACCCCTATTCAATCCTAAATTTGAGGCAGGCTTGGGAGCAACACAGCACAGGCCGCTAACATGACCCTGATTACCCTGGCAACCACATCCCAAGGGGCTGCATTCAGATAAGCCACTGGCTGGTAATAAACTTTGTTTAAATTAACGAGTGTAAGTTGTACTTACTGTCTTCCTTTAATCCTAGATAATGAACCTGGGACTACTCAAGGACCATGGTGATATCATCTCATAGTAGACACATCATAATTTTAATTTTCAAAGCTACCATTAAATGTCTTATGTTTATGTTAGCTTATTTAGCTTGTTAGGGATAACTACCTGTATTACTGATAAACTGTTAATTGGCGATGAGCAGAGATGCTATGTAATCTCTCGTAGTTTATTGGCTTACGTGCTCATTCCATTTTGCTGCCAGACCTAGCAAATCACTTCCCCTCCATCCACTGCTGCCTATATGATCTTTTGTAATGTTTTGATTAAGCAGTGTTCACCAGGCTAACCCCTGGGTGTCACTCCACCAGCGCTGAGTGTGTAATAAATCCTCTGACTTGTTTTCACCTGCACCCAGACTGTCCAAAATTATTCCCTACAGTTCTACCACAATGAGGGAATGACACAAAGGGGAGGATCCCCAGATAGCTAGTTAAGCTAGCTTTCCAGCCACTTTACACTTCTGGTATGATGCAAAGCAGCTGGATCATAAAAATCTATATTGAGACTACCACAAATCCCCTTTTCAATATGCATCTCCTTACCAATTGTTGCTTTTTTCCTAAAGCAAGGTAAAACAAATGAATAGCTTCAGCTGAAAAATAGTTGAGCAGAATTTCCTAACACATTTATTTATAAAACATTGCTATACAAAGCTTATAGGAATTGCCAACAGTCCATATGACACTGAAATATGCCTTCCTGCAGACATGATTTGTTGTTGATGGAACTTTTCTCACAAAATATAATCATAAGTGGATTTAAAATTAGTGTGGTTAGCTTTGCTGAATCATTCCCGTCAAATTTTTCCAGACCCTCCTGTATAATGGTATGAATGGATATGGGTGTGTATATAAAATACATAGGTAGGCAGGCATACAGACAAAATTTGAAAGCTTCAGGGAGGTAGCCGAGTTAGTCTGTACAGAATAAACTTAAAAAACAACAAAAAGTCTGGTAGCAGATGATATCATGATCTTTGGAGAGCACAGCCTACTTCTTCAGATGACCAAAGTGTTGGATATGCAGAATCAAAAATAAATAGGAATGGGGGGGGGGAGAGAATAATGGAAGGGGGGAGAGGAGGCAATGGGTATATAAATATCAAAGGAAAAGCTGAACAGTAACTGTTAAATCACTCCCATATCTGAATTTCTTAAAGCTCAACTCCAGCTCTTTATCAGTAACAATCTTACGCTGACTGTTACATCTTTCACCTTTAGGATAACTGCAAAGCTTTTCTTTTAGGTTTCCTTACCTCAAATGTATCTAGGAAAAACACAAAGGACTATCTATGCCTAATTAGAAGTAGGGAAAACATTAAAGTTTAGAATGCCCACTGCAGAAGAAAGCTGGCTTCTCCCCACTTCACATTGTATGGGAGTTGTGTCTATCACAAGGCAGCTGAGGATGCAATTATAACTAAGAGGGTAGAAATCTCTGTTGCTTTTGAAAGACAACATAAATATACCAGGGAGTAAATAAGTCTGGCAAGGCTACTAGTGAGGCTGCTTAAAGCTGTCAATAGCATCACTGTAGTATCTGCATTCATATCCCTCAATAAGGACAGACTCATTGCCCTTGAGGTAAAAATAAAATATTTCCAAGCATATTATGAGAAGTAATACAGAATTTAGCAGGCCATGAGACTGCAAGAGATGTATAAAAATATTTTATTTTTGTCCTCTCCCTCAGACTTGACATCTCTGATCACTCTATTATTATTCTAGCCTGCTAAATAATAAAATCAAATAAAAAAAAGCTCTCTGAAAGAAAGCCTCTGGGCCTGTTGAATATAGGACTATTTCTACATAGCATTTGGCAAGTTCCTTTTTCTCCACCTATAGGCAATGTTTAATCATTCCTTCAGGAGCATTTATTTTATCACCCTTGGTCTGGATGCCAATACCTATGGTGGAAAAAACAAGCCTCAAATCACATTTCAAATATATATTATCTCCTTAAGTCATTTGGAGATCCACATAGTTGCTAACTCTTTGACAGCTTGCCTCTGCAGCAGTGAGTAACACACATCTATATCCAGGTCAGGCTGGATTTCAAGAGTTATTGGTGCTATAATGTGAGGGGGTTACTGCTCACCTCACCTAAATGTTGTACACATCTATCTTCTCTTAGGGTATGTCTACACAGCAACATTATTTCAAAATAACTAGCGTTATTTCAAAATAACTTAGTCTGCGTCTACACAGCAGGCAGTTATTTCAAAATAATGTCAAAATACTGTCACGCTAGAGGACTTCTCACTCCAACTCCTTTAACCCTTATTGTAGGAGGAGTACGAGAAGTTGGAAGAAGAGTGCTCCATTTCAAAATATATGCTGTGTAGATGCTCCCAATTTTGAAAGAAGCTATTTTGAAATAAGTTACACAATTGATGTAGGTCAATTTGCGTAGCTTATTTTGAATTAAGCCCTGATATGTAGATGCACCCTTAGTTATATTCCAAAGAAGAAAGCATTCCAATAGTCAACAGTAGGTTTATGAGCTGTAATGGATCGACTGGGTTTCAAGCAAGGTTCCCTCTCCCTTTTCTCCTCTCACAGGGCAGGAAGTTATCTGCATTACATAGCAGACTTGAGGCTTGTGAATGAACAGAGATGCTGGGCTTCATAAGAGCATAAGAATGGCCATACTGGGACAGATCAAAGATCTGTCCAGTCCAGTATCCTGTCATTGGACAGTGACTAATGCCAGGGGCCCTGTGGAAATGAAAAGAGCCAGGAATTATCAAGTGATCCCTCCCCTGTCACCCATTCCCAGCCTCTGACAAACAGAGACTAAAGACACCATTACTACCCATCCTGGCTAACAGACATTGATGGACCTAGTCTCCATGAATTTGTCTAGTTCTTTTTTGAACCCTATGAAAGTCTTTGCAACATGTGTTCCATGGTTGACTGTGCATTGCATATTGACTGTGTTGAATGTTTGTTGACCAACTAAAACTTTTTGAACACACATTAATCCTCTTGATACAGAATGTAGTAGCAAAGGAGTGGCAAGGAGCAGATTGTGGCACAAGAGTTCAGGTGTCTTGCACAAGGGAGTATACAGCCTGATCCTAAGCCACAATGGTGGAGTAGCCACTGGACCAATGGCCCTGGCCAATAGGAGGCATGGAAAAATGGGCACCCTGCATCCTGCCCCATGCTCCTGCCGGGGGATAGAGTCAGTGTGCTGGGTCTTCTCCCACCCTAACCCTACCCCCCTCTGGCAGGAGTACCTGGTGGGTGGGGACAGACTCTGCACCCTGATCTCACTCTCAGACAGGAATGCTAGAGAGGGCTGCAGGTAGAAGAGGTGGAGAGGGGGCCCCACTAACTCTGGCCCATCGCCTCACAAAATGGTAATTCGCTCTGCTAAACCCATTGAAATCCATGGTGTTCTTTCTATTGACTTCAAGCCTGTTGTGAGCATGTGCAGCTCTCCTTAGATAATAGCATTGCTCTCATCAGGGATGAGTTATGGCAGGGTTCTGCTCCCAGGTAGGAGGCAGGCACTTTTACTCATTAATTTTGAATTCATGAGGGAGACAGCTATGATTTGCCACAGCTATCAAATGAGTCACAGAGCAAGGAAGACAACCACCTCTCCAGTTCTTTACCTTGACTACTGCTTCTGACTCTAGCCAAATGACAAAGACAGCAGCAGCAATTTGAGTGCAAATTCATGGCTCCCCTGCTTCAGCAGAAAGAGGCAGATTTGAATGGTTTGATAGAGGACTTTGCCACAAAATGCATATCTTTATATTTTAAAACATGTCCTTAATTGATTAGCTTTGAAGTCAGAGTCACTGAGTGCACTTTAAACTACTAAGAAATTCTGGGAAATATACCATATAAAAGAAAAAAAGATCTAATGGTAATTTTTAAAAATTTTCCATGAAAAACTACAATACGGTGCATCTGAAAAGGTGAATCCAAATTTCATGTTTTCCCTCTGATGCAGTAATTTCCCTGAGTTTACAGACTGCACCTATGTTTACTGTATGGAAGGTGCTGTGATGGTTGTATAAAGTTAGCGGTTATTAATAAACAGAGTCACAAAAACAAATATTGTTTTAAAAAATGGATGCTTATTCATCAGAATCAGATAGGGAAAAGAGTAAGGGACACATTCATGGGGGGAAACCGTTTGGTTAATTGGGGCCGATTAGTTGTGCTGGATTGGATCGAGGTGCCATTTAATCTAATAGTCTTATCATTCCTTTCATTTCCTCTCCTGAGAACTCAAATACTTGATCAATTCAACAAAAGGTCTCTCACATTTATTATACCTGGCAGACAGCCCAGAATTAGTCCCAAGAAATGATGTTTAAAATCTTTGATAAGGATTTTCTCTGCAATTTACAGCTATATAGTATATAGTTGGTAACATTTCGATTGGGCAATAATTTTTTCTTCCCAATTCTGAGGGCTTACATGTGATTTAAATGGTGTATAGGCCTCAGGCTGACCCACTGCAGAATGGTAAAATACTGCCTTACTCCATCTGTGGTTTAGATGTAGCTAGAAATCACAGAAAACAACTGCTAAAAAATTATGTTCAAAAGACAATAGCTGGCATATGAAGTGGGGGAAAAATTACCCATTCTAATAATTTTAAACAAGCTATTCATTAACCAAGCTCTGTGAATTAAAGGGCTTATACATACAAGTTACACTGGTAATGGTTACATTAGATCCAAAACCCAAACAATAACTTTAACACACTACTTTTCCGATTTATTTCATGTTGGCAAATATTAGCAATCCTGAAAAAGAGGATCATGTTTTGCATGTTATTACAGAAGGACAACACCAATATACTGTAATGCTTTGAACTACATAAACATGTTAATATCTTGATAGATTATATATCCTATATATCTAAAGACACACAAAGCAATTAGTCACAGTTTCTTAAATTCACAGTCCAATAATCTGAAATCAAATTTAAGAATCACCTAATGTCAAACCTAAATATGGTAACTGCATATTACAAAAGCATCTAGCCACTGCTTTCAGAGCTGAATGTCATTATAGAATTGAACACAAACACCTGAACTCTAGGCAAATCCAATTCTGGCTGTAAATTTTGCAGCTAGACCCATTTTCATTAACTGTAGGTGAAATTATTCCCATCATGGAAGTGAAGCACAGGAATAATGCATAGTCTTGGAGAGATATGATTTTTATTGTTAAATGTTGCTGATTTTACTGTATACACTCAAATCAGCAAAAAAGTATTTTCAATTATAATAATAAAAATATACAGATGGACAAAGATGATGCTGTTTTACAGCTATATGATTTAAGGACATTTACTTTGTAAATATTGATATGTGATCTGACAGTTTGTGCTTTAATCGTTATAAACTTTTTAAGTCTCAATGTCTAACTGTCATTAAATAATTATATGACCCTTCCCACATTGTTTGATTCTCCAATAATTTTCTGCAACTATGAAACAATGTTTTAAAATGCTTAAAATAAATATTGATATTATTATTAGTTAAAATTATTAAAAAATCAAATTCTGCCATGCTTAGCTCAGCACTTCTTGTGTACAGGTTGGACCTCCCTGGTCTGATACCCTTGAAATTCATATTCTGCAGAAACTGCATTTTCCATAAAAAAAGTAATTATAATAGAAAATTTCTGACTATATCTTCTTAAAATAGGGTTCCAGTTGGACATAAATGGTGTAAACACTATAGTTGTCAAATATACAGGCAGTCCCCGAGTTACGCGGATCCGACTTATGTCGGATCCGCAGTTACGAACGGGGTTTTTCTCGCCCCCAAGGACGGAGCGGCAGGACGCCCAGATGCGGCGCGGTCCCACCGCCCGCATCCTCCGGGGCGAGAAAAGCTGCTCCGCGTCTCCCTGGTCTGCTGGGAGATGCTGAGCAAAGCCGCGGAGCACGCGGGCAGCGGGACAGCCCAGACCGAGGAGCGGCGCTACTGGAGCAACCCAGCAGCACCCCAGCTGCTCTGCCCCAGGCGTCCCCAAGTCAGCCGCTGCTGAAACTGACCAGCACTGACTACAGGAAGCCCGAGGCAGAGTTGCTCTGCCCCTGGCTTCCTGGAATCAGCCGCTGATCAGTTTCAGCAGCAGCTGACCTGGGGACGCCTGAGGTTCTTAAGTTGAATCTGTATGTAAGAACTGGTGTCCAGATTCAGCCTGTTGAAACTGATCAGCGGCTGATTCCAGGAAGCCCGGGGCAGAGCAACTCTGCCTCGGGCTTCCTGTAGTCAGCTGCTGGTCAGTTTCAGCAGCGGCTGAATCTGGATGCCATTTCCGACTTACATACTGATTCAACTGAAGAACAAACCTACAGTCCATATCTTGTACGTAAGCCGGGGACTGCCTGTACCTTGGAAATATATTAATAACAACTACAGTTTTTTTCCTGCCCCTTTAATCATCTGTAGAAACTACGACCATCCCCAGTTACCCCTATATGTAGTCTAAAACTTTAGCTTCCTCTCAGAACAAAAGAAAATGAGAATCAAAATGTACATTCCATCACTACAGATGTGACATCTTGTCTGGGCAGCATCAATTAAACTAAAGTTGAATTGCACAATTTTGATTGATAAGAAGTCTTCTTCAGCTATTGTTAGTCCATCAAACCAAAGACTCCCATAATTTACATGCATACAAAACTTCCATCTCTCAATCTAGCTAGAGAGACCCCCTACTGGGCAACAGACAAAAATAACTGCCTGTGCTAAGTGCTCTTTTGTCCCCTAGAAATTACCAAAGAGTCGAAAATGACTGTAAAACATTTAAGTTTAAACCATCTAGGAATAGTTTGCTGGTGACCCAGAAAACTCAGAGTTCCAGAGGTCAAAGTGCCTAATACCCAAGACAACCAATATAGATTTTTCATCCCAATTAGAAACTGTATATTTGTCTGCCTTATGAATCAGAAATACAATTCTCTATGTATGAATAATCTACTTTGTTCCTCCAAAGTAATGTCTCATATGCCAGAACAAGCCATGAAATATGTGAAGAAAAGGTACTGGATAGCTAATACCCCTAGTAAGATGAAAGAATGTGCAGACTAGGAACTATCACATGACATTTGGTTTTTCACGCTAGAAATGACATGACACCAAAAGTAGAAAGAATATTGAAACAAATAGATCCAACAAGTTTTGAGGAACAGCTCTCCCCTTCCCCAAGGTTAACATGACTAAGTAGCAGTACTTAGATAGTGTGTCAAATATGTTATTTTTCCTTATATTCTTTAACACAAATAAATGAATGTTTTCTTATTGAGTTTATACCCTTTTTAATGAGTCCTCAACTAAGTACATTCTGGATTTTAGCTAACGCTCTAAGTACACTTATTTGCAAACTCAAGAAAATTTGCCTATGAGATCTAAATGATTTTAAGCAATTGCTTTTTATACCAAACCATTCAAACAGCAGGGACCAGGCTCCTCAAAATACCTTTAAGAACAAATCATGTCAAACCAACCTGATAGCTTTCTTTGATAGGATAACAAGCCCTGTGGACAAGGGGGAAGCAGTAGATGTGTTAAAGCTAGACTTTACTAGGGCATTTGAAACAGTCTTTTATGACCTTCTCATTAATTAACTAGAAAAATACAACTAAAATGGAGCTACTATAAAGTGGGTGAATAATTGGTTGGATTACCATTCCCAGAAAGCAGTTATCAATACTTTACAGTCTCACTGGAAGGGCATAATGAGTAGGGTTCTACAGGGATCATTTTTGGGATAAGTTCAATATGATCATCAGTGATTTAGATGATGGTATAGACAGTACACTTACAAAGTTTGTGGATGATACCAAGTGGAGAAGGGTAGCAAAAGCTTTGGAGGATAGAATTACAATTTCAAATGATCTAGATTAGCTGAGCAAATGGTCAGAGGTAAATAGGATGAAATTAAAAAAGGATAAATGCTAGAGGTTATAGGGGACCACAAGCTAAATATGCATGGTCTCCAACCTTTTTAACCACAAGATCACTTCTTCAATTTAAGTGCAATGTTAAGATCTACCTAAAACCCAAATACCCTTGCCCCACTTCCTTCCCTCTCCTTCGAGGCCCCACACCTGCTCCACCCCTTCTCCGAGGCCTCACTATACTTACTCCATCCTCATTCCTCCCCCATCTTCATTTACTTTCACCAGGCAGGGATACAAGCTCTGGGAAGGAGTTTGGGTGCAGGGGAACTCACATCTGGGGCAGGAGGTTGGGTGGAGGTGGAGGTTCAGGGCTGGCAAGGGGTTCAGGAAGCAGGTTCTGGCTGGCCACCTTTTAACTGAGACACCTTCTGGGTGGTGGAGCAGTGGGAGTTAAGGCAGGCTCACTCCTGCTCAGGCCCTGCACCCCTCCTGAAAGCAGCTGGCACATACAGCAGTAGTTCCATGGCACCATGTGCTGCCCCCCCCCCCATCTACAGGCACTGAGCCCACAGCTTCTACTGACTACGGTTCCCCATTCCTGATCAATAGGAGCTGCTGGAGTGGTGTCTTCAGGCAAAGACAGCATGTGGAGACCCCTCTGCTCTGTTTTTCTCAGGGGCTGCAGGGACATGGCAGCCACTTCCAGGAATAGCAGTTACCACAGGGATAATGACTCCAGCCATGCTAGGCATTTTAGAACTCACTACTCAAAGGATTAAATTTAAGTGTAAGAGAAAAATGAAAATTGTGAAATGCATAGACCAGGCAAAAACCAAAAACAACACACTTCACAAGCAGTAAAAAAAGTAACAACCACCTCCTACGTATGTGTTGGGTCGGGAGATGAGTCTGAAGGACACTGTGTGTTTGTGAGAATAACAGACACACACTCAGGGTACGTCTAGACCTCATCCTTCTGTTTACAGAGGGATGCAGATTAGGCAGGTCGACATTGCAAATGAGGCAGAGATTTAAATATCCCATGCCTAATTTGTATAAAAATGGCCACCGTGTTTTGCCAAGTCATCACTTTGTTGGTAAAAAGCAGCAGTCTAGAGGGGGATCTGTCGAGAAAGAAAGCCTTTTTCGACAGATCCTGTAAACCTCCTTGCAGGAGGCATAAGGGATCTGTCGAAAAAGGCTTTCTTTCTCAACAGATCCACTTCTAGACTGCCGATTTTTGCCAAAAAAGTGCTGAGTTCTCAAAATTCAGCAGCCATTTTTATGCAAATTAGGTACGGGATATTTAAATCCCTGCCTCATTTGCAGTGTCAACCTACCTAATCTGCATCCCTCTGCCGAGAGAAGGATGCAGTCTAGACATACCCTCAGTGAGTGAATGACAGAGATTTGCATTGCCAAGCTCTCTCCACCCTCTTCTCTGTGTGGAGATAGGGTACAGAAGTGTAGGGAAGAGGGATACCTTCACATACGTTCTCCTTCCTACACCTTACACAGCAATCAAGAGGTCCCCGGGGGGCAGCTCCAAGGCAAAGGGCAGGAGCAGCAAGTAGCATAAGAGTGGGCAGAGGAGCAAGTGAAGTGCCAGAATTTGATAGCTTTCTGGCCAAACCAGTCAGGATCACAGGCTCCAAGATCTACTGGTAGATATGCAAAAAAAAAAAAAAAAGCACAAACGTAATTATGGATGTATAAACAGGGGTATCGTAAGCAAGATACAAGAAGTAATTATTCTACCCAATTCTGAGCTGATTAAGCCTCAGACTATAGTATTGTGTCCAGTTCTGGGCACCACATTCCAGGAAAGATGTGAAGAAATTGGAAAAGAGAAGAGCTACAAAAATGATTAAAGTTCTAGAAACCATAACCTATGTGGGAAGATTGAAATAATTAGGTTTGTTTAGTCTGGAAAAGAGAAGACTGAGAAGGGACATGATAATAGCTTTCAAGTATCTAAAAGGCTGTTACAAGCAGGAGAGAGAAAATTGTTCTTAACTCCCTCTAGCAGGGTTGATTCACTGGCATGGCACCTCCTGCTGGTCTCCTCCTGAATTAGCTCTTCCAGCCCCAGAGTGTCCCCTGTTGACCAGTGTCTCCTCCTCAGTTATTGGTCTTCTGTGCAACTTCAGGCCCCAATGTACCTTCTTACCCATGGTGCCCTTTTCTCACAGTACTGCCCCACAGCATTGCCCCTGCACTCTCGAGTCTTCCCCTCCCTGAGAATCCCAGGTCCTTATAGCCACCTTGCCTAAGTGGCCCACTGCCAATGGTCATCTAGCCCCTTATCTCATGTCCACTCATCATTGGCAAGAGGGTGAGGACCTGCTATCTTCTCCTGCTCTGACTGCAGTCCGAGCATCCCTCAGCCTTCTGTATCAGGTCTGCAATCTGGGAAATGGGTCAGGCCAGAGTTCCCCGGCACTGTTCTGTTTCAGGAATCTTCTGTAGTTTCCAAGGCAGCCAGATGCTGGGAAGAGTGAGCTCCTGTCAGCCCTTGCATCCTTTTATAGGGCCCATCCTGGTCCTAATTGGCCAGGGTTGGACAAGCCTCCTCTGGCTTGTCTGTAACTCTGTCCCTGCAGAAGTGGATTACAGCACCACTACACTCCTAATGATAGGGTAAAAAGCAATGGGCTTAAATTGCAGCAAGGAATGTTCAGGTTGGACATTAAGAAAAAAAATCCTATCAAGGCAGTTAAGCACTGGAATAAATTGCCTAGGGAAGCTGTGGAATCTTCTTCGTTGGAGATTTTTAAGAACAGGTTAGACAAATACCTGTTGGGGATGGTTTAGATGAGCTTGGTTCTGCTGTGAGGGCGGGAGACTGGACTTGACTTCTCGAGGTTCCTTCCAGTTCTAGTATTCTGTGCTTCTATGAAATATGTCCTTATTCCTTGGAGAAGTACTGGACATGTGCTAAATATATTGGAAGCGCTAAAGAATTGATAATTGGTGATGATACTGAAATGTAACAAGGAATGTTGCTGATTTGCATTTTTCCTTGGTATGTTTGCTGGGCCCCATCATCGGTTTGTGATAATTGCATATGAATGTGTGTGGTTTTGTGTTCAGTAGATGCCTACAATGTTTGTTAGAACTACACTTGATTGAAGAACTGTTGTATGACCAGGTGGTTCTAGGTGAATTAAGAAACATTTTGACGAAGTAGGAGCACTAAGTGTCCTGGTTTGACACATACTGTCCAAGATAAAAGTTACACTAAGAAGATTCTAGCATTAAAAATAGTAAGCTGTACTCCCTGGATTCTATAAAAAGTGGTTATTTCCTAACTAAGTTCCATTCCAATCTTGGGTATAACCAGGGCTCGCCAGCCGCGCTGTCCGGTGATCTGCGTATGCGCAGATTGTCCGAACCCAGCTCTTCCGGGTTGCAATCTACTTGCCATGGGCAAGCAGACTATTATTTGTCGAGCCGTGGGTATAACACTTATCAATTTGGCAAATCTAATTTGTTTGATTTTGGCTTCAACATTTAACTGGCACCCTGGCAAAATCATAACATTGAAATCTATTCCTGCTGATAATGGTGTCCGACAGCATGCTGGCCCTCTTCATGAGAGGCAATGTCACCCTTTACAGTTTTTCAGTTGTGCCTGGAAAAAAAGAAACAATGTCTACAAAAACTGTTGCATATTTTAATAACAATTACTAGTTCTCCCTCAATAGTAATCCTTGTATCACTTCAAATTTTCCACTGAAAATAATGAAATCGTCTTCTAAAATACTCTACATATCATAAAATTTTATGTCCCATTTAATTCTCAGAAAAGAATGCCAATAAACTTTGATTAAATGCTTGCCTATTATAGAGGAAAATGTCAGCCGACAGTAGTAAATTCTGAAAAATTCATAGTGACTGTATGCCAGTTCACTAACAGCAATGGCCTATCTCCTTCAGGGAAAAGCAGTTTGCTGGCAAAATCTTGGCCTAGCCATTTATCAGCTAATAGAACTATTACATTTCAAAGCAATAACAATAAAAGTATAGCAATAAAAGATTGGACACAAGCAATTTTGGTAGACTTCAGCTCGTAATAATAATGCATTAATTTTTTCATGTAGCAACACCAAATTCAGACAAACACACTAGCTGATTTCTGAGCTAAGTTTCATTGCATACACTGCCTCTCAAACTGGAAGGTCAACACAGCATTTCACAGATATTCTTGCCTATTGGTTCACTTTTGCGAATGCCAGTCAACAGATAAGAACCTGTCTGAAAACTGTTGTCAGTTTGTCAGTGAAGGCAGCAATGTGTGGAATAAGGCTAATTCTAATGCTCCCTTACTATTATCAGAGACCAGTAATAGAAAAGAACAAAAAATCAAATAAGCAGATTAGGGGCAAAAATCTACACATAAAAACTAAATGAAAAATAAAAAAAATATTCTACAAAGAAGAGAGAAAAAGGAGGAAATCTACATAGATATGTTTAAGAAGACGCACAGAAAAAAATGTAATTAAGCAGGTGACATCACAATCACAGGTTTTTAAGAACAAAAGAAAAAATAGTTAAAATGTGATTATTGAAAGAAAAAAGTGTGAATAAAAGTCCACATAAAAGACAGGAAAAGAACAGAAGGAGAGAATGTGATGGGCTAAAAGAATAGGGTGCAGAAATAGTGAAAGAAAAAAATATACTGGAATTGTACAGTTTGTACTGTAGAAAGAAGATGCCTAATAATGAAATAAAAAAGATGCCCAAGGAGCAAATTTATAAGGTTCCAAGTGTAGTCCTTTTCAATAGGATTAAATTAGCGATAACTAGGTACATTTCTGTTTGCACTTGGAGGAGTTAGAGCACAGTACTTTGGTGTGCACTGCTATTCGCAGCCCCATTGTTCAAAAGCCCTAAGAGCAAGAAAGGGAGGGGGGGGAGTGTATCTAGAAACATATTAAAGATAATTACTGTAAAATAAGAAAAGCAGTATCCTTAATACCTACCCCACTCTCCATGGCCATGCCCCCTTTAACTATGCACAAGTGGGCTCCAATACAATGAGCTGCACTAGTGGCTATGTCCAAAAGTGCTTTGCAATGTAGGGCAATCTATTGAGGAAGCTGTTTTTCTTCTCAACTTAGGCCATTCATCCTTGACAACTGTGCTGGGTAATCAAAGAGAAGATTACAACCTGTAGTATTTAATTTAGGGCATCAGCTCAAGGTGACAGTAAATGAATCACTAAAATAAGTTTACAAGGCACCAGCTATGACCGAGAATGTTTATTCAGGGCAAACTGCAAGGAATAGGGCAGAAAATCCCCCAATCTGTTGATTTATTCAATAATTAAATTTACCAAATAATTATATTTACCACACTGTTTACCAAAAAGATAAAAGACCCTTTTAAACAATTCAGCCATTTACTCCCCGGATCTTCCACACAGCCAAGTCTAATATAGCGACGGGTTACTAAAAAACCTTATTCACTATATATAAAATTCTACCAATCCCAACTGGACACATTACCCACCAGGTCAATGAATATTCCAAATACACACTTACAGCCAATCATTATGAAATACAGCTAAGATTTATCATATAAAATAAAGAATTGCTACGATTAGAGGATCAATATAATATTGTTTATTGTCCTCCACTCCCTATATATGGAATGTCCTTCCCAAACCATTTAAATCCCTAAATCCCATCTTTATAGTGCTGCCCAGAAGACATTAGTCAACAGGACATTTTCTCATAAATTCTTATTAAAATGAAGAGAGTAAAATAAATCTTGTTCCACCATGGTGTGCATGTGCCTTTGCTGAATCGTGATGTGATCTTCTTGATATAAACCCTCCTCTTCTCCCCTATTATATTACAATATGACTACAAGTCTCAAGGTAAAAAAAAAAAGATTGAACATGATGAAACCACATTAGCTATGTTACCTGCAAAATGCTTATTTATTCATAGTTGGCCCTTATATATTTATTGTTAGACTCAAATGCAGCCAGGTGCTTAAAGAATTTGGTATTCATGTACATGCTGCTCTTGGGAGTGAAAACAAAGGAACTAATTCTGGCCTGCAGTATGCATATTCAACTCCTCTGGTGCATCTGAAAATAAAATTGAGCTCATTGTATTCTTGGAGAAAAGTATGTAAGCTTTGGTAATTGTCCCTAATAATTAGTCAACATTGCGTATCAATTTGAAAATATAAAGCACCCTGTAAGTACTAATATTATCCTTATTAGGTTCTATTTCTTTTTTCCTCTCTCTCTCTTTAGAGCTTTTCTTATTCTACAACTGCCTCCTGTTCGATATAAATTGTGGAATTTATGCAGGTGGGTTGATCAAATCTGATTATGATTAAGTTTTGTTGCTAAGAGTGGCACAGTAGTCGAACTGAAACAGGTGCAGCTCTATTTTCTTCTCTATATTGCTTTGTTAAAAATGTAAATCAACATGAAATAATGTAGGAACCTTTTATGTGGACGAGCTGGTTCCATTAACGTATTGTGTGCAGTGAAGAGGTATATTCCTGAATATCTGACAGAAAATAATTGTTGTGAGTGGGCTGCTTTATCCAACTAAAGGCATGATGCAGGCAAACTAAGTTTCCCAGGCACAGACCGAAGGAGACCCACTTTGGGCTGTGGCCTTTGAGCATTATTGCCGATAATAAATAATGATATTAGGCATTATCATCAGTGGACTGTATCTAAGTACTCCCCCTGTGTGCAGAGTTCAGATAACATCTGGGTTCTCACAGCTACAAAGTGTCAGAAAGGATCCTCATGCAGCACAAGATCTCTCACAGATCCTTTAATTTTGTTCGTTCGTCTTTAGTTGTTCTCAATAAAAAAGAATGAAAATCAGTAACTGAAAGCTCACAGATACTCTTTGTATGTAGAAAAGTATGACCATGCCACTCATAACCATCACCTGGCCCTGATTATCAGAATGGTTATTACATTACTTCAAGATGCTGTGCAATGACACAGGCTTAATGCAGTCATCTGAAGTAGTGGGTTGCACAGGAAAGCTCATGATACCATCTACATGTTTTGTTAGTCTTTAAGGTGCTGCAAGACTATTCATTGTTTTTCAAGTTTTTACAGACTTGATGGATAGCTTTGCACAGGGCCATTCTTCCCCCATATTTGCCAAAAAGAAGGTTTAGCAGTTTGGCATTTCTTTGCTGAAACATGAGCACCATAACCAACTGGGATTCCTCCTGTCTCTACCAAGGAAACTTAACATTTGCATGTACTATGCCTTTAGTTGGATACATCAGACCATACAAAACAACACGATAATAATAATGCTTTGAGTACAGATGACTGCTCTAGAAGATTTCTCAAGGTCCCTTCCAGTCCTATGATTCTACCGTTTTTACCTATAAATGAATGCCCCAAAGAGGAAGCTGTAATTAGTATCAGAAAATGACCCACACGTAAAGAACATTTTTGCACAGCTTTAATACATGTTGACAAAACTCTTTTTTTCAGTTATAGTGAATGCTAATGATGATAAATAATTATAAGTATCTGGACTCTTTGAAGTACATCCCACTCAAATCCTGCAATTGAGGGGTTTTGTTGTTGTTTTGTACAAAAAAATCAACTTCCAAGGAAATGAAAAAGGTAAATTAAAATGAGATTTATGCCACCTGCTCAAACCTGAGGGCTGATTTAGAAGCAACTAACACAAAATACATTATATTTTGTTGTCACCTTGGGGGCATAATCCTGCAACAAGATTCTGAGAGTTTCTTTCTAGGCATACAGCACCTGCCAGGAAATGTTCTGCACTTGAAGTATTGAATTCTGAGGCAGTTTATGTATTTGTTTTCTTCTTCCATCTTCTCTCTGTTCTACTGTGCAAAACTGATAAAATTGAAGGTGACATAAAGAATTAAGTAATAGTAAGGCAATGTAATTCATTGGCATTGCATTTATTTAGCTTCAGAACTGACTCAAAGAAAAAAGAAATGTAAGCATTAAGCCACAATGGCCACCAGTTCGGAGTCCAAACGAATTAATAAAATTCACTCCTGGAAAAAAGTGATACAAATATAAGTGTAATCTTGGGTTAATGAGTAAAATGTATGGGTAAGTTCAAGTTTTGCCAACTATTAAAATATCAGTCCAGATGACTAGGCAGTTTTAAGTTGGTCTAAGTTACAGTTAGCTAACACACATTGACCTAACCTGAACTCATTTTTCTAACGAAGACATATCCACAATTTTAGAAGGATGAAATTGTTTAATTTCAATTATATTTGGTATAGATTACATATTAAACAAAGGGAGGGAATCAAACAAGTCATACAGTACCATATAAATATTATATTTTCAGTTTGCTTCCATTTTGCCTTTGAGGCTAGAAATTTAATTACATCATTAATAATTATGTCTACATGAATAGCCTGTAGTAACTGATTTCTTTGGAGGCATTTAAAGGCATTTAAATATCTAAGCTGCTCCATCTTCTATAATTTTCCCACTGGTCATTCTGTAACAGCAACCTAATCCTATTCACAACCCAGATACGATGGACTCTATAAAAAAAAAGTACAATTGAAAGGAATCATTTAGGTTAGTCTACAATGAAGAGTGTTCATTTAGAAAAGTTTCAAGTTATTTTTAGAATTTAAAGAGTTTAGAGTTTAAAAGGTTTAAGGTTTTTTTTTCTTGCAGAAAATCTATCATTCTATCCTTCCTCTATTTAGAGACCAAGGGGTTCACAGACATAGAAATATAACACTTAGCCCCCAACTCCTATACTCCATACTCAAGCAAAATGCTCATTGGTTTCAACAGAAAACGTTACTGAAAAAGTGATGGAGGAGCAAGAACTAGTATGGATGGTGTAATCGTTAGATAAAGAATATCAGATGTACCAGAGAAAATGATAAGGATCATATCGTGCTCTTCATCCATGTATATAACTCTCATTATGCCCCACTTGTATCATAGATATCAATGGTAGGTGCAAACACCTCTCAGTTTATCTTATCAGCAGCAGCCATGAGATAAGTCAAGAGATTGTGAGGTGACTATGTACAGTATTCCTCTTAAGTTCCTTCCTGGGCCAAGGAGGGGAGTATGCTGCTCTGTGTGCACACCTGACACAGTGTAGTTATGTTGATTTATCAGGGAGCATAAACTGCTGGGTTCTATGGAATGGATAAAATCAAGGCTCTGCCCAATCCCAACCACCTGCATGTGTCTGTGAAATCTATTTATCCTTGTCCCTTACTCCATCATGTACAAAGAGCCAGGATTTGGCCCTTTATAACCAAATCTATCACGGATCCATTCACATAACAGAAAGTCCATATAGGCTTGTCAATCACTGACAAATTTCCTGTCAACCAACAGGACTAAATCATGCAATCTAAATTGTGAAGGGAAGGGAGGCTCATCTCTTTCCAGAGCCACCCTACAAGATGAAGCTGTGCTCATACAGCAGCAACAGAGGGAGAAGCTGACAAAGTGTGCAGGAGTAAACAAGAAAGTGGGAGTTATCTATAATATCATAATTGCACCAGGGATGGTGTAGACGGAGCTTGATCCTGCCTTGAGGGCGGGGGGCTGGACTCGATGACCTCTCGAGGTCCCTTCCAGTCCTATTATTCTATGATTCTATGATTCTAACCTGCAATTATCTATCTTAGGCACAAGCTAAAGTAAGCAGTACACACTGATGTGTAAGTTGCTGAGTCTGAATGTCACACACCAGTAGATAACCTTCTTAAGTGAGACTTCTTGCCACAGTGGCCTTAAACTATATTTGTGTAGATTCCAAGTAAAAATTAAAAAATGTCTGAATTTCAAATGTTCAATTTACTAACTAGTCAGACTCTGTCCAGGGTTGTTGGGTTTTTTACATTCTTTTTGTGCTGTTGGTAAACTACCGCTCTAACTTTGCTATTAGATTAAAGGAAAACACAGAATTGGCCAACAGAATCAGATGAAAACCTCTTCTCTTCAAACTCTTAAAGTGTCAAACTTGTCAGGCAGTATTTGGATACACTTTTCAAAAATAAGAAGTAAAACAGTATAACTGGAAGATGTCTGATAAAATTTGGTTTCCTGCTACTAAAAATTTCACACAGGGAAAAAAGCAATAATCTCTCTGTAATTTAGAAAAAATTCCATTGTGATTATTCAGTTATTAAAATGGGGAAGTGTCATTTTATGACAACTGCTTTCGGCAGGAGATATTTCACACTTACACACTCAAGCAATAAGGAAGGAACAATATTAAAACCTTCAGTGTTAATCTATATTTTCAAAGCTAAGCATATTCTGACAAACTTTCTAATAGACAGTGTTCAAAATTCATACCGTATATATGAGCATGATTACATTACTCTAATTTATTTTTTCTCCCTTCGTGCACAGCAATAAAATTTTACCTTCGAACTTTCATTTATTACAACTTTTACTCATTTAAGTGCATGCAGGCACAAAAATGTAATAAACCTTTACTAATCCAATAAATTAGTGAAATCCGGACACTGAAAACAGAATCTCTCTAGCTACATACATATTTAAAAATTGAATTGAAAAATCATTTTGTTTAAAGTTCTAGTTAAACAACAGGATTTGTTTGGGGTTTTTTAATATTAATGTTACAGAGTTACATTTTAGAGGTTTGTGAAAACTAGATAATATTTGAAGAGTCTAACTATATTGCTGGTTTACAAGCTGTAATAACTGAGACACAACACACACCACATAATTAAGGGCTGCTTAGCAGTGTCAAAGAACTGCACAGAATCAAAGTGTCAGAAGTGGATGCTCAGTGTTTGCGTAACACTTGTTCACAGACACTATCATAAAACTAGATCCATTCCTGTGGTGATTAATGTCAGCTCTAAGTAGAACATGGCTGAGCACTGGTGAATGGTGGGTATAATGGAGGAGAGGGAGAGAGAGAAAATTTAGCCAGGTCATGGCTGTTGAAGTGAAGGGCCAAGTAAGCAGCTGAGGTAGGTAGAGGCCAGCATTAGGATTATCAGGTATTCTTAGTGTCAGCTCGGAGTTGCAGCTAAGCATGTTTAAAAGTTGGCCTTAGATGAACCAAACTGCAAGGGCAATCATGAGGGTCAGAAACCAACCCCTGTAAGACCAAGCCCTAACACGGATAATACAGTATCTACTGATGATATTTGACCATTCAAAGTATCATAAGCAAGCATGAACATGTACCACAATCTGCAGGAATCACTAACTCAGCAGGTAGAATGGAAATAATGCAGCCAAATATATGATATACTGAAAGTGTTGCACCAAAGTGTAGGCATAATATTGGCACAACCTCGCTTTTCTAAAAGGTCACTTAGCACATTAGCTTCAGTTTCATTGATTAGATAACTGCAACTTTGATGGTTCTCAGAATAATTTAAATAAAAGAGATAATGGCATGACTTTCTGCATGCAAAGTTTTAATCAAACTTCGCTCAATAACTGTCTGAATAAAGGTAGCAGGGAAATAGGAGGAAAACCATTAGACCAGACTATGCTAATACTGTGACAACTAAGCACTATATACTTGGATTAATGGAGGAATAGATAGACTCTTGGAATTGCTGCACAAAGGAAGGATGGTTATGTCAATACAGCACAGGACAGGGATTCATAAGAATTGGGTTTAATTCCTCATCTTCACAAAAATTTCCTGTGATGAATGACCTTAGGAAAATCACTTATGGACAGTTTTTAAAAACTGAAAATGTGCACACCAAAAGTGCATAGGTAATATTGTAACTAGCACCTACATGGATGCATAGGAGGGGAGGAGTAGAGGAAAGCATGTGGGAAGTCTGTCTCAGTTGTAGTACCTCTCCAAAGTTCACATTGGTCCATAGGGGAAAATTTATGCAGTATGTCCAAAGCACAGTGAGGTCTCCCAGAGCTTCGTATCTTCACTGCAGAAATTAACTCAAGTTATAACTCTAGTGGTGCCTTCATATTAGAGTATTGCTCATGAACATAAGAACAGACATACTTGGTCAAACCAAAGGTCCATTTGGCTAGTATCCTGTCTTCCAACAGTGGCCAATGCTCAATGCCTCAGAGGGGGAGTGAACAGAACAGGTAATCATCATCTGTCACTCTCCTGTCATCCATTTCCAGCCTCTGGCAAACAGAGGCTAGGGACACCATTCCTACCCAACTTGGCTAGTAGCCATTGGTGGACTTAACCTCCATGAATTTATCTGGTTCTCTTTTGAACCCGATTAAATATCTGGTTTTCACAGCATCCTCTGGCAAGGAGTTCCACAGGTTGACTATGTGCTGTGTGAAGAAAAACTTCCTTTTGTTTGTTTTAAACTTGCTACCTATTAATTTCATTCCATGACCCCTAGTTCTTATGTTATAGGAACAAGTAAATAACTTTTCCTTATTCGCTTTTTCTACACCAGTCTTGATTTTATAGACCTCTATCATATCCCCCCTTAGTCTCCTCTTTTCTAAACTGCAAAGTCCCAGTCTTTTTAATCTCTCTTCATATGGGACCCGTTCCAAACCTCTAATAATTTTTGTTGCTCTTTTCTTAACTTTTTCCAATGCCAGTATATCTTTTTTCATATGAAGCAACCATATCTGCACGCAGTATTCAAGATATGGACATATCCTGGTATTATAGAGAAGCAATAACATATTCTCTGTCTTAGTCTCTATCCCTTTTTTAATGATTGCTAACATTCTGTTGGCTTTTTTGACTGCCGCTGTACATGAAGTGGATGTTTTCAGAGAACTATCCACAATGACTCCAAGATCTCTCTCGAGTAGTTAAAGCTAAATTAGTCCCCATCATATTGTATGTATAGGGATTAATTTTTCCAATGTGCATTACTTTACATTTATCAACATTAAATTTTATTTGCCGTTTTGTTGCCCAATCAGTTTTCTGAGATCTCTTTGAAATTTGTTTTGGTCTTAACTATCTTGAGCAGTTTAGTATTGTCTGAAAATTTTGCCACCTCATTGTTTACCCCTTTCTCCAGATCATTTATAAATAGGTTGAATAGGAATGGTCACAGTATGGGCTCCGGTGGGACACCACTAGCTACCTCCCTCCATTCTAAACATTGACCATTTATTCCTACCCTTTATTTCCTGTCTTTTAACTAGTTATCAGTCTATGAGAGGACCTTCCCTCTTATTCTATGACAGCTTACTTTAATTAAGAGCCTTTGGTGAGGGACCTTGCCAAAAGCTTTCTAGAATTCTAAGTACGCTACATCCACTGGATTCCCCCTTGTCCACATGTTTGTTGATTTCCTCAAAGAACTCTAGTAGGCATGATTTCCCTTTACAGAAACCATGTTGACTTTTCCCCCAACAAATTATGTTCATCTATGTGACTGATAATTTTATTCTTTACTATACAAGCAGTCCCCGGGTTATGTACAAGATAGGGACTGTAGGTTTGTTCTTAAGTTGAATCTGTATGTAAGTCGGAACTGGCGTCAGCCGCTGCTGAAACTGATCAGTTTCAACCGCGGCTGAATCTGGACGCCAGTTCTGACTTACATACAGATTCAACTTAAGAAACCCAGGCGTCCCCAAGTCAGCTGCTGCTGAAACTGATCAGAGGCTGATTCCAGGAAGCCTGGGGCAGAGCAACTCTGCCTCGGGCTTCCTGTAGTCAGCTGCTGGTCAGTTTCAGCAGCAGCTGACTTGGGGACGCCTGGGACAGAGCAGCTGGGGTACTGCTGGGTTGCTCCAGTAGCGCGGCTCCTCGGTGCTACTGGAGCAACCCAGCAGCACCCCAGCTGCTCTGTCCCAGGCGTCCTGATTCAGCCGCTGCTGAAACTGACCAGCAGCGGCTGAATCAGGACGCCTGGGGCAGAGCAGCTGGGGTGCTGCCGGGTTGGTCCGGAGCGGCGCTGCAGGACCAACCCAGCAGCCCCCAGGTGCTCTACCCCAGGGGTAGGCAAGAAAAGCCTGGTCTGCTGGGGGAGGCACTAGCTGCACCCTCCCCTCAGCAGACCAGGGAGACAGGGGTGGCAGGACCGCCCAAGTCCTCCACGGCTTTGCTCTGTCTCCCTGGTCTGCAGGGAGACGGGGAGCAAAGCCTTGGAGCACGCCCGCAGGGGGACAGCCCAAGCGCACCTGGGCTGTCCCACTGCGGGCGTGCTCTGCAGCTTTGCTCCCAGTCTCCCTGGTCTGCAGGGAGACGGGGAGCAAAGCCTTGGAGCACGCCCGCAGTGGGACAGCCCAGGCGCGCCGCGGCTGTCCCCCTGCGGGCATGCTTCGAGGCTTTGCTCCCCGTCTCCCTGCAGACCAGGGAGATGGGGAGCAGCTTTTCTCGCCCCGGAGGATGGGGGCGGCGGACCACGGCGCATCTGGGCGTCCCGCCGCTCCCGTCCTCCGGGGCGAGAAAAGCCCCCTTCGTAACTGCGGATCCGAAGGGGACTGCCTGTAGTTGCCTGATTCTGACGTTAGACTTACCGATCTGTAATTGCCAGGATAACCTCTAAAGCCCTTTTAAAATATTGGCGTCACATTAGCAATCTTCCAATCATTAGGTACAGAAGCTACTAACCCAGCTGCTTTGTGCACAACTCCAATCTCTGTACTGCTCTAATACTTCAGGACTGGAGAGGTGTTAAATAGATCATTTTATCATAAATATCCCTAGTGATAGATAATAACTACATGTGCTAAACAACCTTTTCCACCATGTATTTAGTTGTGACACTCTGAGGCCTAGTCTACACTAGGAAATTAGGACAGTTTTATTATGTTGGTCAGGAGCAGGATAGTTAAAGGCACCCAAATACCCATATAGGCAATACTACATCAATGGAAGATTATTTATATTGACCACCTCTCAGGGAGGTGGAATACCTATGACGATTGGAGAATCCCTCCCACTGGTATAGGCAATGTCTACATTGAAGTGCTATCGTGGTACAGCTATAATAGTGCAGTTGTGCTGGTGTAGCACCAACAAACCTGAGTATCTCCCAGGCCTGACAAAGAGCTCTTAGAAAGCTTGAAAGTTTGTGCCTCTCACCCAACAGAAGTTGATCCAATGAAAGCAATTACCACACTCATCTTGACTCTCTACCATGATCTCACACAACTGTAAACACTGCATTCATCAGGTGGACTAATGAACATGCAACCAGAACTTATTTAGACAATGTTACCAAACTTTCATCTGCGGGGGTCTCTGATTCCTGGAGACTCCCCAGAGACAAGCTGATATGCTAGCAGTATTGTAATACATTAGTAAGATACAAACATCAAGACAATTGTCATCCATGGAATTCCTTTGTTTTATAAAATAAATGTATATTCATTCACATATAAAGAGAAAGTTTATCAATGGAACTTTCAGCAAGAGACCTTGTTCTGTACACTTGAACTAAAGATAAACTCTTCTGCCAGAGGAAACTGAATAGGGCCTCAGACCAGCCACCAAAAGGAAACATGATCAAACGCAATATGCCGTGTATTAGACAGTGGTTACTGTTAATGCTCCTGTGGCAAATGGTATTAGAATGTCTAGAGTAAATGAGAAAGTGTTTCATACCAAGCCAGTTATGCGGGTATAGTGTGGCTGAAAATCCAACATAAGGCAGTTCTGGGGAATTTTCTCACTGAAAAAGTTGTCCCAGGCAGGCAATGAGCTGGCATATCATTTAAGGTAATTCAAGTTAGGCTGATGAATGGCATATGCCAAATAGGACAGGGCCAAATAGGGCAGGGCCAATGCCACTTTTGCACACACTCTTCGAAAGTGTAGTGACGTGCCAATCCCATCCCCTACACCAGGATGACTTTCCTGGAGCCAGTCACATCACCTGTTATTCCAAAAACTTCTACTGGCATTGTGCAAGAGAGCCAAGATCTAGATCTGTTTATTATAATTGTCAAGTGGCCACATGAGAGTATTTTCAGGCAGATATGGAAGGTTGAAGAGAGTTTTATGCTGATTCTGAATGTACACACTAAACTGAAGCTGTAAAAGAAAAGCCTTCTGTGAAGCAAGGGTAAGCCTTTGCTCAGCAAAGATTTAACCCTACCCTCAAATACTTTGTTCAAATGCTCCTCAGAAGGAAGACACTTCTAATCATCTCATGTGAAATTTGACAAGAGGTGTTAAATTAGTCAGAAAACTATAATGAGCACTCCTACCGCCACGAATGTTTAATTTCATTTAATACACATGGAGATTGTAGCCAATGCTATAGCACATTGTATGAACTTTGAGATATGGGAAGAACTAGTGTAAGTCTATGATGAAGCTGGAAACCGCAGATTAGCTTTGCAGAGGAAAGATACTCTGGAGCAAACAACCCATTACCAGATTGTAGTCACTATGTGGTCAGAGCAACAGGCAAGAAAGATGATCTCAACAGCTGTTTTGTAACCTAGTGAGCATGTTCAGGAAACAACATGAGTGTTAGTGAGGTCTACCTGTATGTTCAATGATCATGGGGTTACAATCAGATCATGGATAGCATATGCAGGTCCCAGTAATACCTTAAATTTTGCCCTGTGTTATTGCTTACTTACTATATACATAGGGATGCAAACAAAATGAGATTTCAGAGAGCATATGATCCCTGTCTGACTGCACAAGATAAATTATTATATATCAACAGACTGCTGGGAAAAGGGACTTTTACTTACCTTCTGTGGTCTTGCCCATAAATCTCAATGTTCCAGACCATGACAAATGGTTGGATAACAACTTTCACTCCCTCTGTCATCATCCATCTTCCTACTATGCTTATTTCTGCAAATCCCAGTGAGGAGCCTCTGTAGTCACTTATCTGAACAGTCAAAAATGTATTGCCTCTAACAGGAAATGAAATTCTCCTCGAAGTGTAATGAAATGGACGCAAAGGGAAAAATTCAACAGTGGAGTAGGTGAATGTCTTCCATGGGAGTTGTTTACACTTACACCAGGTCTGAATTTGAACTAAGAAGTACAATGCATGTTTACCCAGACTTAAAATAACCACTAATTTCTACTAAGAATGGTATCTAGATTTTGGAGATCCCCCTCAGACAACTAAATTCACAGCCCCCAGAGTAATCCTGCTTTATCTTCACTGAACCAATTGGACTGACTTCCTTTGTATGTATCTTGTGTGTCCCAGTGGGAAATATGGAACATGAACTGGCTCTGGCTTTGGTAGATTCACAGGAAAGCTTGCTGGGAAATCAGCCAATCAGGGGCACCTAGTGGTCACAGGAGCTTCATAGCAGCACTATGGACACTGAATTGGGACTCAAGAAATTTGGTTCTATTCCTGGTTCAGCAACTGATCTGCTGTGTCACCCTGTGCAAGTTGTTTCTCCTTCCTCTAATCTGTAACTTCTTCTGGATGGGGACTGTCTCTTACAATATATTACATGTGCAGATCCTAGCGCAATGGTGAATGAGCTGACCTTGGCTGGGGCCTCAAGGCATTACTCTAATAAAATGAAATAAAATAAAATGATAATGTGGGGCCTTGTCAGTTTCTCCACATACTTCCTGGTTGCCCATAAGTGTGCTTAATAATCACTGCCCTTTCTGGGTCAGGGGTTGAAAGTTTTCATCTTGAAACCAAACTGTAAACAGGATTAGGCTGTTTCTGATTAGCCTCAGTCTATTCACGCCCATGCTGACCTTTGATGTATGCAAATACTTAAAAAAGTGACAGTGTAAATATTGGATGCTTATTTGCACCTGCATGTCTAATGCAGATGACTGTTACACCTAGTTAAGTGACACTTCCTGTATGGTTAGAGAACCATCACTCACACAGTACAAACTGAAATTTTAAATCAACAATAGTAAGATGTCTGAGTGTCTTCCTTATTACAATGAGCACACAGATGTAGTACATGGCTGCATCTTTTTTTTTTTCATTTCTGTGTCACGTATCTCTAGACAACAAGGTTTTTTCGGGGAAAAAAAACCTTCCCCTGTGTCTAGACTGCAGCCGTGTTCCTTTTAAAGTAAATCTAAAGAATGCGGCAGTTTTTTCTATCGCAGTAAACCTTATTATACGAGGAATAATGCCTTTTTTTGAAAGTACTCTTTCAAAAAAAGGCACTATTGAATGCAAACTGTGCTTTTTCGAAAGAGAGCATCTAGACTCTCTTTCAAAAAAGCGGCTCGCTTTTTCGAAAAATCTGCTGGTAGTCTAGACACTCTCTTTTGAAAGAGGCTTGTAGTCTAGATGTAGCCTTAATGTGCAAGTAGTTAATTAGCTCAAAACTCACATCCCAAACATGCCTTCTACAGAAAAAAACAATAAATGGTCTGGTAGCACTTGTTTTTTTCTGTAACAGATGAACTCGGCTGTCCCCTGAAGCTCTTGAACATGCCTTCTACAGAGTTTTTAATTTTCCCACTTGGCTGGGTTTTTTTCCTAATATCTCCCTGGTACTTTCTTGTACCTTCAATGTTGGTTTCAGATCAGACTGTGTGTTTAAAAGCACAAATTTCAGCAGTGCCAGGCCCACCATGCAGGGCACAGAGGACAGGATGACTCCTTAGACCCACCTGTCTGGGGTTTTAGATCATGCCTTTGGGCATATGATCAATGAGTGTCTTCCCAGCCCTCTTTCACACCTGAACACAGCAGGATTCAGTCTAGCCCTCTGAGTTTTGAGGAGCTGAAGCCCATGTACTTTGTCACCACTGTGGCTGGAATGCAAATGAGGGGCACTTGGAGTTGCTTTGGATTTAATGATCAGCTATATCATAGAGTTACCTAGCTTGGCTGGTATCCATTCTGAACGTGCTAAGAGACAGGAGTCTAGAGAGGCACAAAACATGATGGCATTTTCCACTGGCTTTACCGTAACCTTTCTATTTGTGCTGTCAAAGAAATGCCACGGATCCCTGGAACTGGAGTGGGTGTCTCTTCACCTTTACAGGTCTAAATAATTCAATAGACTAGCTGTACAAAAGCACTCTACAGTCACCAACTGACAATAATTCAAATGTCATTTCTTTGTATACTTTATGGCGAGAAATGGTAGAAGGGGAGTGATTGCCATGAATGAAGCTGGAGGCAGAGTTAACACTAAAGCTGTCCGGAAAGAATGGCAGTACTTGTAGAACCACAGCCATGTCAGCTAAAGGACCAAACTGGCTTCCTTTGCCAGATCCACTGATGTGCATGTGCTCTCATATATTTTCATTACAACCAAGTCCCAAGAGGGAGATTTCTCACCGTACCATTAAGACATTACTTAAAAAACTGTATCAGGTTGGACAGTTGGGCAACAAATAGGTTTTCATTGAACCCTCCACCATAAGTCAACTGAGATAAATGTATGTTTCTAGAGTGGCATCATGAATATTGATCCCAGTGCAGGCTCTAATTCATCGGTAATGAAGTGAACAATATTCCTCAGGGGGAGGAGAAGGAGGGGAAAACAGCTGAACCAATTATAATCAGATTGCTGCACTGAAATATAACCCCATCAGAATATCATCTTGAAAAAAGTTATACTTCTTTGTAGCCATGCCTATTTCAGCTCTTAAAAATGAATAGGTGATTCTAGACAGAAAGTCAAAACCTTAATCTGCCAATAAACGTCTTAACCTTCAGAACACATGACTGGCAATGCCATAGGTGAGAACATAATTGAAGAGGAATATTTAATGTTTTTTCAATCAACGTGACAGAAAATGAAGATATGAATCTCAAATGAAACTCTGTGTAGGGATGATTATTTTTCAAATAAGTCCAGCAGCTTCCCCAAATAGCAAAAGTTGAAGAACTAGTTCAAGATGACATAGAGAAGGCTCTTGTGTTTCAATAGCTAAATGTTATCTACTGAAATAAAACGTTTTACTTAGTCCCCCCATTTACTTTAAACATAACCTCATTAAATGGCATTGTGTGAAAAAAACATCAAAAGCAGTAAGAGAAAAAAATAAAGACTTTCAGAAGAAATTAATGTTTATTGCTTCAGACTTTGATACTAGGCTCTTTTCTACTTAAATGCAGTTTAAATGTATTACTTGCCATGGCCTTTACATTAAACCCAATAAGTCTGGTAACAACTGATAAAATAACTTATCTCTTTCTTTCTGAACTTTCACGGCAATCCAAGGTTAATTTGCAGATATTATCTTATGAAATAAGTACCTTAGTCTCCAGTATTTTGAATACTTAAATTTGAAAAGGGATAATATAATAAAATTAAAGAGGATGCTGTCACTGTTACCGGGCTAGCTGCACCTCTGTCCCTGGTCTCTGAGTGCCTCCCATTTTGCCTTTACCAGTGTCAGTGTCGAACTTCTCAATTTCCTATTTTGTTTTAGTCCAGAGGTTTTCCAATTGTGGGACATGCCATTTTAGGTGGTCTGGAGGAACATCTGTGGGAGGGCAAGAAGCAATGCAAGGTTGCTCAGGGCAACCCCACATGGCAGGTCTTGGAGAGAGATTACCACCACAAGCCCCATCTCATGCCAATGGGCCTTGGTCCCTGTCTATGAGTCAGCATCAACATCTACCACCACTGTGCTGATTTCTGCTCCTGGCAGCCTCCATGCCTAAAACTGACTCTGCCATTCCTGGCCGTGAAAACCTGAAGGGGCAAGGACAATTATTGTATCTATTGGGGAGGTGTTTTATTTTGGAGGGGGGAGTACAACCAACAATTTTAATGCAAAGCGGGAGAGGAGGAGATCAGTTCAATAAGTTTGAAAACTGCTGTATTAGGCCTGTGTATCAACTGCTCTTCCCCTGCAGGTCGAACTGGATTCTGGTGCCCTGCCTTTGGGAGTCTGATTAATGGTATACAGGGAGTAGAGCAGCCTCCTTAGCATCCGAAGTAATATTTATTGTAACAGCAGGAAAAAAAGCATTCCCGAACAAATGTTCATGTGCATGTCTACTTCATCTAAATGCTTATCCAACCTTGATGTTAACATAAGAATGCCTAACTTCTTCAGACACTCTCCCCGGAGGGGTGTCGCATCTTAGACTGGCTCCCCTGAATAACCACACCCCTCTCCTGAAACAGTGTTATTTTTTAAACCTAACAGAGTTCTTTCGTTCTTCTGTATTCCTGGACCTTTTTCATTCTTGTCATTGTCTCTTAGCTCTCAACTGTCTGCTGGAAAGCGGCTTAACCTGAGACAGTCTTTCCTTTACAGCTTGTTTTTGCCCCCACAGCCCTTTATTGAACTAAACCAATATATTCGTAGACTAAACACCCCAATAACCAGGTCAAGATACAGGATTCATAAATTATTACAGAGCAGTTCCCAATCCATCACATAAACAATTACAAATTGTAAAGCAGACAGTTGATTTAATCTTAATACTTGGCTCAAGGGCTGTGTCTAGACTGGCAAGCTTTTCCGCAAAATCATCTGCTTTTGCGGAAAAACTTGCCAGCTGTCTACACTGGCCACTTGAATTTCCGCAAAAGCACTGATGATCTCATGTAAGATTGTCAGTGCTTTTGCGGAAATACTATGCTGCTCCCATTTGGGCAAAAGTCTTTTTCCAAAAAACTTTTGCACAAAAGGGCCAGTGTAGACAGCAGAGAATTGTTTTCCTCAAAAAAGCTCCGATCGTGAACATGGCGATAGGGGCTTTTTTTTTACGGAAAAGCGCATCTAGATTGGCCACAGACGCTTTTCCGCAAAAAGTGCTTTTGCAGAAAAATGTCCTGCCAATCTAGATGCGCTTTTCTGAAAATGCTTTTAACAGAAAACTTTTCTGTTAAAAGCATTTCCGAAAAATCGCGCCAGTGTACACATAGCCAAGATGTTCAGCCATAGGATTTATTCATTTCCAAGTTTTGTATCTTTTGTTTCTCCCTTATTTGCATTGTAGTCTCACATGGTTTGATCTAGAAGCTTTTGGAAAATGTGAGTTCAGTTGTTTCTCCCTTTTCATTGAACTCAAAGGACATTACAAAATTGTTGCTCCAGCATTCTTTACCCAGGGAAAAAAAACTACCTGGGCTAGATACTCAAGATCGGACTCAAAATTAATTTCTGCCTCAGGAAAAGAAGATTAATAGATGAATATCCTGAACAATTAAAAAAATAGAAGGCTACGTGTAGAGAGGTGAAAGTAAAAGATGATGGGGATTTTGCAATGTTTTCTATGGAAAATGAGTTATTTTTAATCAGATTTATTTCAGTGCATTCAAGCATTTAACAGGGTCACATTTACTCTTGATTTACAAAATTATGCTTGGTCAACCATATGCAGTGCCACAAACACATTTTTAATGCAACAATAAATAATGTATTAAGAGACCATGTACATTGTGAATTAATGCAGACTAATATTTGCAGAGTTATATTCCTGGGAGTTAAGTTGCATATAACATTAAAGCAAAAACCATAAGATATTTATTAATTGATAGCCTAGAAATTTATCAACTTTACCTATGCATGACTAGAGATCTCTCTGCTAATGCTGCAGCTCAGTGAGTTTTCAAGATAATCACCAAATCAGTCAGCCTGCTCTATTTAGATTAATAAACCAAAAGGGAAAGAGACCCCAAGACTCCCCCCACTTTCAGGATCTAATTGCCTTTGATGTAATGCTAAATATATTACACAACAGTGTTAACTTCATAACATAACTTCAAGGTTGAAATCCTTGCTACATTAAAAACAATGGAGTTGTACCGTTGAGTTAGGCTGAAGTGCTGGTCCAATCTAAGCGATCATTATGGTTTGTACCATGCACTGTAGGTAGAAAATAATCCCATCTTCCATCTACTTCAACACTCATCTAGTGGCTTAAAAAGCATGGCAAGAAATGTTTCCCCACCACTGCATGAATTCTTTAACTAGTCTGCTTTGAACCTCAAGCTTTTTACTACGAAATGAAAATTTTATAACACATAAATTTATCCTCAAAATATGGAAATGACCATTCACTCTGAGCTAGACTGAGCTTTTAGACTTAGCTCTGATCAAGGGAAAGTACATAGCCACACATTCCCAGAAGAAGTTCTGGAAAAAAGAAAATGTACTAAAAAATCCTACTTCTCTCTTAGTCTTGAGGATGGTATAAGTTATTTCACCTTGATAGCGAAACAACTTACTTTCTGACCAGTTCTACTAGCCAGGATATTGGGAAACAGATCCATGACTCCACCCAATCCCTGCACCTCCCTCCACTGCCTGCTTGTTGGGAACTAATATTATTCTCATTTCTGGATGCACGTATAGCAGCTTTTCCTATCCTCGTTCACTTAGCCCTTGCTCCATTTGAACTCAATAGAGAATTCCCACTAAATTCAGAGGAGCAGGATCAAGCCATGTCACTGACAATATGTGATTATTTTCCCCATCCTGGTGGTGTGAGAAGAGATGGGCCTGGTTTACGTTTAGTTGTTATTGGCCATGCACCGAAAGCTCCTTTAACTCATCTTCACATTTCTCATTTGTTATGGCTGTGGACTTGCAGCTACGGGGTCAATATGACAGAAATTTGAAGGTGCATGCAACAATTGAACTTTCACATAACTGGGTGGGAAAATACACATCACATCACAGTTTACAGAAAAGAACTGAGCAAATCAATGAGTACAGTCCAATTCCCACACTCAGTAAAAGCTTGATAAAAGAGTACCAGAACTAAAGAGTGTTGAAAAAAATTCATTAAAGCTGTACAATATAGGAGGACTTTGTTCAAACACTATTTCAACAAGTGGAAAAAACATCTCAGCAGTACAGGGATGAGTCAATTTATAATGAGACTTCTTCTGATATGTATGTTCTGTTACAAAAGTTTTGTATAGACATTTGACAGCTATCTAAAGATAGAAATTGAACTGGCTGCCTTTTTGAGAAAGAGCTGTGAAAAATCTTTTCTTTTTTTGCTTGTTTAACTCCTTTAAACATTGGGAATACCTAGTTTTAAACAATTACAGATTTGCTTTACACCAACAGAATGAAAGAAAAAAGCAGAACAACACATTTTAAAATTGTCTATAATCTTATCAAAAGGCTAAATGTTTCTCAGTTCACTCTGGCTACATCTACACTGGCCCCTTTTCCGAAAGGGGCATGCTAATTTTAAACTTCGTAATAGGGAAATACGCGGGGGATTTAAATATCCCCCGCGGGATTTAAATAAAGATTTCCGCCGCTTTTTTCCAGCTTGTAGAAAAGCCGGAAAAGAGCGTCTAGACTGGCCCGATCCTCCAGAATAAAGCCCTATTCCGGAAGATCTCTTATTCCTTGAAAGTAGGAATAAGAGATCCTCCGGAAAAGGGCTTTATTCCGGAGGATCGCGCCAGTCTAGATGCTTTTTTTCCGGCTTTTCCCCAAGCCGGAAAAAAAGCGGCGGACATGTTTATTTAAATCCGCGGGGGATATTTAAATCCCCTGCGGATTTCCCTATGCTGACTTACCTGCTTTGCATCCCTTTTCCGGAATTTGGGGCCAGTCTAGACGTAGCCTAGGGGTATATCTACACTACCCCCCTTGTTCGAACTAGGGGGGGTAAAGTAGTCATACAGAGTTGCAAATGAAGCCCGGGATTTGAATTTCCCGGGCTTCATTTGCAATTCCATATGACTACATTACCCCCCCTAGTTCGAACTAGGGGGGTAGTGTAGACTTACCCTAGCTTCTCTATGGCAAAGTATGGACCCTATCAGTTCAGTGATGTTTTCATTAGCAATAGTCAATAGAGGGTGCATAATTCACCTGTATCTGCAGAACTCCAATGGAGATGGCTACAACCAATTATGAAGATGTGATGCCAGAGGATGATGAATGGATGATGAAAGCAGCTAATAGACGTCTCAGACTGTCAGTGGTATTCATGGAGCAAGTCTAAAGGGTGGACTTCTGAGTCCAAGAAACAAACACTGAGGAATGGCATCCCATCATAATGCATGTTTGGGATGAGGAGTAGTAGCTGCACTGCAAAACTTTCAGATGTGAAAGGCCATGTTCTTGGATCTTTGTGATGAGCTCACCCCAGCCCTCCAGCTCAGGGAAGTGGAAAATCATAGAAGGAGGGCAGCATTACAGTGGAAAAGCAAGTCTATATCAGTCTATAATGCTCAATTAATGTTAGGTGAGCGTGCAGTCAAATTGAAGCTGGGAAATCCACAACAGAGGCTGTTGCCACTGAGAGTACCTTGCTGCACAGAAGCAGGACTTCTCACAATGTAGATGGATGGAAATAGTAAATGGATTTGAAGCGCTGCACAGGACACATACCCCAGATGTTGCACCCCCTCTTCATGGCAATGCATACACATGCAGAAAAGGATACCTTTTCATGGTTACACAAGTGCTGGCAACACTTCACTGATATCCAGGTGAACTAGACAGGAAAGGTGCATAACAGTTGCCTCTTTAGGAGTCCATGACTTTTCCAAAAGCTGCGATCAAGACCATTCTTCCCTAACCAGTCCACTCATACTGATGATGTTGAAATGCCAATAGTGATTCCTGGGACTCAGCCTGCCCCTTCCTCATGAAACCATATATGGAACTGCTTGACAGCACCAAAGAAAGATTCAGCTACTGGCTAAACAGGTGAAGAATGACTGCTGAGTGTGCATTTGGTGGATTGAAAGCTTGTTGCTGATGTTTAATGACGATTGGACCTCAGTGATGCAAATGTTACAGTCATTATTGATTCATATTAAATGATATTGGTGAATTAAAGGGGAAATCCTACAGGTTGGACCTTGCTGTTCCCAAACAAGGGGATTTGCCAGACCAAGAAAGGTCCCTGCCCTCGTGGCTATGCTGCCACCAAACGAGGGCTCCAGCCTGCCCCCACTGCTGCCTCCATGCCCCAGGGCTCTCCCTAGTCCTGCTACTACTGGGGCCTGGGCCCCCACCGAGCTCCTGGGCTGGGATTTTATGCTCCCAGCCCCACCCCATGGCCTCCAGGCAGTTAAAGGGGCAGGATCTGGCTCGGTCCATCCGGGCTCGGAGAGGGGTTCTTTCCTCAGGGTCAGTGAGCAGCCACCCCTGCTCACTACACCCAGTAAAAGTCAAAATTACATTGGTCCAACTAGAATTAATTTCCTGGCATACTTTGTGGAATCCCCTTCCCATGCCCAACAGGGCATAGTGTACAAGTGAAACCTGGCAGCAGTACTTTTGTAATGTTGACTGAGGATTGAAAGGAATAGAAGAGGATGCAGAGCTAAGCTGTGTGGCTATGCAGCTGCCTTAGAAGCCCTACACAAGGGCTCAGACTGCTATGCACAGAACAGATGCAACTGGGGGAGAGGTGCCTTTTCCTCACCCACAGCAGTTCCTTGCTAGAGGAGTGTGTCTCTTCCTTGGCCACAGCAGCCCCCTACTGAGGCCAGAAGAGAGGTATGCTTCTCCAACCCCAGCAGGGAGCTGCTATAGCCAGACAAGAGACATTTTTTCAAAGTTCTTCCACCATCATCCCTGCCTGGGCCTGCCAAAGATGTCAGAGAGGCACCTTTCACTTGGCCAAAAACTGCTACAGAGAGGACTGGAGGGAATTCTCTCTTCCCGGGAAGCTTGAAGCCCAAATCTATCATCCCAGACCCATCCCAGATGCTGCACTCCAAGCCAGAACCCTCATCGAACCCCTCAACACTAAACCGTCTGCCACACTCTAAATCCCTTATCTCCAGACCCGCTGCAGGTCATCCACGTGCAGAATTAATTTTTGGAGGTGACATGTCTGATGCAGAGAGTTTGTCTGTGTGGATAGACCAGTGCACTTGGATCCCAAACTCTTCCCTACCCTCTCCATGTCCCATATGACTTCCTTAACCTCTCCATATCCATGCCACTTCTGCATGGGTAGAGGGTGAGAGGAACACATCAACTCTGTATTCTCTTCCTGCAGAGCTTTCATATTTAACCCTGACCCTGTAAACATTTATGCTCAAAGTCAATGGGACTATTCCAGTGCTGAAAGATAAGCGCATGCAGAAACATTTATCCAGGATCAGGGCCTCAGTTTACTCTCTTCAATATCTTCTAGTGTAGGAAGCAGACTGTATGGGCCCTAAGCAATGCTATCACATGTAGAACTGAATTAACTCCCTCTGAAACTACTTGTATTTCTGAGAGCCATATTTCATCCTTAATATTCACATACACTCCCAATGCCATCAATAAGAGGCCATGCTTGGATCAAGGTCACGATACCACAGTTCATTTAGCTGCATGCACGTTCATTTAATTTGAATCCTTTTAAAACTGTTAAAAGACCAGTTCTATGGTGTGAAAAGCTCTCAGAAGCTTACTGTTTTCATTACTGATTCCATTCTGACATCAATATTAAACTAGTAATTTAACAATTTCCTAACACTGGTAACAGTAAAAATGCCTCATGCTACAGACTGACTTTTGATATTTTATTTTTCCATTACACTGTAAATAATACACTTCAAAAGATAAATAAATGCTCATTTATCTCCGAATCATCTCCGTACTACTATCACCAACCCCCTCATCTGAACAAATTAGAAAACCTTCCTAAAATGAAGATTATCCCAACGTGCTGTGTGTTCAACTTTCCATTCATGATGGGGTCCTCCAAAAAGGGAATACATAGTGGCACATTTGATATGCTATAATACCTACTTACAATGAGATGAGTTAAGAATGGAGGTGATTCTTAGCACTTATATAATATTATCTACATATATATCTGAAAGGACTTTATAAAAGTGGATGAGCATTGCCCTTTCCATTCCACAGATGGGAAAATGAAAGAGGGAAGCTGTGTAATTTCTTCCAGGTCACAACAGTATATACAGGCAATAAAAGACCCATATTTAGCCAAAGGAGGATTTTCCTTATACAGACAATATGAATGACAACCATAAGGGAAGTCTCAGAGGAGCCCCTTTCCAGTTCTGGTGTGTGTGGGGAGGAGGTGGTCTTGGGACACAAGGAGTGTGAGGGGGAGGGCTTGCACAATCTGGGGGCACAATCTGGAGATTGTGAACAGTGCTGCTGTCCATAGGGCAGTCAGCTGTAACTTAGCACCAAAGTAGCCTAGGATCTGGAGGGAGCCAAAGTGGTTTAATGCCACCATATCCCACCATCCTCTTGGGCTCGGAGTTCCATGCTGCAACACCAGGACACATCTACACTGTGTTTTAAATACCACATCAGTGAGTCTCAGCGCTTGGGCTGACAGGCTCAAACTCACAAGATTAGGACTACAGCACTAAAAATGGCAGTGAAGACCTTGCGCCTTCGGCTAGAGCTCAGGTTCAAACCCTCTCTAGGTTTCGGAGTCTGAGCTCAAATGTCTACACAGCTATTTTTAACCCTGCAGCCCAAGCTCCACAAGCCCAAATCTGCTGACCCAGATTCTAAGACTTTCTGCTGCAGGTTTTGCACAGCAGCACAGATATACTTTAAGAGACTCAGAAGGAAATCTCACCCTCAATGATCTACTGGACTACAAATGGAAAATACAATCCAGTCCTAATTGAATATTTTCTTAATTTTGAAGACCAGAAGATGAATTTCTTAACTAACCCTGAAACTTTAGTGCTGTCTAAATTGTATAAATAGCTCTGTGATGAGGTTCACTCAAGTTTCAATCCCTGGAGGGGTTTTTTCCTCTTGGTAACCTTTCCTTTCACCACCACCTCCCACACCTTAGTAATTAGATCTAGAGTTGCAGCTCCAGAAAAAATTTGCTCCTATAGCTTTTCCATATTAATCCATTCACTCTCCCATGAATTTTTTTTCCAAAAATCATTTTGGAACTTGTCATCTGAGCACAAAAAAGTATAAAGCATCCAGTTTTGCTAACTTACATAGCCTTCCTGTTTAATCAGTGTTTGTTGAGGAATAAAATCACTGAGAAAAAAATAAAAGCCTACTTTTATAAAATAAAAATGTGAAGCTGTATTTAGTTTAAAAACATCTGAAAGGGTATTTTATGTTGTATTCTTTGTTTCACAGAGTAAAACTCTATGATTGTCTGTCTTTGTAAAAGATATGCTCTAGTTCATCCAGAAACTATTTGAGTAAAATGGGTATTGCTATTGGCATTTGTACGTATTGTTTTTTAAGCTATGCATTAAAAGAATACATATAACAATGTATCTAGAATCCACTTAAAGGAGAGAACAAAAACTATTCTCAGCCTTTTCAAATGGAAAAATTAACTGCCCTGCTATCAGATACTTTAAGTGAAGATTTTTCTTTGTCTGGTAATTGAAAGAATAAAAATGTGGCTGACTTGAACAAAATTCTTCTAACCAGCTGTAGGCACCTCTTGAACGAATAGCTAAAAATTATATATTTTGTACTAGACAGATATATGCATTTTAATCCTTCTCCTCAGTGGACTCTAACCTACAGCTCCAATTTAAAATACTTGCAGGTCACTCAGACTCATCATGCTCTTTAGATAACCTTTATCACAAACATAGATCAACATGTGTCTAACTCATTTCATAACATTTAAAATAAAAGGGCAGTACTGCACCTTGTCGTAACGTGCTGATGTTTGTGTTTAAAAAATTGCAGCAATTGACATATATTCAAAGGTGCATCGCCAACTGTTTTAATTCTCCAAGTCCTAGTAGCTTTTATTTTTTTTAAGATGGACTGAAAAAAAGTGGCTACTGCCACTACCTTTCAACTGGAGTTGCTGGTGCTCAGTAGCTCCAAACATCTCTGTGGTTTGGAAAATGGCTGCAGAATAGACTGCCTTTCTCCAAATGCACCACTGGAATATTTGAGATCATCTGAGGATCTAGAAACTGTCCTTGAGGGAGTAATTAACTACAGTAGACTAGCAGAAGATCCAAATTGTAACCTTGCTCTCTCTGAAGAGCTAAGGAAAGGAGGAACTATCACTCTCATATGACCGTGCTCTGAGACATTTTGCCTATGCAAAGTAGCACTAGGCAGAATACTTCAAGAGGCACTTGTCAGGAGCACCTCACGAGAGGCCCCATGCCTACTGAGATAGGGCAAAGGGGACATGGGCCTTGGTCTTATCCATAATCACCCTGCCTGTCCCTTTGGAATCAAAAGGACAACTACAACATCTGTCAGCCACATAGCCAAGTCCTAAAAATAAAGTTGGGTCTATATCCTGCCTGTCTTCTGTGTGGTTGCCATAAAGATGGGGGAAAGAGCCCCACCGTCCCACACTGAAAAAGCATATGCCACAACTACAGCCATGATTTAGCCTGAATCATGTCTGGCTTCCAGGTGCATATCTACCACCTGATTTGTATGTATGGAAGCATAATCAAGGCATACATTATTTAGACTTTCTGAAAAGCTGTGTTCCCAAGCAAGTGACCCATGTTAGCCAGTCCTCTGATATGAGCAACGATTAGTAAAATGCTCATAAAGCAGAAGAGTTTGTGTTAAGATGTCACATCACTGCTTTTACTTTACAGCATCATGATTGTCCCTAAAAAGTTCTAAAATGGATTTGAGCTCTTTACAGAAGCATCAGTTTTAGTAATTATACTGTGCATTGTCAGGGCTATGAATTTATCCATTCATTGAATTAATGGTGGTTCTGTGCCCCCATCGAAAGTAGTACACAATCAGTAATCCTGCAAACCTGTAGTAAGAAGAGGGCCTGAAACATAAGCCCATGTATCACAGGCCTGGTGCGAGGCCTGAGACCTGGGCAAAAGTAGTCAAGGCTTTGCTAATATAAAGCAAAGTTGAGTTGTGAGCAAAAGGCATGTGCTGCTCACAGAATCTGGCAGGAACAGGGCTGGTATTGCAGAAATATACCCACCTGAGAGGTACTAGGTCTAAGTCATAGAAACTCATTCCAGAAAAGTGGTACCAGAACACCCCCTTAGGAAACATCTTGGTACCAACACACTCCCATAGATAACAAGAACATGCTGACCCATGCTCAGGATCAGGTCATAATGAAAGCATGAGGAATAGTGGAGTTTTGATGAAATCATCATGTGTGAGATAATGGGTGACACCGTGATGCATCCGGAATGATGCATAACTTGTTTATATAAGTGTCTAAAGATGGATCTCAAAGGGGCTGTCCTTTTTGACTTATACGGCCACGGCAAGTACCGCTACTGACTTAGCTGGTCCACTGTCAGGGGGCACGTATTCGCAGTGGTCCAGAGGAGTCTTCTGGCAACTTCTGGCAACTATTCTGGCAACTGTGCTTCATTTGGCAATAAACCTGGCTGGATGCCTTCATCCCTTATCTGGTTCTGTGGTTATAAGGGGGTTCTCTTTGAGTCTGCTGTGCTGGCTATCTGTGCACAGCTGGGGCAGCACATTGGGCTGTAATGTCCAATATGCTAGCTACTAGTCACATGTGGCTATTCATCTGGTTGAGTGTGGCTAATTCCCTATAATAGTAGCCACTATAGTTGGCTTCAGAATTGGTTGTACATTACAGACATGGAGGGAGCGCACACATGTAGCCTGACCGCTGATAACAGCTAGCAGAACACTTCTCCAGTGGTGATGATTGATGACAACTATCAACAGCTATCAACAAGACCAATAATACCCACTAACTCAGAGCAATGCTATATCTAACAGGACAGCATGGTCAAAGGCAGGTCAGTCTGCCATGAATTCAAAAACAGCTCACCTGTCATGTACTCCAACTCCTTATTCTAGAAACATTCCGAGCCCTTGTTGCCACACTGCAATAGGTTACTCTGGTTATAATCTAGTATCCTACAAGACCACAAATTAAAGAGGAGATTTCTCAGAATTAGGACATGAGAAATGTATCAGAGAGTGGAGCAGGAACAAAGAGTTGTGTTTCCATACATTATTTTTTTTGTTCGGTATTTAGTGCTTTGATGTTTACAGTTAGCTGTGATTTTATAATGAATATAGCAAAGTAAGCAGTTGTAATATAAATATTTAGAGTCCTAGTACCAGTTCATGGTTAACTGAAATTATTCAAAGTAATTCAGAAACATGTTCAGGGTGTGTTAACTGGGCTAACAGCATGAAGAATTTGTTAACTAAGTGGTTATATGCTATTTGCTATGTTTATTTGGGGGAAACTTGGTTCTCTCTACAAATTATTTGGAGAGTCCAACTGTACATACTTTTGGTAGGTAAAGAAACTTGATCAATCAGAATTAGGGATTCCATTTATTTACTGACAGACTCTAAAGTCTCTTTTTGGGGTTCTTTGTTTCCAGTGGTTTATAACAATAGTGAGTTCCAGGGAATGCACAGCTGCTACAATAGGTGGAGAAAATACATACTAACTGTGCAGGAACCTGTGCTCCTGAGAGGGCACAGGGATGCAGGGGGAGCTAATTTCAATGTGGATGCACCACTGTTCAGTGTAGAAGGCCTGTGTCTCTACAGATGCTGAAGCAGAGAGGTCTGAAGATTTAGAATAATTTGTTCCTGCTTTCATTTACGGTGGAGTGCATGGAGAGAAAAAAGAAAACCTTTCCCCTCTCCCCAGGGAATAATCCAAATAATCTCCCATAGTTTAAATTTACAAGGTCTCCACTGCTCTACACTTGAATAGCCCACGAGACTCTCAGGATAGGTCTACTCTTTGACTTGGGGGTGTAATTCTCAGCTTGAAGGAACATACTCACACTAGCTCTAAATGAGAGAGTGCAAGATAAAGCATGGTGGTGGCGGCATAAGTGGTGGAAAGGGCTAGCCGCTTCAGTCCACATACCCTCGATTTCTCATCCATCTTCACTCAGACAATGAGTAGCTGCTGTTAATGCTTGTGTCATGCAAACAAGATCAATAAAGCATAGAGGGAGTCTCAAGGATTTATGGAGTTACTTTAGCCAGAAGACAACAGTTACTCATCTTTAGTCATATAATTTTTCATCTCTTAATTTTTCTCCCATTTATCCCTTATCATTAGTGGTACAGCTCTTTATCTTTCCTCATTAGTAAATTTGGTCCCCTCCCCCAGCTGCTTAATACATAGGTACACCTGGAAATCTGATTTGCCCCATTCCTAGTTTTAAGGTTAAATCCGTGTTCATTTCCATGTTGCACCAAAAAGAGGAACACATTCTATTAATTTTACAACAAAAATAATTTATTTTATGATTCATTTTCTAAGAAGAAGGCTGATCAAAATGTAAGATACTGTTGCTCTTATTTATATAACCAGCTGGAATGTGGGCATACCACTCTTTCATAGAATTACGAATTTACTTTGCCAGGAAGGCAACAAATTTAAAACTCATATGTAATGTGCTGAATGGAATAAATCAACTTCTCTGAGAAATTAAACAGAAACTGCAACTTAGTACACTATCAATAATCCTTTAGTGAAGAGAGAATTCAAATGAATTCTTCACATCATTAATAAGGCCTTGTGCTATGAAAAGACTCATCTTAAATCAGAACCCCTAGTAAAATTGTTACCTACCTGTACCAAAGAAGGAATAAATAAAATACTTTGTGCAAACAGCATCTTTTACCTGAGTATCTCAAAATAATTTTGAAAGGTTAAGTCTTAATTTCATATTTTTCCATTCACTGAAACACTTTTTGACTAAATTAATTATTTTAGATTAATCAGAGACAAGGAGAAAGTATAAAATCTCCATGAGGTTGTACATTTTTCCGTGGAAATCTGTACTGAACTGAACACACATAGCTGGCTGCCTCTATGGGCAATCTTTCTAAGAGGCTGAAAGTTGCGGCATACAGGAAATAAACGTATATTATTATATAGCTAAGAACACGACAATTGCTATGCCACCTTAAAGAGTCCCTGGTTTAGATTACAGTAGGGTGACATTTTTTCAGACATTTTTCTGGAATCCAAACTACTTATGAATTCACATCAAATGCAACAAATACTCCTCCCCAAAACACCAGCATCAAACTAAAAATTATTTATTTCCTAATTTGTAGTGAAGTGTATTTCTTTAAAGCCCTGGCAGATTACAATATTGGATCTTAAAATTACATCCTTTTAACTACCATGATTTCTTTAAGTGCACACATGTATTCAAACAAAATTTCAGTGGTTGAATTCTCAAGAACTGGTAGAGCTATTAGCAATTTGGAATCTCAGGTTTCAAATGGTATAGGCCTCAATTACCAGCAGTGACAGTGTATGAGTTTATCGGCTGCTAAAATCACCTCACAGTTAAAGTGAGAATGTACATGTGTGAGAAAGAGAACAAGAACAATAATTCAAGGCTGCAGTAGGGTGCAAGTTCTATTGGTCCAAACCTAGGGCCCATATCTCAAATTTACACCTTTTAAATTTAATCTTTCATTCTAAAAAGAAAGTGTTTTTTAACCGTCATGATTGCAAGTGAAAGTGCTAACCCTAACCTGAGTGTAACTGATACAGTGATTGGCCTAAGTCAGTAGACAGACTGGGGAGCAAGGGGAAGCTCTAAGGGGAGCAAATTATCCCGATGCATGTCAACGAAGTGCTGACTTCCCAGCCCCACTGCACTGAGGGAGGGTGCGCCAACTTTACACCAGCTCTATCTAGAAGGAGAGGAAGAGTGCAGTAGGCCTGGGCCACCTTTTCTCAGAGCTACAGTAGTAAAGCCATGGGGCCTGTCACATGGTGTGCCTAGAACTTTGCATTGCTTTAAACCTGTGCTGGCGACAATAAAGTGGGGGAATGGTACAGAAATATCAAGACAGTAATCAGGATGGTGTGATCTTAGGTCTGAGAGCTCAAGACTCCAGGGGGAGCTGGAGTGATACAAATGCTTTCCTCTTCCAGGCATTGATTGTGTAAAGCCCCAAAGCTTTGTTTCGAAATGTACACATGGACAAATAAAAAGAAATGATCAGTTTTAACCTATGCGTGACTGGAGCCTTCAGAAGTACTAAATAGATTCCTTCTAAAAAGCAAACCTAACAATAGGATTAATACATTTTTAAATGGTCATTATGAAAAGCAGCATGGAATTTTTATCATGTAAACAAACTCTAAAGAATATTCCTGTTTGTATGCTTCCTGCATTCACCAGCCCCTGTAGACTCTAGAGTCTGCCTTTAAAATGCTAGTGATAGAAGCACAAAACACTTTAAATCAGCGCAAAGTAACACGGTTAAAATGATGATAATGATTCATTTTTCACACACCAAGAATTGATTTTCATAAATGCTCTTTCCTGTTGCTTGTGCAGACCCATATCTATCACTGCTAAGGTTCCTTGTGTTGACATGAGGTATAATTACAGCTAGATCTACATCTGCTAACTCCCCTTGCTTAAGTTATTATTGTAACTTGCAGCCAATCAGTTTTCCTTTCCATTATCAGCCTCAATGAGAATACTTTAGTAAAGTGTTCTGCCACCAAGACAGCTCCACAATAAGGACAATAGAATATTCTATTTCTAGACTATATTTACAGAGTCCCACACAGTTTAAAGAACTCCCGTACCAGCAAGGGCTTCAACCTGCAATGTGAACCTGCAACCTGTTTCTGAGAGTGCTCAATACCGCATGTGAGCCCATCCTACATTTCTCATGTCCTCCATTCTCTTGTTTTACCACTAACTGGAAATAATACTTATTTGATTATTGCTTTGTATCTAGAAACATGGCATTACAAATATCAAACAGTGAAATCACAGAAAGATAGTATTTGCTTTCTAAAGAACTACTGCAGATTTGCCGATTTTTGCTAATTTATTTCAAAAGCTTTTTTTTCTGTTTGACCATGTAGACATTTTTCTGGGGTTCAGTATCCCAAAATAAGCTTGTGTTCTTAACCTGGTCTATGGCTAGGTATTGGAACAGCAAAAAGCAAATTAACAAATGACTATATGGGTATTACCATAAAGCAGATTGTTGATTAATAGAATATTCACTGATTGGCTTTAAAATAAAAAATATATAATCAATTTACAGACATGGTCAATAGCCAAGATTCAGTCCATAGGACTGTAAAAAACTAGAAGGAAGGGTAAATAAAAATATTTTAATTTACCCTTCTTTCTAAAATTCTATCATTTCTTAAATACTTGCAAATATTGACAGTTTTTGTTACATTCATGAGTCACACTTGTGATACTATGAATGCTTTCTTAAAATTTTATTTCATTACTTAAAATATGTAAGAGAGAAACCAGAATGCACGACCAACCACATCCCTTGTTTGTTCAAGAGCCTATGTGCCACACAACATACATTCCTTAAAATCACATTCCAGCTCTCCTCTTTAGCATTTATATTGCTTCAATCTGTTTACAACTGCTTAAAAAACATCTTAATATGGATGGGGAATATACTAATAATTAAGACAGTTCCCACATCTTTCCATCTGAACTTTAGATAATAGTCTTTCAACATTGGTTCTTTTTCTTGGCATGTAAATTTTTAAAAAATTGGGAAATTGCCTACACAGACACGCAAATTTAATCTCTTGTTTGGACTGACCTTTACACATACAGATCTTGTTCTCAACTCTATTACACTCTTGAATTTCCTTCTAGATATTATATAGAATATTCATTCTTCCTATACAACCTTCAAGTTGTGCTACTACAGGACAATACCTGGAAAACCACTAAGAGCTATACGAATTCTGCAAAAATTATTGCTCCAATATTTATTTGTAGTTCTATTAAGAGTTGTTCATGTCTTTATATCCACTTTCCAAGAATGTTTAGGAAAGGCGGGAACAGGAACTGTTCATGAAAACAACTGGATTTTAGGCAAAGGGATCATATTTGGGCAAAGAAAAAATGAATGTGAACATGTCAAGAGATTCTCCCATCCAATCAGAGAACAGTGATTTACTCTGTAACCTTTGTGTCCAGTCAAAAGAGTTCAAATTTCAAATCTCAAAGACTGGCAACAAACTCCTCAGGCAATGACTGAGAATTAGTCACAAAATTATTTGCCAATAAATTTCAAACAACAAATGAGAGAAAACCATAATCACAGATAATTTGTGAACAGAGAAAAACTGGAGTTGTCAAAGAAACTATTTGTTTCAAATTATACACCCAGATCTGCTAAGGATACAATTAAATAATCTAATTTGTAATACTTTCACATGCATCTTTCCTCAGTTGGCTTTCCTCTGCCTATCATCTTGCACACTGATCTTTAAGTAATGTGTCGTACTAATTAAGTAACTGCTAAGTAATTAAATAAAAACCCACTATGGACACATTTTAGTTGGGTGAGGCATCTTATATAAATCCTTCTCCATTGCACAAATTATTTCTTTTCATCTTTTATATTATATTATTTGTATTGTGATATTGCTTCAGGGCATCAGTCAAGGTCCTCCCTATTATGCGAGGCACTGTTTACTCACACAGCAAAAAATGGTCTATCCCAAATAATTTATAAACTAATAATAAAATGAAAGTACTGTATGCAATAAATCGACAGGCAGAGCGCAAGGTAATTAAATGGTTATGAACAGAAATTATGAACTCTGTAAACCTCGTGCACTCTCCACAATTCTAACTATAACTGAGCCATGAAAATCTACAGAGCAAATTATAAAGATATGGGCTCTGGCTGCCAGTTGCAAAATCACCTTGGACATCCTGAGCTACAGGGCACTAACCTAGTATTACACTGCTGTCTGAAATAGCAGATTTAAGAAAGACACCCTAGAAGTCTGGTCTAATTACATAGAAGGTATAATTAAATGAAATGTGATCGAAATTGGTATATATCCCTTAAGAAAAGATACTGCTTTGGCAAAGAAGTCTTCTAATAAACACTGGGGGTATGTCTACACTACCCCGCTAGTTCGAACTAGCGAGGGTAATGTAGTCATCCACACTTGCAAATGAAGCCCGGGATTTGAATTTCCCAGGCTTCATTTGCATGAAGCCGGCCAGCGCCATTTTTAAATGCCAGCTAGTTCGGACTCCGTGCCGCGCGGCTACACGCGGCTCGGACTAGCTAGTTCGGATTAGGCTTCTAATCAGAACTAGCTGTACGCCCCTAGGAAAGGCATGGGAGAGGGGGGCTGGCTCCGTGCCCTAAAAGGGGTGGGGCCTCATGCAGAAGAGGGCGGGCTGGAGCTAGCCTCCCCCAGGCAACCCTCCAGGCCATGTGCCCCCTTGCTCTCTCCATTTGCAGGCCTAATGGCCACTTAACACAGCCAATAAAATTCATGACTAAGCTTGATTATGCTACGCCCAAGTCCTTTGGAAGAGTCACAGAAAAAGATTTTTCTCTACCACTCCAAAAGAAAGAGCATTGCAAATTAATGTACATAATTTACAACTGTAGCTGAAATCAAAGTGAATTATTACTCTACTGTTTTGTCCATATTATAAAATTAAGAGATGCAAATGACCCATGGGGTTTAGTACATAGACACATTTGGAACTCCAGAAAACATGAATGATCACTTTTGTGGATTCTTCAAAATTAGTCACCAACAGGGCAAGGACTGACAGAAAAGATTCCCTGGAATGTTACAAAAGATAAACGGGCATACAGTAATCAGAATAAAAAAGACTGTCATGGAGAAAAGGCTGGCCCCATTATCAAACAGAGGAAATCTGGTATGCAAGCACACGCAGAACCACCAAAGTATTCTAAATTCAGTGTACCTGTCACAATCTGAACTTTATTGTTAATAGGGTATTACATTCATCAAGGAAATGGGGGTTGCTTTTGTAACATTGCAGGGCCCAAATAATTTATTCTTAGTCCCTTTAGTAAGTCAGCAATCCTGAAGGTGTGTGCAGTGCTGAATACTGATGTGACTATTGGATCACTGGCATCAGCGGGCTAGACAAGTGACTGGATTTCAGAATGCAGTGGTAGACACCAAAAAGGCTGCTGAGCTTAATGAACATATCAGAATGTGAAGCAGCTACCCTAAGGGGTTATATCAAGGCAACAATTGATGCAGTGCTTTCAACATATATCAATTAAGTATTAGTACTGCTAGTACTGTTAGTTCTAAGTATTAGTACTGCTCTTATTCTAGTGTAGCCATACCTGGTGTGGCTAGACATCTTTATGATCTGGACACATGGCCAAGAAACACTGGAGATATTCCACAGAGATTTCAACAACCTACACCCCACCATCAACCTCAGCCTGGACCATTCTACACGAGAGATCCACTTCCTGGACACCACCGTACAAATCAACAATGGAAAATTAGACACCACTCTCTACAGAAAACCCACTGACTCATACAGTTACCTACATGCATCCAGCTCCCATCCAGAACACACCACACGATCCATCGTCTATAGCCAAGCCCTTCGATACAACCGCATCTGCTCTAACCCCACTGACAGAGACCAGAAGCTTCAGGATCTCTACCAAGCATTTATAAATCTCAACTACCCACCCAGAGAAACAAAAAAGCAAATTGAAAGAGCCAGACGAATACCTAGAAACCATCTACTTCAAGACAGACCCAAGAAAACCAACAATAGAACACCACTTGTCATCACCTACAACCCCCAACTTAAACCTGTCCAACACATTATCAATAAACTACAGCCTATATTGGAACAGGATACCATACTCAAAGAGGCTCTGGGAGACAGACCCATAGTCTCCTATAGACAACCACCTAACCTCAAGATGATTCTTACCAACCACCACAGGACATACCACACTAATACCAACCCTGGTACCTTCCCTTGCAACAAACCCCGTTGCCAGCTTTGTCCACATATTCATTCTGCTGATACCATTATTGGACCTAACCAAGTGAGCTATAAGATCAAGAACACATATTCCTGCGCATCCAGAAATATAATCTATGCTATCATGTGCCGAAAGTGTCCGTCTGCTATGTACATTGGACAAACATCTCAGACACTTCGCCAAAGGATTAATGCCCACAAAACAGATATCAGACAAGATCACAAAGAGAAAACAGTTTCTTGCCACTTTAACCAGAAAGGACACTCTCTAAATGACTTAGCCACCTGCATTCTGCTACAAAGACCTTTTACATCTGCACTTGAAAGGGAATCCTCTGAACTGTCATTCATGTTAAAATTCGACACTTACCAACAGGGACTTAACAAGTCTTTGAACTTTCTCACCCATTACCAAGACAGTTTCCCCAATTATCACCTGTAATACCATTAACTCACAAACATCCCACTCTCCCTACCTTTAATATCAGCAATTCACAGACACTTACCTTCCTTCCTCCCCCTTCCCACCCCCCCGCATTCCCCTTCTGTTCTGCAATGTGATTTGTCCTTTTCATATTTGTTCATTTTTTTAAATTCTATCCTTTGGTATATATGGTTGTGACTACTTTCTTCCACTATTTGATCTGAGGAAGTGGGTCTGGCCCACGAAAGCTCATCATCTAATAAACCATCTTGTTAGTCTTTAAAGTGCTATATTGTCCTGCATTTTGCTTCAACTACCCCAGACTAACACGGCTACATTTCTATCACTACAATTGACAGGTACTTTTTCTGCTGTTTACATGTGTGTGTGTGTATTGGCTTCTGTTATTGCCACTCCAATTCATCTGATGAAGTGGGGTTTACCCACAAAACCTCATGATTCTATATATTTTTGTTAGTCTCTCAGGCAGGGTTGGGGAACTCTTTCGGGTCAGGGTCCCATAGAAAAATCAGTCAGAGTCTGCACAAAAGTGAGGAGCAACCTCCCCTCCACCTCCCGCCCCACGCACAGACACACATGCTTCCCTTGCATGCCAGACACTGAGGGGCCTTGGCCAGTAGATTTGTGGGCCTCCCTACGCTCTAGGATGGAGCCAAAAATAAGGAGTTTGGTGTATGGGAGGGGGCTGCCAGGAAGTGGGTTTGGGGTGTGGGGCCTGGGTGGGAGGAAGGGTTCAGTAGTGGGTTGGTAGGTCTGGGAGGGTGGTAGGATGCAGGAGTGGGCTGGGGTGGGAGGCTGGGTGGGAGGTAGGATGCAGGACTGGAGTGGGGGTGCAGTGTTTGGGCAAGAGGGGGACTGCAGGCCTGGAGCACCAACTCCCCAGTGCTGGAGGGGATAGCCCTGAGGGCCCCCAGGCTACAGGTTTCCCACCCCTGCTCTAAGGTGCCATATGACTACTCGTTGCCTGTAATCAAGAATCATCAGATATTGTATTAAACTGGAAAGTTCCAAACTTTGCGTTTTGAAACAGCAGCACAACTCACTGTGATTAAGGGCTGCAAAATCATGCTTTACGTAATAACCTAGAGATCTGACAACATTGACCTTATCAAGAATGATGAAAGTTTTGGCTGCATTTCCAGTTGCATATGACAAATAAGGCCTAATTGCTTCTTTGTAAACTAGTATAAAAGAGGCAGTTGATGCATTAACAAGATGTAAAATGAACATAGGGTCGATCTCAAACTCCTGACAAATAAATACAGTATTACTCAGCACAAATCTTTTCATTTACATATCATCAAATTCTTGTAGCATAATTAATCTGGGCAGTACAACTAAGCTTTTCTCAGTATGTACTCTTAAATGTACTGGAAAAAGGACTCAAAATTTTGCTGTGGAAGAATTTAGTACTACATTATTAGAAATGCAAATAGCCTGATTTTGTTGCCCTTATTCTTATGCAATAACCTCAATGAGAGTACAGGTTGGAACTCCCTGGTCTGGCACTTTTAGGACCCTGACTGATCCCAGATGAAGGATTTTTCTGGACCAGGAGAGGTCATTTCAAGCCCCCTGCTACTGTTCCCTCCTGTCCCTCCTTACTGGGCCTCATGGTTCCCCCTGCAGCCCTGCTGAGCTGGGTACAACTCCTGGGACCCATTCCTCCTCCCTGTCCCCGATCCCCCCTCTTCCCCTCCCCCACTCCGCAGCTCAGCTGAAATATGTGATGACTTCTGGTCCCCCACTACCCTGCAGTGTGCCAGGACTCTCTGGTTCTGGAACATCTGTGGTCATGTCGGACCACGGATTTTGCTGGATCAGAGAATCCTAGATTTTAGAGGTGCAATCTGTACTGCTATATGTATTATAACAAACGCAGTGAGTAAATTGTCAGAATCAGGCCATTCATATTATACTATTAATATATTAGGGAGTTTAGAGAGAAGTGAAGTATAAATCATCATTGCAATAAATGACTTGCAGCAGTGAATCATTTTGATTTAATCATATATCAACTCAAACCACAATCCCAGAAAATAGTTCTAGACTTTGAGGAAACTCAGATCCCATTCCAAAATCTGGTGTTTCAAGTTAAATTAAATATACTGTTTTTGTAAGTCTTTTTAAAAGGAACACACAAAACAATATGCACATTTAAAGGTGGACAATTTAAAAATTAGTTGCACCTACCTTTATTGTTCTTGCATATGGATGTCAGTATGCGATTTCCATGCCCACACTTTCCTTGATCAGGTACACAGACTCCTTCAGAAATGACCCATTGATAACATAACTGGTCTTCACAAGGAATAGATTCTACTAAGTGTGGACAACTCTGAGAAGTACCAACAAGTTCCATGACAACATGCCTTTGTCTCATTCTAAAACCTAGAAAGAGAGAACAGAGAAACCATCAGCAAGATATGTTGCTTGCAAAAGTATATATATATAAGCAATGTTGAATTCCACAGCATTTCAAACTATATTCTTCATAAAACACTCTAGATTAATGTTCATATGGCCTTCCAAATATTTGCAATTTCTCTAGCCTTGAACAGGCAATCCTGTTGTCTCCAAAAAAGGACAGAATTTATCTCTATATATTTTTAGAGATTTGTTCCTGCAAACATAATGTTGGTTGCAGAATTCCAGAAGCCCTACTTCCCTACCCCCATTCCATAGCCATTTGATCCAACACTTTTCATTGAACTTGGATACAAAATGTATGTCCAAATACATAGACATAAAATAAAAGGTATGTATTGTAAATAAGAAATATGTATTGTAATCATTCCATATAATTAAGATAAAGACAAATAAACAACTCATTCAAAATCTAATCCACATTTTATCTCCTGGGAATGTGAGATTAAAAAGACATGTTCTAAGATAAAAAAAAAAGTTTACTGAGAAATAATTAATCTACCATAAGAAGATATTCAATTCAGATTGGACTCCCACAAAATAGCATCTTTTTAAAGTGGGAGATTCAAACTGAAGGTTGAACAAAAAAATGTAATAAACATAATTAAAGAATTGGGTATTTAATGGCATTTCAATAAAAACAAAGATCCATGACGCTATATTCAATAGTGGAGACAGTATGCAAGTGTCAAGTGTCTTTCAATATGGGTTTGTTTTGGATACGGTAGATGAGCTCTATCCATGGCTTGAATTCATAGATTTAACATGGTGTTCAGCCATTCTGTATCGAGTGATGATCTCACTGGGTGTCACTGACTCAGCAGATTTAGATGAAGCAAGTTGGAAGGTAAATGAAAATCATCTAGAGAAAACATTAGGGGCTCGTCTACATTGGCCCCTTTTCCGGCAGGGGCATGGTAATTTTTGAGATTGTAATAGGGAAATCCGTGGGGGATTTAAATATCCCCCGCGGCATTTAAATAAAAATGTCCGCCGCTTTTTTCCGGCTTTTAGAAAAGCCGGAAAAGAGCGTCTACACTGGCCCCGATCCTCCGGAAAAAGCGCCCTTTTCCGGAGGATCTTATTCCTACTTTGAAGTGTAGACGTAGCCTAGGTGCTGCAGAAAGTGGGGCTGGTGATTCAGAAGAAAAGCATACTTCTCTGAGTCTCTATTACACAACATCCCAGACAGAGGCTATGGGACAGACCATGGCAAGTGGCCACACAACTCCATGGTCAAGAAACAAAATATGAGGAAAAAAAACACGGCAAAGAACTCAATTTGCTTCAATTGCAGCTTTCAACATTTTCCAGCAAGCAAAAAGAAATAGTTTTAAATGAAATGATTTTACCAATATTTCCATTTTTGAGAAAAGGCCATTTTGACCGGTTTTACTTTACTAGTTTGGACCAACTCTAACCATTTTCGAAAACTAACAATTGTAAAAATTCAACTTTCTGAAAAGACTGGGCAACCCTACAACATTTTCAAGTGAGGAGACTTGCCCGTTGGCATGTGCCCTGATTATGGCCATTTCATTAAATATTTGTCACAGAGAACACTTTTAGAAACTAGAAGGATGATTCTGTGCTGCACAGTGACACAGCACAGAGCTGTGGGAGCAAGTGGGGCTGAGGTGACTTTTAATCAGCTTACATGCTGCAACTCTGAGACTGATGCTCTTCTCCCGCCTTCCAGCTCCACGTGCTGCCCACCCCCCACACCAGGACTCTTGAGACAGCTCAGAAGACTTTTAAAGCCCCTTATGCCTCTCTAGCCATTTTGCCCAACGTAGAGGGGCTGGAGCAGGGTTGAAGAGCTCACCCGTATCATATATATAGTAGCCCAATATCTGTGACTGTAATGCTGAAATGCTGGCTGTTCCCTCTGGGCGGCGCTGTTGCCTCCCGCCATGGCGCTCGGCTGACTTCTGCACTGCTCATCTAGGCCGCTGCATGGGAGCAAGCGGCGCAAGTGGCCATTTGGGGTCTGCGTTCCCCATGCAGCATGGGAATGCTGCATGGGGAGCACAGGGCCCAAATGGCTGCTTGTGCTGCTTGCTCCCACACAGCAGCCCCGCTGAGCAGTGCAGAAGTCAGCCGAGCACCACAGCGGGAGGCAACAGTGCCACCCAGAGTGAACAGCCAGGGGGCAGGGCATAGACGAGCGTGCATCTCTGATGTCAGGAAAGGGCGCCAAATTCAAAAGGAGAAAAGCGGAGCAGACGCAGAGGAGACAGAGAGGAGAACGGAGGAAGCGGAGGACAGTGAGGGTGTGTCTAGACTACATGCCTCCTTCGACGGAGGCATGTAGATTAGCCAGATCGGAAGAGGGAAATGAAGCCGCGATTAAAATAATCGCGGCTTCATTTAAATTTAAATGGCTGCCCCGATCTGCCGATCAGCTGTTTGTCGGCAGATCGGGGGAGTCTGGACGCAATGCCCCGACAAAGAAGCCTTTCTTCATCGACACAGGTAAGCCTCGTGAAACCAGGCTTACCTGTGTCGATGAAGAAAGGCTTCTTTGTCGGGGCATTGCGTCCAGACTCCCCCGATCTGCCGACAGACAGCTGATCGGCAGATCGGGGCAGCCATTTAAATTTAAATGAAGCCGCGATTATTTTAATCGCGGCTTCATTTCCCTCTTCCGATCTGGCTAATCTACATGCCTCCGTCGAAGGAGGCATGTAGTCTAGACACACCCTGAGAGAGAGAGTGAGAGAGACACAGCAGGAGGAGGAGAAAAGAATCACAGAGTGAGAGGCGGGAGGAGGAGAAGAGAAAGAGAGAGAGATGGAGAGAGAGGCAGGAGGTGGACGAGAGCTGAGTGAGAGAGAGGGCGAGGCAGTGAGAAGAGAGAGAGAGAGAGGCCGTTTGAGCCGCTTGCTCCCGCGCAGCAGCCCGGCTGAGTGGCATAGAAGTCAGCCGAGCACCATGGCAGGAGGTGAAGGGGGGTGAGGCGGTGACGTACAAGCCCAGGGGGTGGGGCCTGGATGAGCATGCATCCCCGTCGGAGGCAGAGGAGAGCGGAGAGAGAGCGATAGGCAGGAGGGGGAGAAGAGACAGAGAGAGAGGCAGAAGGTGGAGGAGAGCTGAGAGAGAGAGGGGGAGGCAGTAGGAGGAGAGAGAGAGAAAGAAAGAAACACAGAGTGGGAGACCGGAGGCTCAGGAGACAAGACCAACTTGGAGGAGAGACCAATCCCATCTTATGATGGGCTAATTGGCTAGTTTTTCAAGAATTGCCTACAACACCAAAGGCCACCTTTCACCCTGGGATCCACCAGTAAGTGCCAACATATTTCAAATAAATTCAACCGGATACTACATTTGGATCCAATTGCTTTTACATTCCTATCCCAATATGCTGAGGTTTAGTTTAATTGAGAACTAATTACAAACTGTAACATGTGACAGAAACAGTGAGATGCACCTTTTTTTCCCTGGTGATCGTGGCAATTTTCATGAACACAGGGTCCCCATGCAGACCAGGAGGAAACCAGACAGTCAGAAGGACATGGAACATTGCACAGCTGGGAGGCAGAAGGAGCAGGACCAACACAAAACTTCTTGTCAATAGGCCTAGTGACTAAACAGAAAAAATGTTATGGATTGTTGTTTCATTCATACAAAATACACAGCACTTCTGAATTAGCATTTATTTCCTGAAACAAATCCAATCTGCTAGGTCCTAATTAAATAAAAAGAATCTACCCAAAGCATTTCCTGTTCCAAGGTAAAGTATAGATGCATTGCTTAAGTCCATCCCTATCCAGCAAAGCACTGAAAAGCAGGGTTAATGTTAAGCACATGCTTAATGGCTTTCCTGCTAGGACTGGACTGCTGAATCAGGGTACAAGCTGCATTTTCTCTCTGAAAAGTGATTGTGAAAATGAAACACCTTACTCAGCAGATCCACAACCTGTGAGCATTCAGGTAAGAACTGCTTGGTACAGAGAGGGGAGAAAAGTGTTTACTATTTTTTACTGAGATGAATATTGCAGAGCCCAGAGGTGATGATGCACTTTAATTAAATTCCTTCTGGCTCACCACACAACACTGGTTTAACTGAATTCCAACAGTAGAGCCAAACCATGCCCTCATTCACACCATCAATGATGTAAATGGCTGTGCATGATGAATAGACCACACCATTCCAGCAGCCACTCCATCATGGAAGCCAATATGGCCCGGCTCTGTCTATTTATATACAATACATTCAATGAGAGGGATAATGAGACAGACTGGAAAAGTGCTTTCAAAAACTACATGCTATCATTCCTTTGTTTCTTCCTGATCTTCTACCATTTTATGATAACCGCATGTCTTAAATTGCTTTCATGGAAGGCTTCGATACACAGTCCCGACAAACATGATTTTGTAGTGCAGACCTTGTGCACCGGGCAGTAGCTTAGATTCTAACTCATAGACTCATAAGTCATACACCTTTTGCTCCTCAGGTATTCTACAGTATAATTGCTATTAAAGGGCAATAGCTGAAACTTAATTCCAATCTATAGAAAGATAGTAAGTATGTAAAGAGACTGCTTTCTGAATAATATTTGAAAAACAATATTGCCTTTGACATATTCATTTAGGAACTACACCCAGCTGGCAGGAATCCAATTCACCTTATTGCTAAAGTAAATAGGTCTTTTCTACAGATTTCAAAAGTCAAATGATAGAGTAAGATAAATATTAGAATTTTAGCCATAAGGCTATAGTTTTTTATCAAGAGGCTTCCCACATTTGTCAATATCCCCTCAGCACTAGGTTTAGCAAAATAATTTATAATTTTTGTAACGCATTGGCAAAAATGAAAGCAAATCAGTTTTTAGGACACAAGATCAACTTTAAGAATTAAGTCACATCCCATTCTGTTATAACTATTCCATTTCAGCCATGTTGTGAATCCCTTGAAATTATTTTGAAATAAAAATGGTAGTAATTACGCACCTATTCAGAGTATGCATACATAATTTCTAAAAATAACTTGATGAATCAGAAAACCTGGGTATGTTCAATATCAAAAAGTCCTTCAAATTTCTGTCAGTAGTTACCATATATTGCAGGGACAAAGACTTTTAACCAAATGTTTCAGAAATAACAAAAAGAAATAGGCTGAATTAATAAACACATCTTACAATATTAAAGGAATTAACTCATTTCAACTTCAAGACATTCAGATGTAAAAATCACTGCTTCTGTTGCCACATATAGACAAAGTGAACTCTATGGCTATGTCTAGACTACAAGCCTCTTTTGAAAGAGGCTTTTTTGAAAGAGTCTTTTAAAAAAGCCTCTTTCGAAAAATAGCGTCTAGACTGCAACCACTTCTTTCGAAAAAGCGAGCTGCTTTTTCGAAAGAGAGCACCCAGGCAGTCTGGATGCTCTCTTTCGAAAAAGCCCTGTCTGCAGTCAAGAACACCTTTTTTCGAAAGAGCACTTTCTAAAAAAGTCATTCTTCCTTGTAAAATGAGGTTTACCACAGTTGAAAAAAATGTCGCGTTCTTTCATTTTAATTTCAAAAGAACATGGCGGCAGTCTAGACACGGGAATTTTTTTGAAAAAGGGGCACTTTTTTCAAAAAAATCCTGTAGTCTAGACACATCCTAATAGAGAAGTGACCATCTGCAAAAGAGTTCCATCATTTGTCTAGTCATCTAATTAATAGACAACCCAAACTCAGAGGTTGTTCCCATTAGATCTAGGATGAAGCCCATTCATTGGCCTTGCTCTGAATTCCAGCAGAATTTTATTTGCTATTATTCTTTTAATTATATACACAGTATATATTTTAAATTGTAGCAGGCTATCAGGTAGGATGGAGATGGGTAAAAGTTCTGCAGTAAAGCCGAGAGAAAAAGGCTTAATGCATTAATGGATAATGCTGTTTTCCTTATTCTAATAAAATTCTTTCTTTGGTGTTATAACAAGTGTCTCTTTTTGTGACTCTTTTTATTGCCAGATGGCAGAACTCAAACATCCAGCCTTCTAAAAGGCAGAAATAGTTGGTTCCAGATCAAAGATGCTCTGTCACACAAGGTCAATGGGGCAGATTTCAGTGTATTGCTGTTATATATGGACAGAGCTGCTAAACCTCCAAGTACAGGGTTTCTTTTGCCCTCTAACTTGTTTGATAATTGCACTCATATTGTAAATAAAGCATTTACTTTCGAGGTAAAATGTCATATTTTCAGCTTAATAACACCTGAGTTCCCTTTCAAATTTTTGGGTGTGGGAGGGTAATGCCCTTGAATCTATTAGATTAGATTAGATTAGATTAGATTAGATTAGATTAGATTAGATTAGATTAGATTCGATTCCTACATTCCCCCGAATACGTGGAATATGCCTGAAAAACTTAAGTAATTGCAAATCTCGTAGCTCTTTGAAACATTGCACAGTTCTATAGCAGTGACTTACGTAAATTAATTCTGGGTCAATAAATACAGTCACACTGAAACAGTGAGTTTCAACTATTTAATATATTTATTTATATATTTAATTATATATTCTGGGCTAATAAATACATGCTGAAGCAGTGAGTTTTAGCTATTTAAATATAACACCTATTATGCGTAAATCTAAAAAAAAGTGTAAAAATTAATAAAGTCATCCAACATCTTTCTCTTCAAACTGAATCATCAGCACAGGTTTATCACCAGGCTGTGAATGACTTTACCATATTTCAATGGCAAAAATGGTCCTAAAATATGAATAGGCACACTTGATTTTTTTTTAATTTCAAAGATAAGAAACTAAAATCTACAGTGCCATGCAAATTGCCTAGTGCAGAGACTAATTACTTAACATATAACAAACAGTCCTATAAACAAAAGCACCTCTAATAATGGAGTATATATTACGTCATGTCAAATACTTTCATGAGAAAAAAGTGACATTTAAATAAATAGGTATTTTACCTTCAAAAAGTTTTCTCTATAATCTGTTCTTTTCACTTTAGCTAATTCCCAGATATCTAAAAACTAAAAATATTATACCTCTATAATAAAGTCTGCTTTCCCCCATGAATGTAAACCCTTAAGCTCCTGAATTACAAATTTAAAGCATGCCAGCTTTACACCCAAAAGATTTGAGTAAAATCGTTTTAAATCTTGCTTCCAAAGGGTTTCTATTGAAGAAGCCAGCTGTTACATATTTATTATTATGTGACTTTAATCTTATAAATTCTGCTCACAGAATGTTAGATCAATAGCTCAACATCCCAACAATGCAAATCTGACACAGTCATGCTTGAATATATTTCACACGGTGGAAATACATTCTTCATCATTTTCTCAAGCCAGGCCATTTTGATAAGAAAGGGCTGGTTTCTAACCAGAGAAAAGGGTTACTCTGAACTGAATCCACTAATACAGGTGCTGGATTATCCAGCTTCAGCAGCACTATTCAGTCAGCAAACAAAGATCATTTAATGACACTACTGACCATCAGTTATCTTGTCCCCAGATGCCAGTCAAATTTTCCTATAGCCAATATATTCAGCCTATTCTTGCCAAATGCTTTCACAAACAAGAGAAGAAAATCAGGACTCAAAGATCTGAGTCTCCAAAATCTAATTTTATTTTAGTAGTTATAATCCATATTTTTCTTCCTGCAGCTTTACCGACATAGGTATGAATTTGAAGAGAAGTGAACATTAAATATAGGGCAGAGTTGCTGTTGCTAGAAATATAGTATAAGTCTTTTAAATGGGTTCCAGCTGGCTACAGAGTCCAACATGGTGGCTAATACCCTTCCTTGTTTACACAAATATGTATTTAACCTTTGGCACGACAACACTCTGGGTAACATTTTCTGTTTTTAAAGAGAGCTAGAACTATCTAAAAAGGAATATGATTAGGGTTGCCAGGTGTCTGGTTTTGAACTGGAGAGTCCAGTATTTGACACGGACTGTTCTTTCTGTTCGGGAAACAAATTGAGAAAATATAAATGAGAAAATATAAATGTCTGGTATTTTCTAAATAAGATGTAATATAGATTGTGATGTAATGTCAAGTGTGCCCAGTATTTTTGTTGAAACCATCTTCTAACCCTAGATGTGATCTCCCTAAAGGTTATGATGCTGCTCTGGAAAAATGTAAAGGCCCATATGATTTGTAGGATATATTCTGTTTTGAGTAAAGAAAAACTAAAAGGAAGCCAGAAACTGAAAATAAAAGCCTAACTCTTCTCTAACTAAGTTTGTGTAAATCAGGGATGGGGAACCTCAAGCCTAGGGGCCAGATGCGGCCCCCAGCTTCCTTGGATCCTGCACCCAAGGCTCAGGCCCCCTCCCCTGCATTGGGGAGCTTGCGCGGGCACTCCAGCTACCCCACTGCCCTCCCGTGGGACTGGAGCACACAATATCCACTAGGCTGGGCCCCTCTACACTCTTGTGTGGAAGGGGAATGTGAGGAATATCTTTCTCCTCAGTCGGGGGCCAATCAGTGAGGGGCTTTTTGTTGTTGTTTTTGCTTCTCAATTGTGTGCAGTGCTTGGCTGATTTTTCTGTGGGTGCTGGCCCAACAAAGGTTCCCCATCACTGGTGTAAATTCAGAAAAACTCCACTGAACTCAATGTAATTAGTCTGGATTTATACTTATGTAACTTCAAACATAATATGGCACCAAAATTCCTATACTATGTATCATAACAGAAAATGAAGAACTTAAGCGAAATTTTTAAATATTATATTTCATATGCATTTGCATGACAGTTGTTTAAGAAGTACTGTAGATGCCAAAAAAATCTCAGGGGGTAGCCGTGTTGGGTTTTACCCACAAAAGTTCATGATCCTATATTTTTTTTGTTAGACTCTCAAGTGCCACAAGACCACTCATTGTTTTTATAGATGCCAAAGTCTAAAGGAACAAGAACTCGCAGTATTTTGGCAATGTAGTGCCGTAGCATTCCTCTCAAGAGGGCCTGGGGCAGGTGGGAGGAAGCGAGAGAGAATGGTCAGAAATAGAACTAGTCAAAATATCTTTGACAAAAGACTACTCAGTTGAAACAAATGTTTTTCAGAAACATATTGGTTTTGAACACATTTTTGTCAGGAAAGTTTCTCTGATCCAGGATGGTATTTCTGAGAGAACAGGGAATCACTCCTAGAAGAGACAACAGCTCGGTGATTAAGGCATTCAGCTGAGACGTGGAAGACCCCAGCAAGTACTTGAACCTGGCTCTCCCACATCCCAATTGTATGCCCTAAGCTATAAGCTATTGTGTAAGATAGTGTGCTCTGAATGTTTCCACTAACAGTTTCGAAAGGTCTCTGTTTTGTTCAACTTGGAAATAAAAACAAGTTTCAAAACCTGATTTTTTTTGTTTGGTCAAATGCAATAGTCATTTTCCAGCCAACCCTTGAAATGAAATTTCATTCTGGTTAGAAGCTGAATAGAGATGTAGTGTTTAAACAAATATATTCACCTTTACATTTTCACTTTTTAAAAAACATGTTATATGATGGACACAAAGGTGAAAATAAGCTGGTGGTTCCAGTTCAGGCTGGCTGGGAGTATGGCTCTGGATGCTGCTGACACCCTAGGCCCTAGGCCTTTTGGGGCTGTCCGGTGCTTAGGGGCACACGCCACGTGGCCAGGGGCGGGGCCGCACATGCTCCGTGTGTCCAGGGTGGGGCTGCGCATGCCCCGTGTGCAGGGCCAGATTAAAGGGGGGGCTAGCCAGGCAGCTGCCCGGGGCGCCAACCTATGGGGGGGGCGCCTCATGGCAGCTGTAAGAGGCGCTGCACACTCGACATCCCTTAGAGCTGCCATCCGGCACCGTGCGCCTGGGGCCGGGGACCGCGTGGCACCCCTTAGAGCTGCCATCAGGTGCTGCGTGCCCGGTGCCCGTGCGGCACCCCTTAGAGCTGCAATCAGCTGTAAGGTGCACAGTGCACCAGGAAGTGGAGCCATGCATGCATCGCACGCCCGCTGCCCAGTGTGCAGGAATGGCTCAAGTCGACCCTGGCCGCAAGCCATGGGCTCGGAGTGCAAGAATGGCTTGGGCCAGTCCTGGTCACTTGGCGGGTGCACATAAATGCCCCGGCGGGTGCCATGGCACCCACGGGCACCACGTTGGGGACCACTGCCCTAGGCAGTGTAGCCACAGCATAACTAGGCTCCCCCAGTGCTCAGGCACCTGGGCAGCACAGTCCCCATCGCCCGGGCCAGTTCCAGAGATCTGGCAGCCAGGCAGTGAGGTTCCCACCACCCTGGGCTCCCTATACACCCCTCCCAATACTCTGCCCAGAGCCCTGCCAGCCCCTTACCCTGAATCCCCCCACACTCCACACTTAAATTTCTTACAGGTATTGTCCTATTGCAACCCCCCAGTCCTCTACCCTGAGCCCCCTCCACACCCCATCTCCTGCCCTGAGCCCCCCCACAATTCACATCCCTAATTCCTGCGCCCCCACCCACTGCCCTAAGCCCCCCGCCATGTACCTGTAAGAAATGTAAGTTACTTTCACCCCTGCCACACACAAAAAGCCACAATACATTTGACATAGTGCTTAATTAGGTCTTTCCTCAAAATCTGCATCAGTTGGTTATGGTGCCTGAGATAATGTTTTTCTTAGATAGATCTGAAAAGATTCAGCCAACATTGGCTTCTTTCCACTACAGACACAGCCACAAATGTAGCCGCAGTCTCACAGAGCAGTTCATCACATCTGTCTGGACATTATGCAGTAAACATTGCTGTTAGTAACAAGGCTGAGCACTTTTGGGTAAAGGCCTTAGCATATCCCATTAGCAAGCTCTGAGAAGCAGGGATCAACCTTCCATTCTGTGTTTGTATAGCATCTATCACAATGCAGCCTAGGACTGGAGTGGAACTTTCAGGTGCTGCCACAATACAAATCAAAAAGTTCAAGCACAATCACAGTTTTGAGGCCCAAATGGTGGTCATATCAATGCAGGAAACAGTTGTGACAGCAAGAAAGAGAGCCCAAACATGTATTCACAAAAACAGTTTCCTCACTTGATGTGAAATATGCACTGCAAGATACTAAAGAACAAAGGAATCTTTGTGTGTTGGGAGAGCAAGGAAAACCCGGCTTCTTGGAACAGAAGAAAAAATAATTGTATAGACTGAATAGAGACCTGTTTTTCTGTAGTCTCAGGGTTTTTTTTTTCCAGGTAGCAAGGACATGTAATCTGCCATAAATAAAGATTTGTTTTGGCTTTGTAAGTAAATAAGTCTAAAATGCAAAGTTGTGTTCTTACTATCTCACCATCTCTGCTCAAAGCCATATTCTACAGGAGCAGTACACACCGCAGAGAAAATAAACGAGGATAAATTATTGATAAAACATCTGCATTCACTCATTAGTCTTCCAAAAGGAAAATAACTCACTAACTCTAATACCCGTCTGCCCACTCAGAAGTTATGACATTATTATTTCGGCTTTCCTGTACAAATCATAAGAAAGGGTGTATATTGGTCTTGAGTATAGGAATATGTCACATCAGGAATGGGCAGAAGCTCAAGAGTTTGTATGTCTACTCTTCCACCCTCTTTCAAGAGACGAATGCAAATGAAGACATTTGAAATTGCAGATGAAGCTGGGATTTAAATATCCCATGCTTCATTTGCATATTCACGTTATGGCGCTATGTCGAAATAGCGCTATTTTGAAATAACAGACGCTGTTAAGATGCGGTTATTTCAAGAGAAAACCCTTGAAACAATTGGTAAACTTCATTGTATGAGGAATAAGGGTTATTTCGAGAGAAGGGTTTTCTCTCGAAATAACCGCGTCTTAACAGTGTCTGTTATTTCGAAATAGCGCTATTTCGACATAGCGCCATAATGTGAATATGCAAATGAAGCATGGGATATTTAAATCCCAGCTTCATTTGCAATTTCAAATGTCTTCATTTGCATCCCTCTCTCGAAAAAGGGTTAAAATGTAGACATACCCTTACAGACATATAGTGCCACAGGACTACTTGTTGTTCTTTAAAAAGTGGTAAGGTGAGAAAATTATTTCTGTGTCTCATCCATTTTATTTTAAATGACAAAGCAGTATTTTTCTTCTGCATAGTAAAGTTTCAAATCTGTATTGCATCAATGTTCAGTTGTAAACATTTGAACGAACAACCCTAACATTTTGTTCAGAGTTATGAACCACCTCTATTCCCAAAGGCTACGTCTACACTGCACATTATTGCACAAGAAGATATGCACATTTTGCATACCTAATGAGCCGCCGTTTTGTGGAAGGGGCTTTTGTGCAAGAACGAGTTGTCTACACTGCTCCTTGTTGCGCAAAAAACCCCTTTTGCACAGGAGCCATTCTACCGCTTATTTCAGGAATAGGCATTTTAGGATGACCTTTAACAACATACCTTCCTTTAATTTGTGTGTCCCCGATTCTATCACACTTTGGACACAGTACACTTCCCGTACTTGTATCCCACCTCCACAAAGGGCTGTGTGCTCATATTGCCGAGGGTCTTGTTGGTCAAGGAGGAGAGTAACTTGGCATGCTTTCCATTCAGAAGTCCTCCAGGAAAACCTATGAAAGAAAAATAGTGCACGTAAAACAAGGTTTATAGAAGACCGTGAGGCAGTGCATGGCACTGCAACAGAAATGTGCTATTCTTGAATATGCAAACACTTTAATCTTTATCATATATCTTCCAGAGTCAAGCCCAATATACCAGTGCCAGGAAATATATAAATACTTATCTAGAATTTTTTACATCTCTCTATCAACAGAGATAAAGTGATTTGCTCCATACAGGAAGTAAGTTTGAAAGCTGGCTCTTAATCCTGACCTCAGACCACAAGGCCATAACTCTCTGTCAATAACTAAGGACTTAATTGTGAAATGTACTGAACACTTGTGCAATCAACACAGTACCAAGTGTTCAAGGACATCCTGAGATTTGGTCTCTGAGTGATAGCTTCATAAAGTTGTAGGGTTTATTGGATACTACCAATTGCTTAGAGGTAGACTCCAAATAGATGAAGTTGTGATTTAGATAAAAGGTGTTTTCTCTGTACTGTTAATTCATAGATAACAAAGGCTATAAATACTTTGGAATTTTCTGCTCAGGAAAGGTTTAAATTCTTGGCACAAATATGTAAGGGTGTGTCTACACTGGGCCACTTATTCCGGAAAAGCAGCCGCTTTTCCGGAATAAGCTGCGAGCTGTCTACACTGGCCGCTTGAATTTCCGGAAAAGCATCGACGCTGTACTGTACAAAATCAGCCGCTTTTCCGGAAATGCTACGCTGCTCCCGCTCGGGCAAAAGTCCTTTTTCCGGAAAAGCTTTTCCGGAAAAGGGCCAGTGTAGACAGCTTTTCCGGAAAAGCAGAAGAAATGGAAAAAAGCGGTTTGGACGGCGGGAGACCCCGTAGAAGCCGCGGACTTCCGGGTAAGCCGAGGTCTTAAAGAGCGCGGACGCTACTGGCCGCACGTCGCAGGAGCCCCCCGGAGACCACCCTTCCCAGCTCTGCCACGTGCCAATTGTGCTGCCCAGCCACCTCAGCGCAGGCATGGCAGCTCCAGGTGGTCGTCAGCCACCGTAACCCGGGGCAGGGGAGGAAGCCCCCAGGGGCCACAAACGCAGGGCCCCATCCTGGACCCTCAGGGAGCTGGAGACCCTCCTGGACTTGTGGGAGGAGGAGGAGGGTTTCCATGACCTGCAGTCCCGCCGCCGGAACGCCGACGTCTACACCTGTCTGGCACGGAACCTGGCCCAGCAAGGACACCCCAGCCGCAACAGCGAGCAGGTGCGGTCCAAGGTGAAGGAGCTGCGGCTGGGGTACGTGCGGGCCACGGAGGGGAGGACAGCAGGACCCGATGCCTGCCCCTATTTTGAGAGGCTCCACTCTTTTCTGGGCGAGCCAGCCCCGCAAACCCCAGCTGTCCCTGTGGACACCTGCCAGCACCCCCCCATCAACCGTCCCACCGAGCCGGAGGAGGGAGACGACAGTGGCGGCGCGTCAGGAGAGGAGGGCAGCATTGCCACCCAGCAGGCCCCCTCCAGCAGCTTCTCTGAGGCTGGGGAGGAACCCACTGGTGAGTCTTTGCAGGTTACACTCCCAAAGGGCGGGGGGTAGAGGGCAGGGAGAGCCAGGTGCCCGGTGGGGAGAGGGGGAGAGCATGTCACTCAGGCCACATGAGCTGCATGCTGCATAGCATGAGGCAGTTAGCAGCACGTGCAACCATGTGCAGCCTGGTGACCGAGCGGCAGGTGGCCGTGGCAGGCAGCTGCAGGGCACGCTTGGGACCGTGCTCCTCGCACACATTTGGCAGGACCAGGGGGAAGGGTGGATGCTGGCTGGAACCGGCCAGGGCCCCAGGGACTCAGCCCAGAGCCCGCAGCTACACCAAGGGTGCAGCACAGGGAACGGCACACTGTCCCATGCCTGGCTGTGAGGCACAGCCAGTTGCTCCTGGGATAAGCGCAGCGTCACAGTCCTGTGACCGTGGACCCCCACCGAGCCCCTCACCTGCTCCCAGTGCCTTGGTAGGTTCCCCGAGGGAAGTCACCACTGTGGCCACACCTGTCCCTGGGCTACCAGGCTTGCGGGAGGGATAGTGGGAGGGAGACGGGCCCCTGAGTTTTGCTGCAAGGATGGGACATCCTCCCACCCAGTCACCCTTCTGGTTCTGTCCAGAAGATATCCCACACGAGGGGATCTGAGAGCCCAGACCGCCACTGACAGGTGTGCTCCCAGGCACTGCGTGGGGATGCATCTCGCTCCCTGTCTAACACCAGTGATTAGCCCAAAGCTTTTTACAGTCTCCACCGGCAGGGAGTTCCACAGGTGAATGCAGCACAAGCACCCTCCCGCCCTCCACGGGGCCAGGATACAGACCGGTGCTTACAATACTGGAGGGAGGACCCTACTCCAGGGGTGGTCCCTCTTGCAAACATACAACACAGGAGCAGGAGGGGAACCGAGTGGGCCCAAGCCACACAACTGTGCGGTCACTGGGCTCCGGGGTGGAGGGCATGTGGTATGGGGACAGTGGACGGCCTGCCTGACTGACCCATCCTTTCTTCTCTTCCCTGCAGCGGGACCCAGCACCAGACCCACGAATCCAGCAGCAGCAGCACCCCCAGCTGCCCAAGCCCGGAGGCCGAGGCTCCGACACCGGGACCAGCTGCTCCGCCATCACGTCACCGCGGTGGAGGGGATCCAGACGTCAATTGCGGAGCGGATGCGGGGGGACCAGGACTGGTGGCAGGAGGGCTGGGCTGCATTCTTGGAGGAATGCCGAGGGATGCGCACCACAATGGGCACGCTGACGGCCCATTTAGTGCATGCCATCCACTATAGCATGGCCGGACCGCATGCCCCGCCATCCCTCCCGGAGCACAGGCCATGCCCCCTTCTATTCCTGCTCCTCTCCCAGCTCCTGCTCGTCTCCCAGCTCCTGCTCGTCTCCCTGCCCCTGCTCCTGCCCCTGACCGTGCTCCTGCTCCTGCCCCTGACCGTGCCCCTACTCGTGCTCCTACTTGTGCTCCTACTCATGGCCACCTCACCGTGCAGCCTGCCCCGACGTGGTCTGCCCAGCGTGGGCCAGTCCGCCCCCGGAGGGGCGCTCACAGGGGCCACCCATCGCAGTAACTGCCCCCCCTCCGTCTCCTAGTTAAAGGTCCCCCCCCGTTCCAGTTAAAGGTCCCCCCCTCCTTCTCCCAGTTAAAGGTTCTCCCCCCCCCCCCCTTTGTAAATAAAAAGTTCTGTTTTCACTTGAATCTTGTGTGGTTATTGTGTTCCTCTAGTAACTGTAAAGAAATTATGTGAGATGCCAATTAGCCACTTCAATTTAACAGGGTTACAAACTGTGGACAACAAATTCATGACTCTTTCACCCGGGGGGGGCCCTTTTTCAGTGGTCATTGGTTTGCGGCGCATAAAGAAATACTGAGACTTTTCAGTAAAGATGTAAACTACAAACTATATTTACATAGCAACAAACAAGCACAAATGGTTAAAAGATGCACAGTACAGATTCTAAAACATAGCCTACGCACAGGGAGGACGATTGTGGTGTTGCTGGCCACCTCAATCCTTTGGTCCTTCCAGGCCTCAGGAGAGGAAGAGCCAGGAGATCCCTCAACGGACGATGACAGCGAAGCTGGCCATGTCAATCCTTTGGGCCTTCCAGGCCTCAGGAGAGGAACAGCCAGGAGATCCGTCGAAGATGGCACTGACGTGAGCCTTCCGCACAAGTCCCAAATCCTGTTGGCTGTTCTTCAGGACAGGCGATGGTGGCCTAAACCCTAGCCTAAATTAAAAGAAAAACCCTAACTAAGCCCGACGCACCCGACGAACAGACACAATGATGGCCGATGTGCTGTGACCCGACGCTTTACTATTGGGGGGGGGGAGGTAAGGGGAGGAGGTGGGGAAGGGTAGGAGCTGGGACAGAGTAGTCTGGGGTGACCCAAGCGACCCTGCTACGGGGCTTGGGCAAACATGTCCACCAGGGCCTCTCTAATGCGCACTGCCTCCTGGCGCGCCTGGCGGATGGCAGCTGTGTCGGGCTGGTCCAAGGTCTGTGCCTCAGCTGCCACCCATGCAGGGAGGAAGGCCTCCCCACTGCGCTCCACAATATTGTGGAGCACGCAGCACACGGCCAACACCTCTGTTGCATTCTGCTCACCCATGTCGAGACGGGTGAGCAAACAACGGAAGCGGGCTTTTAAGCATCCAAAGGCCAGCTCCACTGTGTTTCGGGCCCAGTTGAGGCGGTCGTTGAACTGGGCCCGGTTCTGGTCCGTCTGCCCCGTGTAGGGCCGCATGAGCCAGGGCATCAGGGGGTAGGCCGCGTCCCCGACGATGCAGATGGGCATCGGCACATCCCCGACAGTCAAGTCCCGCTGGGGGAAGTAGGTGCCCGCCTCCAACCTCTGAAACAGTCCTGAGTTCCAGAGGATGCGGGCGTCATGTGCCCGGCCGGACCAGCCGCCGTAGATGTCCAGGAAGCGGCCCCGGTGATCCATGAGGGCCTGCAGGACGATGGAGCAGTACCCCTTTCGGTTCATGAAATGGGCCGCTTGATGCTCCGGGGCCCTGATGGCGATGTGGGTGGTGTCCAGGGCTCTCCCGCAGTTGGGGAACCTGAGGGCAGCGAAGCCGGCCATGGTCTCATCGATGTCGCGCAGGCAGATGATTCTCGGGAGCAGGACGTCATTGATGGCGTGGACAACCTGCAGAAGGGTGCAGAGAAACACAAGGGAAAACATTACATACAGCCAGGGGTGAGTGTGCACTCCCTTGGGTCCCCCCCCTTGATTCCCTCTGTCCTCACACACACACACACACACACACACACACACACACACACACACACACACACCCCAGGGCTCCCCTCGCCCCATGCCCCCCCTCCCACCAGCGGGCCTGTGCAAGGGAGGGACGGCACAAACCCCTGGGCGATCCAGACTGGCGTCTTGGGTGTCTCTGGGCCTGGAGTGTAGCACCCTCCCCCCATCCCACTCCCCCTGGGACTTACCTGGATGACAATCACTCCAACGGTGGATCTTCCCACCCCGAACTGATGGGCCACCGAGCGGTAGCTGTCTGGTGTGGCCAGCTTCCACAGCGCGATGGCAACCCTCTTGTTCACGGGGATGGGTGCCCACAGCCGGGTGGCGGTTCTCTGCAGCGCGGGGGTGAGCCAGGTGCACAGCGTCATGAAGTTCCGTTTCCTCATCCGAAAATTCCGGATCCACTGGTGGTCATCCCATTGTCCGAGGACCACACGGTCCCACCAGTCGGTGCTTGTCTCCAAAGTCCAGATGGGCCGGTCTATGGTCGGGTGCTGATGCCACGCGGTTGCCAGGACCTCCCTGGTGAGGGAGTCCAAGGTGATCTCTGCCTCCTGGTACATGAATGCCAGGGCACCAGCCTGCAGCACGAGCTCCAGGCACCTGTACAGCTCCAACAGGGGCCCGAGCAGGTACATGGCCACCCACGGCTCCATGGCAGATAGAGCAGGGCAGACTAAAGAAAACGCCGGGAAAAGCAGTTGGTGGCCAAAGGGTGGTGTCCCCAAAACTCACAGGGCAACCACCGACCCTGCGAAGGGTGCCAATTCCTGGCAGAGGCCCCAAGGCACGGGAGCACGAGACCAACGGCTGCCCGACAAGACCCCTTTAACCACGCGTCTGGACGGAGCTCCGGCTCCGGCCCGGCCCCGGAAAGGTCTGGTGGCCTTTGCCCTCTTCAAAATGGTTCCGGGCTTTTGCTTTTCTGGAAAAGCGCGCCGCCAATGTAGACGCGCTTTTCCGAAAAAGCGCATCATTATCATGGAAACTCCGCGGCCAATGTAGACGCTCCTTTTCCGGAAAAGCTGAAAACGGAATAGTATTCCGTTTTAAGCATTTCTGGAAATTCATGCCAGTGTAGACGTAACGTAAGTGTCATATAGACAAACACATAATTTTGAATTGGCTCTCTCAGAGAGTTTGTGCATTAGAATATGTGGTGCAATTGGAAGTTAAAAAATAGCTCATCTGCCAATAAAAAAACCTGATTAAAACTATGAAAGGAAAGAAATAAAAATCATGTTTTCCCATCTCATCTACAAATATAGGGAATCTTTCACAGGCACTGGCAATATAATCCAATGAAGAGGACACCAGACTGAGAAACAACAATATAATAGAAACAATACTTCCTCTCCTGCATGAAGAACTATAAGATCTACAGCTAAAAAGTACTATATAAATAACACGTATAGGTTTCTATTTACACATCTTGTGTTCTCTACTATTCTCCCTAGAGTCTGCTGAAATCTTTTCTATTACCTATCTTTCTCCTTATTCGCCCAATCCCCAAATAGTCTTAATTTCTTAAAATATGTCCAAAATAAGTTTCATTCCTTTCTTTGCCCCACTCCTGCAATCAAATAGTCCTTTTATTTTAATTTCACTGATTGTTAAATCAGCATGGTGTGTTGGACTTGTCACATTAAACATACATGCACATGTCTTTGGATGTCTTTTGTGGAGAAAGATTTCCAACTTGAAATTCCATGTGTCGTCTTTTAGAAAATATTTGAAGGTATAGCACAGACATTAAAAGGAAAATTAAAATGCAAATTATTTGTTCAAAAAATAGTATCTGAATGCATTCTCTGACCATTATATCTGGTGAATATCAGAGTCATTTTTTACCTCAAAACACTTATGAATTCTGTGATGCATTCATGGAAGATGTTTGTGAATATTGCCAATTATTTCTAATTTACAGGTAGTTTTCAGATTAGCTGTCTTGCTCTCTCTTAAATAATATGCAGTAAATCTTGTGCACATTTGGATACATTCACAAGGTTTATTACCAGCAAAGATGAATACAGACTGTACATGACATGCATGAAATAACTGTACTACAACAATACATAAATTATAATGGAGAATTATTTTTTACGGAAGTTCCTTTTGAAAGTTACCATAGCTTTTCGAACATTCAGTATTAATGCATGTCTCCAGTTTTCACAACACATGAAAACAGAAAATCACACTTAACTGAACAAAGTAATCTACCGCATTTCTCCTGACAGCAGATTAAAATATCTTATCTTTACAATATATTACACAGGACCCAATTTTCAAAACTGGATGCCTAAAGATAAATACACACACACACACACACACATATATATATATATATAAACAAACTCCTTATTTCATCATATAAGTACTTGTTTTAGGCACCTATGAGCTGATTAAAATCAGCCTTTAGATGAAGAAAAGAGTTATTTTATAAGTATAATTTTAGGCACCAAGTGTGAAGATTGGACCCCCTTTTCCCAGGGACTGGCCTTCCGAAGTGAGAGTAAGTACCCACACTCCCAGTCAGTATGAGCTGTGGATATTTGGCACTTCTGAAAATCAGGCCATCCACATTTAAAATTACACAACATAACTAAATGTATCTTAGCCCAAACATAATTAAACCTCATTAGTTTATGAATTGAAAAATCCCTGTAGAACTGCAAGTAGATGGAATAAGGGGATATTTTACCGCTGAGCAATATTTAATTAACCGCAACCATATGCTGCAGTCAGTACGTATTTACCAAGGGGCCAACAGAATTGCTGGACCCCTGGTCCAGGGGGAAGGGGTTACACAATCCTGGAAAGGATGGGGCCATAGATGGAAGGAGTGGAGCTCAGGGCAGCTAGCCTTCAAAGCTGCCCAGATCGCACTGCCCGAGGCTCTGGAGCAAGCCATGCAGGGCTTCAGCAGCAATTTAAAGGGCTCAGGGTCACTGCTGGACTAGCCCCTTTTGAAATGCCAGGACCCAGGCCCACTGTTACCTTTCCTCCCTATTGGCAGGCCTGCCTGCTAATCAACAGATAAAATTTTACTTGCTATTTTAAAGTTTATCAAGTTAGTGGTTTTGCTTTTTGTCAGTCAGACAGGCCCCATGAAGCAAGCACATTCTACTCATGTAGTAGCTGCTTTAAATATGCACATTGGCTGACACTTAAAAAAAACAGCTATACCAAAAAGATAATCATACATACTACAGTTATCATTTACCTTATCACAAACCTATTGCACAGCAGAAGTTCCCTGCACTTAGTGTAAGGAAGAGTCTTAATGAGCTTTTGCCTAACATTTAGCAATGAATGGTGGGATTTGAGGAGCAAACACATCTACTCTGCCTAAGTGTACAGCAGATAGAGCTCTTTTGTGAAAATAATGACATCACAGAAGAACCAGGAGTCACTCAATGAAACAAAAAAAAAAAAGGAAATACGTCACATGCACACACTCATTTTCACAGTCAACCTGTGGAACTCATTGCTGGGGTGTTATGAAGGTCAATTGTATATCAGAGTTCCAAAAAGTATTTGATAAGTTTGTGGAAGATTGGTCTATCAATAACTATTAGACAAGATGAACGAGGATGCAACCCTGAACTCTTCCTGTCCCCAGGGCCGGATTAAGGGGGGGGGGGGCTAGTTAGGCAGCTGCCCGGGGTGCCAACCTATGGGGGGGGTGCCTGATTGAAGTGCTAAGGGGTGCCGCATCATGCGCCCCCCAATAGGTTGCTGCCCAGAGCTGGAGCCATGCATGCACTGAGCGCCCGGGGCTGGGGCTGCACATGCGCGGCACTCCTGGAGGCGGGGCCACACATGCATCGTGCACCTGGGGGCATGGCGCCCCATACACGTCAACCAGGTGCCGTGTGCCCGTGCGCAAGAATGGCTTGGGCCGGTCCTGCCTCTCCCTAGCCTCTGACTGCCAGAAGTGGAAGTGGTGGCATGGGTAGATCATTCAAAGAGTGCCCATCAGTGATTTCTAACAGTGTCCAATGCTATGTGCTTGAGAGGGAATGTTCTGTTCATTCCCTCTGAAGCACACAGCATTGGCCACTATTAGTAAATACTGGATCAGAAGGACTAGTGATATGACCCAGTATGGCCATTCTGACATGGATTTCCACAGAAATAAAATACAAATAATGCAAATATTACATTTGAATATTTTGTGCAGTTCTATTAACACTTAGCATCTTGACTTTGGACATTTTTTAATTCTGAAAGAAAGGCTGAACTCTCTATCTCTGCAGAGTACCTTTTATCTAAGAGCTACACATATGGATGATTCTGGTTTTTAAGCTTATACAAGTTCTCTGTGTGATCTTCCATTGCAGCAGGTATTGTACGTACAAGATTTTGTGTTCTGAAAAATTTCAACTCAGGAGTACGGTTACCAGATGATTTCAAAAAAATACCGAACACACTTGATCTCAGATTGTGGGGGGAGCTGGTCGGGAGGAGAGTGGGGGTGGCCGGGAGGATGTTGGGGGGAGCAGGGCTGGCCAGGAGAGATTGGGGGGAAAGGACAGCTGGTGGGAAGCAGGGCTGGCCAGGAGGGGGTCAGGGGAAGGAACTGGCCGGCAGGAAGCAGGGCTGGTTGAGAGGGGGTTGGGAGAAGAAGAGCTGGCCGGGGGACATCGGGAGGTGGGGGGGACCAGCTGGCAGGAAGCAGGGCTGACTGGTAGGGAGTCGGAGGGATCCAGGCTGACTGGGAGAGATCAGAGGAAGGAAAGGGCTGGTGGGAAGCAGGTCTGGCTGGGAGGAGTTTGGGGGGAGCGGGCCTGGCCAGGGAGGAACTGGCCGGCAGGCAGTGGGGTTGGCCGGGAGGGGATCGGGAGGAGCGGGGCCTGCCGAGGGGAGAACGTGGGGGGAACCGGCCAGTGGGGCTGACCTGGGCGCTCGCAGATCCCGGGGTGCTGCCCATCCCATGCACACGGGCGAGTCCGGCCCCAGGGCTCCATTCCGCCCCGGCCTCACCCCCACCCCCTCCTCTCTTCTGTGTAGTTGCATATTGCCTGGCTGGTAGACATGCTCACACAGCCAGGCAGTACTCAACTACATACTGATACTCATGATAATAATGAAACTTACTTAATTAGAAAATACCAGACATTTATTTCTCAATTTGTTTCCCGGACATAAAGCTCAAATACCGGACTGTCTGATTCAAAACTGGACACCTGGCAACCCTACCCAAGAGAAGGTTTCCATAAAAAATGTGTATTTTGACATTACAGTAGATTGCGCCGAGTCAGATTTCTTCTGACAAGAAGTATCGCAACCAAAGTACCGGTACGGCTTCTCAGAACCTTGTGTTCCCAGTTCTTAATATCAGTCTTCGTTGTCCCTGTTGAGCAGATCAGTAGAAATAGAGAGATTTTTTGACTTCTAAATGTGTTACTGGTGTGAGCCCTGCTGGAATCCTGTGCACAGTTCTGGTGTTCCCAATGATGTTTTTAAATTGCAGAGGGTTCAGAGAAGAGCCACATGAATGATTAAAGGATTAGAAAAACCTTCTTTATATAGCAATAAGCTATACAGACTGAACTTTTTTAGTCTAACAGAAGGCCATGGGATATCTTGATTACAATCTGTAAAGATCTACATGGGAAACAAATATTTAATAATGTGCTCTTCAATCTATCACAGAAAAGCATTCTCTATACTTACAGTATGATCTAATTTATCCTTATAGGATCCACGAGCCAATGACTAGAAGTTGAAGCTAGACAAATTCCTAGTGGAAATAAAGCATACATTTTTAAAGGGGAGAACTGTTGGAATAACTTCCCAAGGAGTCTAAGACACAAAACTAGGAATTTTCCCAAGTTTTATGGCTTGTGTTAAATAAGGTCAACACAATGATCCCTTCTGACTTTGGACTTTATGCATTCTATGCATGCTGGGTAAAGTAATTCCAGAGGTAGATTGGTCTCCGTGCATTAAAAGTCTTATAGATTATGACCGGGAACTCTGCTCATGAGTCAATGAAGAGACAGTAGCTTTCAAGAAGCACAAGCATGTGTCAGCACTGGTCTTTGTTACTAATGAAGTGGATTGCTTTGTGCTCCATCTTCTTGACTTTCAAGCTGTTACACTGAAACCTAGTTAGAACAATGGTCCAATCTGGAGCTGAAAAATGGATGTTTCACCAAGTCTCAATCCTCATATGAGAGAAACTAATGAACCATTCATATCCAAAGTTTTTCTGTGCCCAAGGATATTGAGGACTTTGCCCTCTAGAGCTCTCTCGTAGGGTTGCCAGGTGACCCGTTTTGAACTGGATAGTCCAGTATTTGAGCTTTCTGTTCGGGAAACAAATTGTGAAAATATAAATGAGAAAATATAAATGTCCGGTATTTCCTAAATAAGATGCAAAGTAGATTGTGATGTAATGTCAAGTGTGTCCGGTATTTTTGTTGAAACCATCTGGCAACCCTACTCTCTTGACACTACCAATTCAAAGAACTGTTCAGTGATTATTACACTATTTTCACTTCATCAGAATAAAAGAGAACAGTTCTCTTTTACAAATGTTCACAAATGGTACACTTCCATGAAAGTAGTAACAACTCTAAAATGGGTTTTCTACCTTTAAATAAGACATGCTATGAGCCTAATTCATAATACCTTCACATTCAGATCTCAGCATTAACCTCTACCCTCTAAAACAAAAGCAGCTCTTAAATGTTCCTCATTATTTCCAAATACCTTTAAATTTTATAAAGCATTGACTTGCTGATAAGGCAAAGTATTTTCTCTCTTTATTAAGTTCTCATCTTCTTACACAGCAGCCATAAAAACTCTAGAGAATTCAAGATATAATTACAATTCTGGCAAAACAGTATATTCCCAATGAACATGAAAACATATTTGGGGTTCAAACAGTATTATAAAATAGTTAATAAAAAACAGCTGACTTTATAATGGCTATATTGCAAATAACTTATCTGATTCATAGCATTACAGAAATGTAGGACTATAAGGGACACCAAGAAGTTTTCTAGACTATTCCTGATAGCTATTTGTCCAAACTGTTCTTAAAAACCTCCAGTGACAGGGATTCCACAACCTCCCTAGGTACCCATGTTCCTGTAAGCTGAGTGCATGGGTGGCCACCAAGGAGAGATTCATATGCCATCTAGGAGAGAGTCAAATGCTGTAGCAGAGTACCCACAGTGCCCACAGCCAGCAGCATGTGTTTCTACTGGTGGTGCACATCCACATGTCTTGATGCACACAATAGAGGGAGTATTGCTAGATCCTGTGCTCCAGTGCTCAGCTATCCTTAAAAATCTCACATGCTGCAATCTTGTCCTACTATCAGTGAACCTGGAAAACAATTGTCACCATATGTTTTGTACAACTTTTTACATATTTGAAGATTTTTCTCTCCTTTAGTGTGGTCCTCTGTATACTAAACTTGCCCCCAATTCCTTCAATTTTTCTTCATAGGTCATATTTTCTAAATATCCTATAATTATTGTTGCTGTCCTCTGACTTCTCTTCAATTTGTCCACATCTTAAAGTGTGATGCCTAGAACTGGACACTCTATTCCAGCTGAGGCATCACCACTGCCAAGTATAGTGGACCAATAATTTCCCAATTCTTATGTATGATGCTGCTATTAATACACCCAGAAAGATATTAACCTTTTTGTAACAGCATCATATTGTTCAGTCATATTCAACTCATGATGTAATGTAACCCACAGAACCTTTTCAGAAGCTCTGCTGCCAAGTCCTGTTGTTCTCCCATTTAATATTTCTGCATTCGATTTTTTTCCCCAAAAAAGAACATTTACCTTTACTAAATTTCATCTTACTGATTTCAGACCAGGTCTCCAATTTGCCAAGATTATTTTTAATTCTAAGCCTATCCTCTAAAGTGCTATCAACTCTTCCCAGCTTGGTGTCATCTGTTAATTCTATAAAATGTACTTTCTAAATCATTATCTGACTTGTTAATGAAAATATTGAATAGCTTTGGACCTAGCACAGACCCCACTTGAAACAGTCTGACAGCAAACTATTGATAACTATGCTGGTTATGTCTTTTCCACATAGCTGTGCATGCATTTTATAATAATTTCATCTAGACCATGTTACCTTAGATAACTTAAGTGAATATAATACAATAACATATAAAAGCCTTATTAAAATCCAGATATATCATGCTTACTGCTTGCCCCCATCTACCAGCAGGTTATCCGATCAAAAGAGGAAAATAGGTTGGTTTGCCATAATTTGTTTTTAACAAATCCATGTTGGCTAATACTTGTCACCTTATATTCCTCTTGGTCCTTAAAAACTGATAGTTAATCATTTGTTCCAGTAGTTCTCCAGTTATTGAAGTTAGGCTGACTGATCTATAATTCCCTCGATACTCTTTGTAACCTTTTTTAGAAATAGAAACTCTGTTTGCCCTTCTCTAGTCCTTTATTTCTAAAGATTTAGAAATTGCTTCAGCTAGCTCTTTAAGTACTTGAGGGTAATTTCATCAGGCTCTGCCAACCTCTTCATCTCCTTAGCCTATTAGATTGATTCTCTTTGTATGTACAACAGTTTTACGTTGCTGTATTCACTTTAATTTATTTATTCCTGATTTACACAAGATAAATGAAAGCAGAATCAGCTTACGTGATTAAGTTTACCAAGCATTTGAGAAAAACCTATGGTATGAATAACAGCTAAACAGAAAAGTACACACCAAGGCTACATCTGTACTGCAGCCTTCTTCTGCAAAAGCTTATGCAAATGAAGCATGGAGTAGAATATCGCTATGCTTCATTGGCATAATTAATTAGCCAGCCGTTTTTGCCCAAGAGGCTTTTGCGCAAAAAAACCCCTCTTGCACAAGAGCCATTCTTCTTCATTTTTTCGGGAAAAATGGCTCTTGTGCAACAGGGGGTTATTGTGCAAAAAGGAGCCATCTACACCGCTCCTCTTTGCGCAAAAGCCTCTTGCGCACAACGGCTACTAATTAATTATGCCAATGAAGTGCAGCAATATTCTACTCCATGTTTCATTTGCATAAGCTTTTGTGGAAGAAGGCTGCAGTATATACATAGCCCAAGGGTCATAGTGCTTATGCTGCATTAACATTTTCCTTTTTGTATTTAAACTATTGGTTTTAGGGAGTTATTTAAAATTTTAATTGCAAAGTGAAAAGCTCTTCATACTTCTGCATCCATAGACATATGTGAGAATTGGGACCTACACCTTATGATCATCTGACCAAAAAGTCTTCTTTAAAGGAAATAGTTTTCTGGAGCTGATAGCAGCTCCTTCCTCCAAGCTTTGCCATAATTAGTGATGGGATGTACTTAATATTACCACTGCCCTCTGCTGGATGGAATTCAATCAATTTAAGGCAGGTGTTTGCCTTATCCAATTGCTACAGGCTGCAGTTCATGTTTATCGTGCACACTCTTCTTTTGTTCCTTCCTCTTTAGGCACTGAGAGTTTCATAAGGAAATGGTTCCCCCGAGAAGCTTCCTGGGTCAATGGGCAGAGATTATGGGAAGACCTATATCTTAAACCAAACAAAACTGAAAGCAGTCAGATGGTATGTTTCCTAGGATTTATGGAAATAGAGGAAGAAATCACTGTACAGATAGTAAGACCAAAAAGTCCATGATCAAATTAAATTTATATTAGAAGGAATGCAATTAGACCTTTCAAATACAGGAGGGAGGCCTTAAGCTTACAATCCTGGACCTGCATGTCTCAGGCAATATCATTATTCTGCAACTGCAAGTGCCTGTTTCTATGAAGGACTCATATCCTGCCAAATTGGCCTTGTCCTTATCTGAGAATTTCCAGTAGTATCTATAAGAAGACAGCATCCAGATTAACAGGAGATACAGCATCCCTTACTGACTGCAAATGATGTACTTAGGCTTAATATTTAGACATTTCTGATCTTGAATTTCTCATATAGGATTTAATTTTAGCCTCAATAGTATTGAGCTAACCCGTCTGCAAAGTATACAGTATCACTGGATAGTTCTTTGCTTTCCAACTGTGTAGAGTTGCTTGCATCCAATATATGCCTCTGTCAAAGAGAGAGGCCAATGGAAAGAATTCTAGAAATGAATCCTCCTACAAGTTTTACCAAAACACAGACCAGCTGGTTTTCAGTCATTTCCTAGCCTAATTCCAGTCGTGGGGGACATCTAGTACCTGTAAATCATGGCTAACTAAACACTGTGGATTTTTTGCAGAACTTTTGCCCTGCTGGCTAAAACAACCTGAAATCCTATATTCATCACACTGGACCAGATCATGTGAGAACACTGTGCTAACAGAAAAGGTACCATGCACAGCTGCTAGAGGGGGTGCTGCCAATAGCAATCCCTGTGTTCCAAAGTTCATAAGGACTATAGGAACTGAATGCCAAAAAGCAAGTGGGACTGGATAGGAAGAGACTTAGAATGTCCGGGGACATGAAAATTCCCCCATCCCTCCCCCCCACACACACCACACAATGACCCAGTACAGATCTGTCATACTGAAAGAAGAAACTGTTACATCTGAATAGGCAGAGCAGAGCACCTACTATCCTCTCCTTGTGCATAAAAGATAGCACAAGGAGAGTTGTATGAAGCACCAGCAAAGGCAGTCTCCAGTGAAGGGGTGGGCAATAATTTTAGAAAGGGGGACGATTCACAAACTTTTGAAGTGGCCCAAAGGCCGCCCCAGAAGGAGTGTGGCCTCAGGAGGAAGAGGCAGGGCCAGACCCTGATTGACCTGGGAGTGGGGGGGGGGAGCACGTGAAGTCTTTGCCCCAACACCCTAGAGCGAACCACAAGATCTAGGCTCCATGCACCCCTGGCAGTGGGAGGAGACTTTGCACACTTCCCCCACCCATGCCAATAAAGGCTGAGGGTAGGGGAGCACGTGAAGTCTCTCACTTCCCTGCCCATACCATGCCAGGGGCGTGCGACGCTTAGTGTGTTCAGGATAGCTGGTGGTTCACATTAAGCGCTGCATTCCCCCTGCAGGACAGGAGGAGACTTCATCCATTCCCCCACCCCCAGCCAATCAGGGCTTTGGGGCAAAGTTTCTCACCTCCTGTCCCCGCCCTGCAAGGGGCATGCAGTAGGGATGTGGGGGGTATGTCTACACTATCACCCTAGTTCGAACTAGGGTGGTTAATGTAGGCAACCGAAGTTGCAAATGAAGCCCAGGATTTAAATATCCCGGGCTACACTTGCATCTTGCCGGGCGCCGCCATTTTTAAAGCCCCGGTAGTTCGGACTCCGTGCCAGCGGCTACACGCGGCACGGAGTAGGTAGTTCGGATTAGGCTATCTAATCCGAACTACCAGTACTCCTCGTGAAACTAGAGAGCCTAATCCGAACTACCTACTCCGTGCCGCGTGTAGCCGCGGGCACGGAGTCCGAACTACCGGGGCTTTAAAAATGGCGGCGCCCGGCAAGATGCAAATGAAGACCGGGATATTTAAATCCCGGGCTTCATTTGCAACTTTGGTTGCCTACATTAACCACCCTAGTTCGAACTAGGGTGGTAGTGTAGACATACCCTAATAGTGTAGTCGATTATCCAATAAACTGATAAGCAAAAACTTGCAGGTCAATGCTATAGACTACACACATTCTGCACGCACCCCATGCCAGTACATTTTTTAGCAGCTGCCCAGCAACCTGGCTCAGTCCTGGCTTGCGCTGGGTTCAGGACCTACCCACGGTGGCTCAGCATTTAAAGTGTATTAGGAGCCAGTCAGGCAGGTAGCCCAGCTCGGTTCCAGCTTGCACCAGATCCAGGAGCTCAGATCCCTCCCAGACAGGGGCTACTGCCACCCTGCGCTGTTGCCTCTGTATCACAAGCAGCAGCACAGGGCGACAGGCAGCCAGTCTGTGAGAGTAGCTGGTTTTAAACAGGATTCCCTGGTAAACCAGCTCCTGCCTGGCACCCCACACTGATGCCTCTGGTACCAACAAGCTCTTGTTTACTGATTTTCAGTCTTCCATCTAAATGCACGTCAATTTCAAAGATGAAAGAATGAGAAATTGTCCTGCTGATTTCATGCTCTGTATACAATTGTTTCAGTTGATACCTGATTGAAATGCACTAGCTTCTGGTTAATGAGAGAATGAAGAGAAGGGTGCATCAGAGGCAGCAGCGCGGAGTGGTAGAGGCCACCTCGGCAGTGGGGCCAGATCGCACTGGCTGCCAGCCCCACTCACAGGGACTATAGAATCGTTGAGTAACTGACTAGAATTCATGAGGTTAATTGACTATTCAGTTAACCAATATTTAACATCCCTAGCAAGTGGCACCTAGAGTATACTGCCACACCCCAATGGCCCTCTCTCTCAAGTTGCTAAATATCCCAGGACATTTTGGGGAAGGGTCAAAGGTCTGAGTGTGGAGTGAATGAAGGATTCCTTTGCAGGTTGCGAGAGGCCAAAAAGGGGGAGAACGAAGAGCGCAGCAAACAGGTTAACTCCACACTTCTGCTAGGCCCAAAGATAAGATGCTGGCTCCAGCAAGCTTAAGGCCACAGCACACACTTGTCTCTCGGCTGCCGGCCAAGAAAGAGGGGGGCCTGGAATCCACCGATCAGCCGTAAGAAAGACATTCAAATGAATATATCTGCAAAGCCAGCCCATAACAAGCAAAACAAGTGAAGGCCAGCACAGAGAGAAGCAAAGGGAACAATAGAGTCTAGCTGGTGTGTTTTGGGCAAGTCAGGGAGACCACAGAAAGCCGGTTTAAACTGTAACAAAGAGTACCTGGAACAGAGGTCGCGGAATGGAACACCTCCAAAGGAGCCCAGGACTTAAAACTCTCCTGAGAGCTGGAGCAATTCGGAGAGATCACAGTGGACCCTGGATGACCTGTGCACACAGGACCGAACTTCCGTCCACCCTTCCCCCTCTTCTTCTTTCATTACACTCAGGCCTGGCCAGCCTCGAGTAGTGCGTGTGAAAGTGGGTTAGTGTTCGGGATGCTAACGCTTTCTTCCTTCCTCTGAGTGACGTGGGAAGCACCCATCACTCTCTGCTGTTCTTTTATTATTTTAATACTAAAGCTTTAAAATTTAGACACTTGGTGTGTTCCGTCATCTCTTCCCCTAATGATCCTGAGGCCTCAGGCAGATTGGTAACAAAAATCTGCCATAATACCACCAGCTGTTCAAAACAGCTGGCTGGTCACTCTAGGCACCACACGCCCCTGGCGGGGGAAGGAGATTTTGCGCACTCCCCATCCCCAGGTCTCGACTGGCCTGGGGGCAGGGGAACAGCAGGGCGGACACAGGCCAGATCAACCTGCTTGGTGCACTGGATCTGGTCCTTGGAGGCTCTCTTGCCCATCCCTGCTCTAGTGCTCTTCCTGGTGCTCCATACCCCCATCTCACAGTGATGTGGTTTAACTTTCACAATCTCTCACTCTGATTCATCAGTGCTAAAAAAAAAATGGCAGGGAAGGGAAACCAGGCTACAGACACCCTTCTCTTCAGTCCCTCATTAACCAGAAGCTAGAGTATTTCAATCAGATATCAACTGAAACAATTGTATACAGAGCATAAAATCAGCAGGACAATCTCTTGTTCTTTCATCTTTGAAATTGACGTGCATTTAAGTAGAAGAGTGAAAATTAGTACACAAGAGCTTGTTTGTTGGATCCGATCAAGCAAGCAACTTTTTTAAAAAAATTGTCCTACCTCCTGCTACCAGAGGAAGTGGGAGGATGAGCAATTGGCTGACTTTGAAGAAACTCATTTGCAATCCCAGTAATGACCCTTGGACAGGTTTCACCTTTCCAAGAGGATGTGCAGAGAGATTTTTCCCTCCTTCAAAGGCTTTTTGGCAATGAACAGTGAGGTTCCAGAAACTCATTACTTGGTACCATGAGTAACTCTGCTGTTAAATGCATTCCCTGACCCTGTCGCACACAGAGAAGTAAGGAGTGTATTAGCTTCTTTCTGGAGCACACCAGGGCTGTGTCCAGACTCAGGGTTTTTTTCGGGAAAAGTAGCCTTTTTCCGAAAAAACTTCCCCTGCGTCCAGACTCAAGCCGCGTTCTTTCGAAATTAAATCTAAAAAACGTGGCTTTTCTTTCGATGGCGGTAAACCTCATTTCACGAGGAAGAACGCCTTCTTTCGAAAGTTCCTCTTTCGAAAGAAGGCATTCTTCAATGTAAATAGGGCTTCTTCAAAAGAGAGCATCCAGACTCACCGGATGCTTTCTTTCGAAAAAGCAAGCCGCTTTTTCGAAAGTTCAACGTGCAGTCTAGACGCTCTCTTTCGAAAGAGGCTCTTTCGAAAGTATCTTTCGAAAGCGCCTCTTTCGAAAGAGGCTTGCAGTCTAGACACAGCCCAGGAGCCCTCCCCTGTAGCCTGACCACAGATGGTGCAGAGGAGCACCATGAATAGGACCTTCAGAATGAGCTGGGAGTAAGCTCCATAATTAACCCTTCACAGAACCCAGAGCAACAATAAACCCATCAATATGGAGCCAGGAATAGTGGGAACAAAGTATCTCCGTGTGGGAGGGTTTTGGAAGTAGTTAAAGTCAAAGCCATGCTATTTGCTCCTATTGACCTTGAGGATGTTCTTTGTTATAGAGAGAGAAGAATAGTCATCCAAGATGAGCTTTCCATGCTTCACTGCTCTCTGTCTGATGTGGAACTTTTCAGATTTTCCAGAGACAATTAACAGAGAGCCATGGCCACCTGTCGACCCCCTCCTTCCCCCCCAGAAAGTCAGAGAGGTTCTGTGTGTGAACCTTTCCTCACCTGCAGACCCATGGTTTCTGCTCCGACCTCTGGCCCCCGTGCAGCTTTAACCCACACGCACTTCTGGGTGTGGTATACGGTCCCATTTAGCAGCACAGAGGCCATTTGAGTCAGGCCTCATAAGCGGCTCATGTTCTAAGCTCCCAGAGGTGTCAGGTTCGATTCCACCTGCAGACAACCAGGTTCTGCCGGCGTTACACAGTATCTAAGCAACAGTCCCTGAAAGAGGGCCATACTGTTGAACTTTCCATAGTCTAGCTGACATGGAGCATAGCAGTGTGAGGATTCTCTTCAGGAATCTATAGAAAAAGATTCCAGGATTTCCTTAATCTCTGTCACTCTGAAGCCTAAAATGACCAAGTCAGTGTGAAGCGATGGAAGTGGCTATAGGCATAGTTGAGTGCACTGTGTGTTCACAGTATCACCAGGGTGCAATCATCACTAGGATTCAGAATTTAGTACCATCATTTTTAACAAAATTCTCCACCATTTTGACTTTATTTATTATAGCCACACAGCAGTAAGACACATGTCCATGCCATTCCAAGAATCCTAGACTACTGTGATGTCAGAGGTAACTCAACCAATCACCACTCTGGCTCTCCAGCTAAGTTTCATGCAACAGTTTCAGATAGTGGATTACTTGGTCCAGCTGCTGCACCCATGTGCCCAGTGCCACCCACAAAAATCACACAGAACAACCCCCTTAGACATAAATCAACTGATCCACCAACGCAACATAACAGACAAAAATTATTCCAAAAAGTCTAGTCCCGCAACACATCATGTCTCCTTCTTTCACCAGCCACACAAAACCACACATTCCCACCACAACTCAACCTACACAACAACCCCAAATAAACTTAACTCTTCACTGCAGTGCACACCCCTTATTCACCACCTACACAAGTCCATACAACTCTCCAATCATACCACACCACACCCACAAATCAACATCATCGGCACACGCATAATAACTCTGACCATCACTCTGAAGCCTAGAATGTCCAAGTCAATGTGAAGCAATAGAAGCAACTACAAGCATGATTGAGATCTTTGTGTATGTGTGTGTGTGTGTGTGTTAACAGTATCATTGAGATTCAGTGTGTTACCTTTCTGTTTTTAAGCCATTTATGAATTAAACCCATGTTACAGCATGGATTTACATCTACTAATACAGGAAGAAAATTCACATTTATAATTTTTTAATAAAGAAACAGACTTCACATCACTAACCCTTTCGTTAAAATCAGGGGAAGGGGCACAGAGACACGTGAATAAATTTGACCTTCATTACCAAATGACATGCCTTGTTCACAGTATATGTGCAAACAGGGCTTTGCACTCCATCTGAAAAGGTGCTGGCAAAACTCCGTAATATACCTGGGGCATGGATGCAGAAACTCTTTTCCTCCGATGTTGCAGGCCTCCTTCTCTTCTAGCTCAGGGCACTCCTTCCCGATGCCTACTGCAATGTATTTTATGCTCCTGTGTCTGCTTCGGAATCCTGGAGAAAGATCCCCTGAGTGACAAGTCTTTGAGCAGGTGCTCCACGCAGACCAAACCGATGTTTCACAGTCTTTAGGCATGACGCATGACTGAAAGGTCAGTGGGATGGTTTCTTGCATACAAAGGCTGTGACAAGAAAATGGTAAAAAAGCTGAGGAGTTCTTGTTTGTTGCTGGATTTTAATTTTTCTATCGTCCCCTCCGTCCTCAGTGCCCGGCCACCCACCTAAAAATTACATACTATAAACCAGGTTCTGATCTCACTCCTACCTGTGCAAATCCAGAGCAATTTCAGTTATGTTAATGGAGTTATATCAGGGCTCACATGGCAAAAGAGACAGGTGAATCAAGTGTGATAAAACAACTAATCTGGCAGGTTTTTAAAAGATTTTACATCATTCATACTAAAATATCTTGCACAATATACGTCCAGTTCATCCCCTGAGTTAGAATAGATTAAAAAAGCAGGACTGTGATGATATATTCTGCAAACTTCCTTCTATGAGCTGGATCAAGTCAGTATTTCAGTGTCTATCCAGAACAAACAAACACACACGCATACACACACACACACACACACACAGAAAACATTGCAGAACTGCTGTCACTATCAACAGTTCACATCACAACATTCTTTCTGTTGGATACACAAGAGCCCAGTTGAGTCAGATATTGAAATATTTCCTACTGAATGACTTCTTTGAGAGACTGGAGATATCTCAACATCTTTAGAATGAAGCAATAAAATGATATTTTGAATGATTCTGGGATCACACCAAAAATAGGACAGACATGGCAATCAAAAACATATTAGTTCTAACAGACTTTGCTTTTTCTTGGCTAGATTTAACACTAAATTAAATATTTCTCTATCCAAGTGTTTCCAAAGCCAGATTAAAGCAAATAGTGACTGGAATTAGAGCACTACTTGGATACATATGTCTGTCTATCCGCAGAAGGAATATCCACAGATAGACATTGGGATGCCCAGAGTTGTATTCCCAGAGTTGTTAACTCGAGTCCGACTTAAGTCGCTTGGGTGACTCTACTTGAGACTCGACTCGGGTTCATTGTTTGTGACTTGAGACTCGACTTGAGACTTGCTAATTATGTTAAATCGACTAGATGAAAAATTGTCAGAAAATGCCGATATTGATGGCTTGTACAAAAATGACTTGACATTTTTTAAATTAAGACTTGAGACTTGACTTGGGACTTGACTCGAAAGTGACTTTAGGGACTCAAGACTCGACTTGAGACTTGAACTATAGTGACTTGAGACCCAACTTGGACTTGACAATGATGACGTGAAGACAACACAGCGAACTCCCAAGACCCACCATGGCCAAGAGAGAGTAGCGTGGTCCTGTTGTACCTGGGAGCCTGCATCCTGCATTGGCAGCTTCTTCCAGCAGCACAGCTGCACTGCCTCCAGCCCTGCTGCCAGAAGAACTGTATGACCCCAAACAGGAGATGCAGTGGCTGGGGGCAGTATAGAGTGAAGTATAGCTGAACTACAGGTGCAAGGAACTGGCTCCCTGGAGTGACAGAACCACACTCCACTCTTTTGGCCACAGTGACTCTTGGGAGTAGAGCCTTGCAGATCTGCAGATCCCAATATCTATCCGTGAATATCCACATCCACAGATATACATTTCTGTCCACGCAGGGCTCTACCTGGAATTCTGCAGCTGGTTTCTGTAGATCTTGTTCTCCACTATTGGCTGGTTTTATCATTTATACATTTGTAAAATCATTGTAAAGTGTTTGCTCACTTTACACAAGTAAGCATCACTATCCCAGGTGAAAGTAGAGAAGCAGGCCTTAAGAGTTCATATCTATGAACATATTTATATTAGCATTACACAATCTAACGCAAATAATCACAGAAGTACGCCATTAAAACAGCTTTTCAATACAGAGCGTCTCCACTATAAAAGTCACCCTGGTATATATCCATTCCACACTAAAGTCATTGACGCTTGAGAACTGATGTGTTATAAGTCCTCCCATTCCCTGCTTCTAAGTCACGTAAAAAACCCCTCCAATATGAGCAAATGGAATACAGCCATGGGAAAAAAAAATCTGTGCTTTAAGTTGTTTTGCTATAAGTCCAAGTTTTTTGGAACATATCTTGGACTTACAGTGAGGATGGCCTGTACATAAGCTTGATTACTTTGGGTAAGACAAGCTCAAGCCAAGTGTCCATTTTTTCTCTGATTAAATATCCCAATGCTAACTACAGGGCCATACATATGCAGGCAAGCTTTTTTATTCAGCTTCTTAGTAGAGCTGCAAGAGAGAACTTGCAGAAAACCCCTCATTCTCTCCTCCTCCCCAGCCATCTGCAGTTCAGCCATAGAGACATCAATGGCTCTCCAGAGTAGAAGAAATGCCCCCCTTCTCCACCCTACAGTCCCAGAGCAATGGGCACAAAAGAAAGTTGGGAGGGGTAAAATTAAAGAGAATATAGTGACTTAGGTGTAGAGCATTCATCAGGGAGACACCAAAAAAGCAGAGAGGGAGGTGGAGAAAATGGATCCAACAGGGAAAGAACAAAAATTGTCCAGGATGGGGAATCCCAAGGAAAGAGAAAGGAAAGAGTTATATGCCCATACTTGCAAATGTCCGTACCAGGGTTGATATGAAACTACTCAAAAGTGGAGCTCAGTTAAGCACATACTTCTCTTTCCTTTGTAGTTTTATTTTTTTCCAGCTCCCAATTGCTCACAGTCGGGGTTTTACCAAATGCAAAGAGCAAAGCATGTAGGTCTTAAAGGTGGGAAACCCAGAGTCCTGGTGCCAAGGGATCTGTTATTAAATCTCTTAGGGTATGTCTACACTACAGAGTTATTTCGAAATAGTTAATTCAAAATAAATTATTTCAAAATAACGCGGATAGACACAAAATTCATTTCAAAATAGCATTTTGCTATTTAGAAAAAGCGCGTCCACACTGAGTGGACAATGAATCTCATTTAAGGCTGGACAGAATCAGGTCCAGCAGGGCATCAGCTCAGGAGTTACTTTGTGTGGCTACTGCCTGAGGCTATCTGAGGCCTGTGCTTAAAGGGACCCTCCCTGGACAGCCGGTTCTCAGCTTTCCCTGCTTGCTTGTCTACCTCGATGAGGGACAGCAAAGTATTTTGTCTCTGCATGCTCTGGTTGCCCTCACTCGGGCCACAACAGCACTCTTCAACATGCAGCCAGAACTGCCCCTGGGCACTCTGGTGCTTCTCATGGTTGCTGTGAGCCTGGCTGCACTTTCTTCAGGCTGCTGAGAGGTCCATCAGGGGGCTGTCAGTATCCAGGAGGCCCTGTGGGAGAGCTTCCAACCTGAGGAGCACTAAGAGCTCTGCCCCACTGGGGGCTTGTGCCTCATTCCTCCCACTGCCCCCTCCCTAACCCCCCTTCCTGATGTCAAATAAAATACACGTATTTTCATGAACACAAATTGTCTTTATTTAACAAAACTGGGATCGGGGAATGAAACTCTGGTCAGACTGGGGAAAGGAGGCAGGAGAGGGAAGAAGAGAGGGGGGGAAACCTGGGAGGAGGGAGCTGGAATGGGGAAGCAAGGGGAAGAAGGGGGAGGGGAAGCTCAGAGCTCAGAGTTAGGGATCTCACCAGACCAACTTGATTTTCATGCAAACCTGCTCCTGGGTTCGCATGTGGCCTTTGATGGCCAGGCTGGCAGCTATCCCGCCATAGACGGCCGCGTTCCTCCGTCTAGTGTGAAGATCATGGACGTTGGGGGCAGAGTCAACCCCTTTAAGGCTTCAGAGAGGGGGGAGGGAGAGGAGTGGTCTTGGTTGAGGCTGGAGTAGCCACCAGGACACCCTGGGAAGGCTGGAGGCCCCTATTTCGATATAAGTGTCTACACAGCACTTATTTCAAAATAGCTATTTTAAATTTGGCATTTTTTCTCTTGGAATGAGGTTTACCAAATTTGAAATAAGTATTCCGCTACTTCGAATTAATTTCAAAATAGCAGTTTGGCTGTGTAGATGCTAATAAAGTTATTTCAAAATAACTTTGCTGTGTAGACATACCGTTTTAGACTGCACGGTGAAACGAACCAGGGCCTGGTGTACTGAAAATGCATCAGGACACATGCTTTCATTCAGAGTTCTTTGTTAGAAACTGCATTTATAAAACTAGTATAGAATTAATTCTATATGACCGAGGAGCCTGACAGTGCACAAGAAATATGACCTCTGTCCTGGAAACTTATAGGCCAATATCAGACATGTGACAACTAAGGGGAAATAAATCTAAAGGAAGGGCTTGTGAGAGAGAAAGAACAAGAGTTATATCAATAGCTACAGGTTATTTAGACTAAGGAACTTCTCATTGTTACATGTTTGTACAATGAGGTGGTAGCTTTTGGGTAGTATTATGCATGGTGGACAATTTTATTTAAAAAAATAAATCTCATAACTTGTGTGAGTCCCAGCAGAAGTAAGTTTTGAGGAGGAACTGAATAACAAAGTGTTGGTGGTTTGGTGGAACAGTTCAGGCCACAAAATAGAAGTAAAGTGGAAAAGAAAAAAGAAAAGATAGTTGTGGAAGAAATGGGCAAACCAGAAGGACAAGGGAAGTGTAGAGTCTGTGCTCTTTGGGGAGTGGTGCAGTGCTGAAGTTGGGGGTTAAGAGCTGTCTCTTTTTTAACGTACTTTGTGTCAACATGCCCAGTAAAAAGTAATGTGACCTGTGGAACATGGGACTGGTTAAAAAAGTGCCACTGTGGAGAACTAAGAGATCAGGAAATATTTTTGTTGTCTCCAAGATGCATCACACTGCTTTCTACTTTCTTACAAAATCTTTTTTCCTTTTAATTTAAACCCATATTCTGTCCCTCGTTAGCCCCAAAGAATGACTCGGTAGAATAAAATACATGAAAAAATACCTCTCTAGCCACAGGTAAACCTGTGCTACATACTAAGGACAGACAAACCCCTCCCTTTCTGCAAAGCTGGCACACACAGGAGCACTATTGTTATTAAAGGAAGAATCTATAACTCACAGTGTAACTATGATGGTCAAGTGATTGAAGCAGGGACTGGAAGCCACAGATTTATGAATTCTAATCCCAGGTCTGATCCTTATTCCCACAATCACGGAGGACAGGTCACTAACCATCTGGATCTCAGCCTTCCTATTTGTAAAACAGGGATACTACTCTCTTCAATGAAGTGTTGGGGAGAGTAAACATATGGGCTACGTCTACACTGGCACCTTTTTCCGGAAAGGCTTAAAACGGAATACTATTCAGTTTTCAGTTTTTCCGGAAAAGGAGCGTCTACATTGGCCCCGGAGTTATCGTCGTAACGAAGCGCTTTTCCGGAAAAGCGCGTCTACATTGGCGGCACGCTTTTCCAGAAAAGCAGAAGCCAGGAGCCATTTTGAAGAGGGCAAAGGCCACCAGACCTTTCCGGGGGCGGGGCCAGAGCGCCATTCAGACACGCGGTTAAAGGGGTCTCGCCGGGCAGCCGTTGGTCTCCTACTCCCATGCCTTGGGGCCTCTGCCAGGGACTGACACCCTTTGCAGGGTCTGTGGGTGCCCTCTGACTTTTGGGGACACCACCCTTTGGCCCCCAACTGCTTTTGCCTGCGGGGTTTTTTTTCTGCCCTGCTCTGTCTGCTATGGAGCCACGGGTGGCCATGTGCCTGGTCAGGCCCCTGTTGGGGCTGTACAGGTGGCTGCGGCTCGTGCTGCAGGCCGGTGCCATGCTGTTCATGGACCATGAGGCAGAGACCGCCTTGGACTCCCTCACCAGGGAGGCCCTGGCAACTGTGTGGCATCAGCACCCGACTGTAGACCGGCCCGTCTGGAGTTTGGACATCAGCACCGAAGGGTGGGACCGGGTGGTCCTCGGACGATGGGACGACTACCAGTGGATCCAGAATTTCCGGATGAGAAAGTGGACCTTCTTGACGCTGTGCACCTGGCTCACCCCCGCGCTGCAGAGAACCGCCACCCGGCTGCAGCCACCCATCCCCGTGAAGAAGAAGGTCACCATCGTACTCTGGAAGCTGACCACACCGGACAGCTACCGCTCGGTGGCCCATCAGTTCGGGGTGGGAAGATCCACTGTTGGAGTGATCGTCATCGAGGTAAGTCCCAGGGAGAGTAGAATGGGGGGAGGGTGCTGCACTCCAGGCCCAGGGACAGCCAAGACTCCCGGCTGGGTCGCCCAGGGGTTTGTGCCGCCCCTCCCTTGCACAGGCCCGGTGGGGAGGGGCGTGCGGCGAGGGGGATCCTGGGGCGTGAGTGTGTGTGTGTGTGTGTGTGTGTGTGTGTGTGTGTGTGTGTGTGTGTGTGTGAGGACAGAGGGAATCAAGGGGGAGGCCTAAGGGAGTGCACACTCACCCCTGCCATATGTGATATGTTCCCTTCTGTTTCTCTGCACCCTTCTGCAGGTCGTCCACGCCATCAACGATGTCCTGCTCCCGTGAATCATCCGCCTGCGCGACGTGCATGACACCATGGCTGGCTTCGCTGCCCTCGGGTTCCCCAACTGCGGGGGAGCCCTGGACGCCACCCACATCCCCATCCGGGCCCCAGAGCATCAAGCGGCCCATTTCATGAACCGAAAGGGGTACTGCTCCATCGTCCTGCAGGCCCTCGTGGACTACCGGGGCTGCTTCCTGGACATTTACGGGGGCTGGTCCGGCCGGGCACACGACGCCCGCATCCTCCGGAACTCTGGACTGTATCGCAGGTTGGAGGCGGGCACCTACTTCCCCTGGTGGGACTTGACTGTCGGGGATGTGCCTATGCCCATCTGCGTCGTCGGGGATGCGGCCTACCCCCTGATGCCCTGGCTCATGCGGCCCTACACGGGGCAGCTGGACCAGAACCGGGCCTGGTTCAACGACTGCCTCAACCAGGCCCGAAACCCAGTGGAGCTGGCCTTCGGACGTTTAAAGGCCCGCTTCCGTTGCTTGCTCACCCATCTCGAGATGGGTGAGCAGAATGCAACAGAGGTCCTGGCCGCGTGCTGTGTGCTCCACAACATTGTGGAGCGCAGTGGGGAGGCCTTCCTCCCTGCATGGGTGGCAGCCAAGGCACAGACCTGGGAACAGCCCGACACAGCTGCCGTCCGCCAGGCGCGCCAGGATGCGGTGCGCATCAGAGAGGCCCTGGTGGACATGTTTGCCCAAGCCCCGTAGTAGGGTCACCTGGGTGTCCCCAGACTACTCCCGCCCGTCCCCTACCCTTCCCCACCCCCTCCCCTTAGCTCCCCCCCAAATTGTAAAGCGTCGGGTGAAAGCATGTCGGCCGTCATCGAGTCTGTTCGTCGGGTGCGTTGGGCTTAGTTAGGGTTTTTCTTTTTAGCTTAGGCTAGGGTTTAGGCCACCATCGCCTGTCCGAAGAACAGCCACGAGGATGCGGGGTTCATGTGGAAGGCTGAAGTCAGCGTACCTGATTCCAGTCATCTTCCGTCGAGGGATCTCCTGGCTGTTCCTCTCCTGAGGCCCGGAAGGACCAAAGGATTGAGGTGGCCAGCTTCACCGTCATCTTCCGTCGAGGGATCTCCTGGCTGTTCCTCTCCGGAGGCCCGGAAGGACGAAAGGATTGAGGTGGCCAGCAACACCACAATCGTCCTCCCTGCACCTAGACTATGTTTAATTATCTGTTGTGTGCATCGTGTAACCGTTCTTGCTAGTTTGTTATCTATGTAAATATAGTTTGTGGTTTACATTTTACTGAAAAGTGTCAGCATTTATTTCTGCGCCACAAACCACTGACCACTTACTAAGGACCCCCCCCCCCAGAGATAGAGTACAGATTTCGTTCTCCACAGTTTGCCACCATGTTAACTTTAAGTGGCTACTTGGCATCTCACATCATTTCGTACACTACCTAGAGTTACACAATACCCAACACAGGAATGAACAGCAAAATAGAGAACTGTTTACTTACAAGGGGGGGGGGGGGAAGAGACCTTCAACTGGGACAGGAAGGGGGGGGGAGACCTTCAACTGCGACAGAACGGGGGGGCAGTTACTGGGACGGGCGGCCTCTGCGAGCGCTCCTCCGGGGGCCAGCCTGCCCACGCTGGGCAGACCGCGTCGGGGCAGGCTGCATGTGGAGGTGGCTAGGGGCAGGAACAGGGGCAGGAACTGGGATAGGAGGAGGGGCAGGAACAGGGGCAGGAGCTGGGATGGGAGGGGGCATGAGCTGTGCTACAGGAGGGATGGCGGGGGCCTGGGCTCCGCCCATGCCATAGTGAATGGCATGCACAATATGTGCCGTCAGCGTGTCCATGGTGGTGCGCATCCCTCGGCATTCGTCCAGGAAGACAGCCCAGCAGTCCTGCTGCCACTGCAGGTCCCCCTGCACCCGCTCCGTGATGGAGGCCTGGATTGCCTCCACGGCGTTGACATGCCGGCGAAGCAGTTGGTCCCTCTGGCGGAGCCTGTGCCTCCGGGGTTGGCCTGCTGGGAGTGCCGCTGCTGCCGCAGTGGAGGATCTGGTGCTGGGTCCCGCTGCAGGGAAGAGAAGAAAGGATGGGTCAGTCAGGCAGGCCTCCACTGTCCCCATACCACATGCCCTCCACCCCTGAGCCCAGGTGACCCCACAGTTGTGGGCTTGGGCCCACTCGGTTCCCATCCTGTCCCCGGTGTTGTACGTTTGCATGGGGGACCGCTCCTGGAGTAGGGTCCCCCCTCCAGTACTGTAAGCACCGGTCTGTATCCTGGTCCCGTGGAGGGCGGGAGGGTGCTTGTGCTGCATTCACTTGCGGAACTCCCTGCCAGTGGAGACTGTGAAAAGCTTTGGGCTAATCACTGGTGTTAGACAGGGAGCGAGATGCATCCCCACGCAGTGCCTGGGAGCACATCTGGCAGAGGCGGTCTGGGCTCTCAGATCACCTCACGTGGGATATCTCCTGGACAGAACCAGAAGAGTGACTGGGTGGGGGGATGTTCCATCCTTGCAGCAACACTCAGGGGCCCTTCCCCCTCCCACTATCCCTCCCGCAAGCCCGGTAGCCCAGGGACATGTGTGGCCACAGTGGGGACTTCCCTCAGGGAGGCAGTCAAGGCACCGGGAGCAGGCGAGGGGCTCGGTGGGGGTCCAGGGTCACAGGACCGTGATGCTGCAGTGTACCCAATAGCAGTTGGCTGTGCCTCACAGCGAGGCATGGGACAGTGTTGCCGTTCTCCGTGCTGCACCCTTGGCGGAGCAGCGGGCTCTGAGCTGAGTCCCTGGGGCCCTGGCTGGTTCCAGCCGGCATCCACCCTTCCCCCTGGTCCTGCCGAATGTGCGTGAGCAGCACAGTCCCAGGCGTGCCCTGCAGCTGCCTGCCGCGGCCACGTGCCGCTCGGTCACCAGGCTGCACATGGTTGCACGTGCTGCTTGCTGCCTCATGCCACGCAGCATGCAGCTCACGTGGCCTGAGTAACATACTCTCCCCCTCCTCCCTCCGGGCACCTGGCCCTTCCCCCGCCCTCCGCCCCCCCGCCTGTTGGGAGTGCAAACTGCACAAACTCACCAGTGGGTTCCTCCCCGGCGTCGGCCTCGGAGGAGCTTCCGGAGGGAGCCTGCTGGGCGGTGGCTATGCTGGCCTCCTCACCGCCAGACGCGCTGGCGCTGTCTTCTCCCTCCCCAGGCTCGGTGGGACGGTTGATGGGGGGCACTGGCAGGTGTCCACAGGGACAGCTGGGGCTTCCGGGGCTGGCGGGCCCAGAAAAGCGTGGAGCTGGTCGTAATAGGGGCAGGCATCGGGTCCTGCCCCCCTTCCGTCGGTGGCCCGCACATATCCCAGCCGCAGCTCTTTTACTTTGCACCGGTACCTGCTCGCAGTTGCGTCCGGGGTGTCCCTGCTGTGCCAGGTTCTGCGCCAGCCGCGTGTACAAGTCTGCATTGCGGCGGCGGGACTGCAGGTCGTGGAGACCCTCCTCCTCCTGCCACAAGTCCAGGAGGGTCTCCAGCTCCCTGGGGGTCCAGGATGGGGCCCAGCATTTCCGGCCCCTGGGGGCTTCCTCCCCTGTGGGTGTAGGTGGCTCATCACCCACAGCTGCCATGCTGAGCTCAGAGGTGGCTCTTGGCCAGCAGAGCACCACGTGTCAGAGCTCAAGCTGCACGCTCTCCGGCAGGCTCCTGCCACGGGCGCCCAGTAGTCTCCGAGCTCTGTAGGGAGCTCGGGTTACCAGGAGGTCCTACGGGGTCTCGCGGCGTCCAAAGCGCTTTTTCCCGTTTCTTCTGCTTTTCCGGAAAAGCTGTCTACACTGGCCCTTTTCCGGAAAAGCTTTTCTGGAATAAGGACTAATGCCCGAGTGGGAACAGCGTACGGTTTCCGGAATAGCGGCTGATTTTGTACAGTACAGCGTCGTTGCTTTTCCGGAAATTCAAGGGGCCAGTGTAGACAGCTCGCAGCTTATTCCGGAAAAGCGGCTGATTTTCCGGAATAAGTGGCCCAGTGCAGACACAGCCATTCAGAATGCCATTTAAAGAGATAGAACTCATCTTTATGAAACCACGGGGCAGCTGACAGACTTGCCAAGCCTATGGGCAAGATGGCAGGGGCCAGCTCTGTGCTCTGTGGAGCCTTGGAGGAAGGAACAGAGCTGAGGATGCCTGCCCTTAGCACCTCCCGGATTGTGCCACACCATCTCCCACCCCCGGCCAGCCCTCAGAACCACCCGAGTGCACCCCTCAGGGCTCTGGAGTGTGCTGCACATGTTTCCAGGGTTGATTTAAAAAGCCTGGTAGTGGCAGTGGCCAGGAGCTCTGCACCTTTTTAACTTGCCTGGCCTGGGGGCAGTTGTCCTCTTTGCCCCATCCACCTACCCCCTGCAGCTGGGAACACTATATTTCTGAGAACACTCTGAAAGTTGTATTAGTAATATTGCAACATTTTAAATAACTATAGCACTGGTTTATTCAGAGGTTTGTACATTCTTGTCTGCAACTTTTGCCTGCACCAAAAAACATATCTATTTCTAGCCATAGGGCACAGGTTGCCAGGTGTCCAGTATTGACCTGGACAGTCTATTCTTTTCGCCTCCTGTCTGGTAAAAAAAATTCTGAAAATACCAGACACCTAAAAATGTCCTGTATTTTCTGATTTCTTTCCCCTGCCAGGAGGCGAAAATACCGGACCCCTGGCAACCCTACACACACTCAGCAACCGAGCCCAGACCCCAGCCTCCCCTCCGGCCCCCCGAGTCTCCATACCTACTGCTTATCTGGTTCTGCAGGGAAGCTGCCTTCTGGCTCCAATCAAGAAAACAAGATGGCCACCAACAAAAAGCCTAAAAACTTTTCTTAAAGGGGCCATACTGTCTTAATGCTGGGTTTTTTTTTTCTTAATAATAACTCTCGGGGTTTTTTTTGCTCAACAACTTTAGTCTCCCCCTTTTTTTTCCTCAACAGAATTTTTCCCCTGGTGTTTTTTTTGCGGGGGGTGGAGGAGTGGGAGGGTGTTTGGAATTTTTGGTTAAACCATTTGGCAACCCTATATAGTTATGCAGTTCTTGCACTACTACTGAGATCTAAACTAGTCACCAGGAGACAGTTTGATGGTATTTGACAGGAAACAGGCACAGGGGGAAAGATGGATATGTAGGCTGTCCATGAGAACTACCACTTATTTTACAGAGTACTGAATAATTTTAAAACATTGAAGAGCAGCTGGTTACTTTTACCCATAGTTGCCATCCTGAGGAGATGAAGTTTGGAAGTGTCCTGGCCACAACCCTGAAGTCAATTTGAGCAGTGTCATTGGGAGTGTACTGCATATTTAAAAATTAGGCCATTCTGAAGTGGACCCAACTGCCATACAGGCCATGAGGAAAATTTCCTATTGATTTCATTGAATTAGAGTGGATCTTTTTAGACTGCCCAAATACAGCTTATGGGACCTAATTTAAGCACCCACATTTTAAATTGTTTAACAGCAACCCTTCTGTGTCTCAGATTCCTCACCTAAAAATTTAGGAAACTACTTTCTTGTCTCCAGAGTGTTGCAAGGATGAATTAGTTAGTGCTTAGAAACACTACCAGTGCTTCATACTGTTATCCTAAGCACAGACAGTAAATGAGCTAACCATGCTTATATCAGGATGGTTGAAACATGAATGAAAAGCATCAACAACACTATGGGGTAGTTATTGGCTGTCCAATGGAGCCTAGAATGAGAACTCCGTAACAATGTTTAATTTTGTATGGAATAGGTACTGGGGTCAAAGTTATGTGCTTAGCCACTAATCCCTTCCATCATGACCTTTAATCATTACACAGGTATAAAGTGTTAATACATTTTAACAATGGATTGGAAAATCATATCTAAACAACTCTGGGTCTTATGCCCGCCCTAACCATCTTTAATCTTTCTCATTGTAATATTAGACTAGGCAAACTGCCTTATTTCCTTATTATTGTTTCATTTTTTTATTCCTCAGTACAAAAGTAAGACACTTCTTAATTTCTAATAGATAAGGAGCTAATGAAAATGAATTACTGACTACTCTGATTACAGTATACTAGAAATTTTAGTGGATCTCAACATTGCTAGGAGGCAACTCATATTAATATTTTAAAGAGAGAGTCAGCTGAAACTAGCCTTTAAAAACATCTGTGTATCTTGTGGGGGGCTGCATAAGTGCAACTGAAATTAGAATCTGTGGCAAATCCGAGATCTAATGAGGTATGCAAAGCAAGTAAACTGAATGTGTCAAAGATCTGGATTCTCTTTTCATGTATATATTGCTAGTGCGTAAAGGTATTGAAAAACAGATACATACATGTACACATACTCTGGCCAGTGTCACCTCATGACATCTGCTGCCCAGCAGGTTCCCACGTGCAACAACTCACATCAGTTTAGAGAGCTAAACTTAAAATGATGTGGCAGTGCCACCAAAAACCCAATGTAAAAGCATGTTTTTTCCACCTGGACAAATTTCAGACACAGTCTTTTATGTATTACAGATGTATCTGGGATGAGCTCACAGAAGGCATCAGTATCACCATTAAGTTTGCTGAGCCTGTGAGCCTAAGATGCAATTTCACTGCCCAAATGAAAAATGTGTTTGCTAGATCTAGGATCAAAATTCCAATCACTCAGGGATCCAAAATGGGAATGAGAAAATGGACTGGTAAAAGACTGAACATAAGGCTTTGTCTACGTTACGATTACCTCCTAAAATGTTCATTTATATTATTACAGCACAGGCATTAATCTGTTGGAATTTAAAATGTACCCACGATTCTATTTAATCTATACAGACAGTCATTTAGTGCATTAACTCACAAACATCCCACTCTCCCTACCTTTAATATCAGCAATTCACAGACACTTACCTTCCTTCCTCCCCCTTCCCACCCCCCCGCATCCCCCTTCTGTTCTGCAATGTGATTTGTCCTTTTCATATTTGTTCATTTTTTTTAATTGTATCCTTTGGTATATATGGTTGTGACTACTTTCTTCCACTATTTGATCTGAGGAAGTGGGTCTGGCCCACGAAAGCTCATCATCTAATAAATCGTCTTGTTAGTCTTTAAAGTGCTACATTATCCTGCATTTTGCTTCAACTACCCCAGACTAACACGGCTACATTTCTATCACTATGACTACTGTGGTAATTGTGATCAAGCTTTTCTAAGACAAGTGCCCAAAGCTGGGTTCTGAAATCCAGGTTTAGCCAAAAATTGTTTGGCCTGATTTTCAAAAGTGTTGATTACATTCAGTGGTAAATGAACATGTCCAGTCCTTCTGAAAATTAGACCAGATCTGTTCAACAACCTAAATATGGACATAGGAGCCTAACTTTAGGCTTTCTTTAAAAAAAAAATCTTGACAAGATTCTAATGCAACAGAATGAGTAAATCTTTGCCCTCTCTCCTATAGGTTTGCCTAGATGTGGCAATGCTGAAACCACCAATATAACAAATGTCAACATACAAATTCCAGTGGATTATGCCGAGGCTTCTAAACACATAGCAAATTATGCAGACTCCTTGATAAGAAACAAAATGGAACTGCTCTTGAAATCAAAGAATGCATTATGTTTGATTTCCCAGTGATCCTTTTCAGGCCTTATGATAATTACTAGAATTGGTTCCATGAAATGTTGAGATCTGGCAACTGTTCCAACACCTTCAACTCTCCATGAAGTATTTCTAGTTTAAAGGTTTTCTTTTTTGCAAGGCTGGTGCATTTTGCTCATATAGTTGTGGATGGAACAGTCAAATGGATCCTTATAAGATGATTTTAACTAGGAGATTCACGCAGGATTTTAAATTAATTTTAATCACATAGAAGATTCTTCTCATACATAGTACTTCATGTTGGACAGAGGAAGTTCTTTTGGCCAGTTTCTGGCCAAAAACCATTAACTAAATGGTTAACAAAAATCAGTGGAAAAAATAAAAGCAGGTATGAGACAAGTAAGTTTCATACCATTGCTAGCCATCTCCAAAGGGCAGGCAGTTTCTAGTAACATGAACCTTAATGTAAGGGGACTGTTCGCCCCTTACTAAAACTCTGTGGGAGTTTTTGGTTCGCCAGCTCCCAATCTCAAAAGAGGAAGGGTCCATGAGAAATCAGGGCCCTGAAACTGACAGGCCCCATGGTCAATGGAAAGCAGCCAACACTCCAGCTTGGCATGATTGACAGGTTGGACAGGCCAGTGAGGAAAGTAAGAGGCCAGGCCCCGTCTTCTGTGTGACCTGGGATTTTCTGGGTCTCTCTGAGCAAGGAGAGAGCGATAAGAAGAGCAAGCTGTGTGGAGAGGCAGTCTTGCAGCAACAGAGCCAGGTACACACAGCCCTAGGAGTGCAAGCTGTGCTAAGGGGCAGTCCTGCAGCAACAGTGCCAGGCGCACACAGCCTAAGGAGCGCAGACCCCGTGTAGAGCAGCAGACTTGCAGTGATCAGAGAGCCAAAGGGGTCAGAGAAGCAACACAAGGAGCTGGAGATTGGCAAAGCAGCCTGCAGCTGGATGTGGTGAGCAGCTGGGACCAGCAAAGTGGGGGGAGAAGCTCTGGGCAGGGAGACACCACCAGCCAAGAGGCCCTGCAGGCCAGACTGGGAGGCGGGTCCTGCGATGTAGAGCATGAGGCAGTGTGGTCACTGCCAGAGCAAACGTATCCAGCCTGCTGCCCCCTGCAGCACACCCAGGGCTCTGAGAGAAAGCCCTGGGACCTATAAGGAAGAGACTGTGAACTGTCCTTACACTCTGCAGACTGCTATTTTGATGTCCCCATGCTACAGAGCAGCACTGCGTGTTCTCATTTAACCTTTCTCATTTTTTCTTATTCTTTTCTCTTTAATCAGTTGATGTTTAATAAATTGTATTTGCTTTGAACTATATGAAATGTTCACTGGGCCAAGAAAGCATCCAGTGTGAGGAGAGCACCCCAGAGTGGGGACACTCTAGCCCCTGCCCCAAGTGACTACAAGGTCAGGGATGAAGCCCCAGGAAACCTGGGCCCAGCCTTGTTGGGGTTTCGAGGACTCTGCTATTCAGGAGAGTGGAAGGGGAGCCCTCAAGGTCAGGGAGGCCGTGGGGTAAAGGAAGTGGGAGTGGGGGCTCAGATCCTTTCTTTGGTCCATTTCACCAGGGTGGTATAGAAGCCAGGAAAGTTCCCACAATAGCGGGACCATTCCCCCGCTTACATAACGTTTATTAGTTAAGAAGCCAAAATGAATTCCCCTCAGTAATCCTGCAGCTGCAAATGATGAATGCTATCTTCAACCTCATAACACATGAAAGCAGTTTGTGGCCTTATCAATTAAATACAATTTTTGGCCAGAAAAGAAGAGTTCTTTTCTAGTTACAGATACAGGAGAGGGATCCTGTGATGATTACCTGTTGTGTTCTGTTCCTCTGGGGCATCTGGCATTGGCCACTATCGGCATACAGGATACTGGGCTAGATGGACCATTATTATGTTCTTATGTTCATCTGAGGCATCTTTGCAAACATAGGACTGGATTGTGCAATCTCCACTCACATAAATATTTCCAATGAGTACTGCTCACAGGCATAAGTAATGGTTCCATTACTTCAGGAATAAGGAAGGAATCAAGGCTAACACTATACAGTCATATGTATTGTAACGTTTTAAAAGTTGAGATCAGACTCTATTTTGATTATCTGGAATTTTTTTTATGCTTATGCAGCCATGAGTCTAATGAAAATGGTGGAATTCTTAGGAAATTCAGGAGCTTTAGGGGGTAGCCGTATTAGTCTGTTACAAAAAAAAAAAAAAAAAAAAAAAAAAAAAAAACAGCAAGCAAATGGTCTGATAGCACTTTATAGACTAACAAAACATGTAAATGGTATCATGAGCTTTCGTGGGCACAGCCCATTTCTTCAGATGACCAGAGTTATGATTAGAGGATAAGGAAACTCGAAATAAACAGAAGGGAAGGGGGGAGAAAGATGTTCTGTCGCCCACCCCCCTACCTCTATGCATAAAGTATAAGGAGAAAGGGTGTTAAACCTGAATAGATAAAGATCAAAGGCAGTGGATGGATAAGGCAGGAAGGATATCATTCAGAAAGTAGTATCCCAGAAAGCTCATGATACCATATACATGTTTTGTTAGTCTATAAAGTGCTACCAGACCATTTGCTTGCTGTTTTTTTAGGAAATTCAGCACAGGAAATTCTTAAGAAATTCATGTGGTACTTTCCATTTGCTTCAGTTTTTCTCACCTATAAGATTAAATACACCAGTACCTATTCAATATCCCAAAGAAGAAATCTGGGCCAGGAAAAAGAAAAGGCGAATTTGCTCTTTCCCGTTGTACAACATCAGCTCTGCTTGGGGTAATGCAAATTTGTTTGCTCTTTTTTGTTCGTAAACAAAATCATCATTATTATTGTAAAGAAATGATTCACAGAACCTGTAAGATCTAGTCCATTCCTCAAAGGAAGCTAGAAAATGTCACACAATGAAATGGCATTACTGAATGACGGCTTGGGATATGCTGTAGGGGTGATGTTTTAGCTCTAGTATTATTTGCGCAATATGCTTTGGATTTATGGTTTCTAGTATCAATTTTCATAATTACCAGTAGCAACTGGGTTTAAAAAATACCCTTACTGTGAAATATGCAATAATTGGAGTACTATATTTTGATCTTAATCCCCTACCAAATCAATAAAGGTCTCTTTTTTGTGCAATAATTTTAAATTATGAGTTAGATTCAGGTTCTGATGTCATAAGAAAGTTTGCCAGAAGGAGGTTCCAGTGGTTATACCTGCCCTATAAGAAGGCACCAGGGAAAAATATGGCATGGCATCCCCCAAGCAACTAATATCTCCATTGGCCAGTGATGGGTCAGTAGGTGGGGAGTGCTCCAAGATTCTTTCCCAGGTGTCTGGTTGGCAGGTCTTGTCCACATGCCTAGGATCTAATTCAACACCATATTTGGGGTTGGAAAGGAATTTTCCCCTAGGTCAGATTGGCAAAGACCCTGGGGTAGGGGAGGCTGCCTATCTCTGCAGCATGGAGCCTGGGTTACTTGCAGATTTAAGCTAATGTAAACAACAGTGGATTTTCTGTAACTTGAAATCTTAAAATCATGACGTGAGGATTTCAGTAACTCAACAAAAGTTTAAGCGCCTATTTCAGGAGTGGGTGGGTCAAGTTCTATGACCTGCAGTACACAGGGGGTCAGACTAGATGACCAGGATCTTCTCTTCTGACCTCAAAGTGTATGAGTCTCTGACCATGAGGTTCTATGGCAACCCAGCTATAAACTAAACCTGCTCCCTCCCCCCACAACATGGAAGCCTGAATGGGGAATATAGTGTAAAAACTCTTTCTTCCTTTTCTTGCAGTGAATCTGCCAATGGATACTTAGTGGTATGCAGTGGTGTCATTTAACTCAGATGTTGTATGCATTGATCATAAAGCGTGGAAGTTAAACATCAAGTAGTCAGTTAACAGGGTCTGCGGGGTCTACACTTCACACTAAGCCCAAACCTCTGATTCTGGTTTGAGTCCAACCCCTGTGATTTTGCACTGTGCATCTCAAGCTGCAGACCTGAGTCAGAAGCTCTGAGTACTAAAATACAGACATGTTAACTTGTCTCTCAGACTAGTGTCCTATAGCTATCAGCCCACATTTACAATATACCATGGATGCTGAAAAACAGTCCACAAGCTCACATCACACAGACCTGGGTTTACAATGAAGTGTAGACATACCCTGGAAGTCCATGAGCCAAGTTCTGTTCTCACAGGGACACAAAAATCACAAGTAGCACCAATAAAGTTTATTAGGGTAAAATTGGTGTAAGCAAGATTAGACTCAGGCTACACAGAGTCACGCAAAGATGTTAGAAACTGCTGGAATAGTTTGCGCTGACTCTTATTCTAACCAATAAAAACATCTGTACTTTGCTCCAGGTATAATAAAAGCAGGTATGAAAAAGGCTACAGGTTATATTTCATCTCAGTATGTGTGCAAAACTGCTAGTGACATTAATAGAAGCAAAGCACTGAACAAAAAAGAACCCCTTATCTCTCCAATTTGAATGTGAGCAGGTGCCAGGACCTACAGATTACTGAGAAATATACAGAGTGCTAAAAAATTCAGGAGCAAGATTTTTGAAGAACATCTAACTTTACTGAAAAAAAGTATTTTTCAAACTTAAATTAAATGATGGTGTGAAGATATTTTAAATATAAATCTGAGGAGATATTGGAAAAATAAAGGTTTTCACTGCTTTCTGTTCTGTCAGCAGGGCCAACAGCCACCACAGGACCAGGGGCAACGTGGGGGAGGCTGGCTCCACAAGCCTGAGGCACAAGGGGTGGAGCTTCAGGCAGAAGTGGCGGAACCAAGAGCAGACAGCCCTTAGCACCACCCAGAATGTGGTGCCAAGCCTTCCTCCACAGCCCTCACATATTCACAAAGCACTGCTTCCATGGCAATTCAAAGGGGTCTCGGGCTCCAGCTGCTGCTGCCACAGTAGCTCCAGGCCCCTTTGAAATTCCGGACCTCTGTGTAATGGCTCACTCCTCCCCGCCCCCAATCTGTAGGCCTGTGTACAGTATTACAACATTGACATTAAAATTATAGAAATCCATTCCACATAGTCTAAAAACAGTTTAGATAACAAAAAAGCTAACAGAAGTCAGCAACTGTGATCACAGAAATGTAAGATTTCATACTCTCCGATATACTCCCATATCATTGGTATCAATAAGAGTTGCCTATTCATATGGAGGCCCATAATTATGCTTAGATGAAAATGGAAGTATTGTATCACTGAACTTTCATTAGCGAAAGTTGCTGGAAATATCAATATCTCAATTGTTACTCTGCCAAAATTCTACACTGAGTTACACCGATGAAATTACCGAGAATACCAGACGTTTTGGTAGGAATGGATTTCGCACATTTGGTCTAACAAAAGTAATAAAAATTGTTCTTGTAGAATATGACATCTGTAGCAAAAAAATTAAATTGGAATTGTTATTACTGGAAAGAAAGCAATACACTTTTACATTTCATTTAACTTAAACAAAAATCAGTTGAGACTTAGCACACACAAAAACAATTAAAAATAAAATGCATGGAAACAAGCACAAAGCATAAAAAGTATGCAAAAAACAGTCCTCTTATGTTGGCTTTGCAAGGAGGGTAAATAAATCACAAAAACAAAGAAAATCCTTAAAATGTGGTTTTAAAACTCAAAATCCAAGTGCCTTTGTATCATGTTACTGGGTGGAACCTGCTTGTTTTCCAGCTTTATAAAAAACTAACCTATTTTGGTAAAATGAAAAGATGAATGTCAAGATATCCTTACCTGAGCATAGCATTTTTCCCATCACTCCTTGTACATCTAATCTGCCTTGTCTGATAACCTATCTCTACATCCCATGGCTTGGAATGATGGTGAGGTTTATAACTATGCAGTTTGAATGTGCTTCGCTCAGCAGAATCTGAACTGAAATCCAGCATAGTTCTTCCAATAACACTGACTTCCTTAAGGTGAGGCAACCTGCATTTACTCCAAGGTCCAACCTGAAGACTATAAGTGTATTCTTCTTCCCCAAAAGTGCAAGTGATAGGAACATCACAGGTTCTTGATTCAGTAAGGTTTGGGCAATTGGAACCACCATAGAGTGGAGGAGAGATAATAAAACGAGTTCTGTGTTGTAGTCTCTTCACACAGTCCTTGCTGCACTCCGACCATTTAGAGAATTCTGATACAACACAATCCCGTGGACATGGTATTAGACAAGCTTGTTCTACAGGTGGGTGAGGAGTGAAATACTCACATATTTCATTGGCAACTACAGTTCTATTCAGTTTCTGAATACAATGCACGCTTCTGTGTTGCAGCCCGTGCTGTGCAGTCACACAATCTGTAGTCCTTGGTTTGACTTCACCATGAGCAAAAGGAACAAGCACACATAGCTGCCATTCCGAAACTTCCCACTCAAAGAGTTCAAGGTGCCAGTCACATACTTTAAAGCAGCTCCTTTGGTTTTCAGGTTTGTCCCTCAGTTCACAATTTGAATGGTGGGTTGTCCAACCTTCTACATGGACACACCACACTGCTCGACTCCGAATACCACCTGACCCGCAGTCACCTATACATCGCCCCCAATGACCTAAGAAAGAAAGAAAATATTGAGCAAATGGTTAAAATGCCCTTCTAAAGGAAAAGTAAGATATTTCATTTCAGAAAGACTAATTAGAATCAATTGCTGCCACTAATCCATACTAAGAATTCCCATTGACGTTGGTGAGAGTTCTGCAGTGGAATAATAGCAAGATTAAGCCCTACAATGGTATATATCAGTCAGTGTTCCCTATAAGCTGAGTGCTTGGGCGGCCATGTGGAAGAAATTCAAATGCCTCTCAGCTGATTAGCAGAATGCAGACAGTTACCCACAGCCAGCAGCATGTGTTTCTATTGGTGGTGCCTATTTACACATGTTTGGATTCACATAACAAAATTTATTCCACAAACAGATGGAAAATATTAGAGGCAACATGGATTACAGTCTCAGCATACCAATAAATAATTATCATCTTGAACCCACAGTATGCTGAATGCATTCTAAAAGTCAGATATTATTCTATGCCCATTGATATCACTGGGAGCTAAGATAGCCCTTTTCAGAGCTGTGAGGAAAGAAAATGATTAGACCTCCTTTTTCTAATTCTGATCAGTATGGGACACTTTCAATTTCTCATATCCATACAAATTCTCCTTACCATCCACAATTATAGGAAGACAATATCATTTCTGTAATAAAATACATTCTAAAGACTAAAGAAATACAGTAAACTTCCCATAATCTGGCACCTTTAGGACCCAGGGGGTGCCGGATTATCAAATATGCCAGACTATCGGAAGGGGGGGCTATGAGGGGTCTGCGGTGAGGTGGGGGAGGGGATGCCATCCAGACCCCTCATAGCCCCCCTTCCGATAGTCCGGCTCTGCCCCAGGCGTCCCTGATTCACCCGCTGCTGGTCAGTTTCAGCAGCGGCTGAATCGGGGACGCCTGGGGCACAGCAGCTGGGGTGCTGCCAGGTTGGTCCCGTAGCGCCGCTCCTCGGGCTGACTCCAGGAAGCCCGGGGCAGAGCAGCTGGTCAGTTTCAGCAACAACTGAATCGGGGATGCCTGGGGCAGAGCAGCTGCGGTGCTGCCATGTTGGTCCCGTAGCGCCGCCCCTCGGTGCTGCGGGACCAACCCGGCACCACTCCAGCTGCTCTGCCCCAGGCGTCCCTAAGAGCAGCTGGGGTGCTGCCGGGTTGGTCCTGCAGCCCCGAGGGGCAGCGCTACGGGACCAACACAGCAGCACCCCAGCTGCTCTGCCCCCTGCTTCCCCGATTCAGCTGCTGGTCAGTTTCAGCAGCAGCTGAATCAGGGAAGCCGGGTACAGTGCAGCTCCAATTGTCCAACTGCCCGGAGCACTTCCGGGTTCCCGATGGTGCCGGACCATCAGGAGTGCCGGAGCATTGGATGCTGGACCAATGGAGTTTTACTGTACAAGCATTTCATTTCAATTTTACGCAGAAAAAAATTAATCTATTAAACTGGTTAAAGAGACAGCTGCCTAAAAAGAAAAAAAATATCTGGCTAGACAAAGAAATAAACATTCTTAAAAGGGGCAATTAGTCAGTGGAATGAGCTACATGGTAAGGGAGCTGTATCATCAGTGCTGTCAAAAAGCAGGCTAGATTTTTGTAAAAAAAAATCTATAAAAAAAAGATCCTGCTCTTTGCCAGAAGCTGAACTGGAGGATCTGACTTTTCTGACTTTATCTACTATTGAATGTATTATAGGCCAGGTTCTATGAGATGCTTCCTTTGGGAGAAGAGAATGTTCAGCATCTAACAGAAAATGATCCGCACCTCACAAGCATTGAACTTTAAATTACACTGAAGAGAATACACTTAATATGTACTGCATGCAACTGAAAACTACATTTACCATAGCTGGCAGACCAAGCACTGAGTCTATAAGTATATATGCAACTGCATATGCAAACATATCAGAATTGTTAAGTGCAGTTATATGCATCTTATTTAATGAGTTGCCAGTAATGGTGGTTGGTTTTCTAGAAAAAAAGACAAAATCTGCTGTTTCAGTTTTGTTTCATCAAACTTTTTTTTCCCACAGAATAATTGAAATCAAATTTATGCTGTATGAAATTGCTGTCAGCCGGCGGGGGAAAGAAACATGGACTGAATTTGCTATGTTAAAAAAAAAGAATATACCCAACCTGGCATGAGGACTTAGTTATTATTATCTTTCCCTACCTTAGAAAGTTTCCAATACCCAGCTAGTCACTACACTATTTAACTGGTTAGGATATTATGAATACAATATGTATTTGAAAATGCATTGCAACTGCCCTTCAGCTTTAACAGCCCTGGTTGGTAAGATCACTGGATTCATAATGTTAATTTTTAATAAAACTTGGTGCACTTTTTAAAGGGTAAATGGGATGAACCAGACAATTATAGGCCTTTGAGAATGATATCAATCCAGAGCAAGATGTTGAAGAGGCGGATACAGGTATAGCTAAATAGAGAATGAAAGCAGAATAATGTACTTAGTGCAAATTAGCAGGAGAGTATAGGAAAAGAGATCCTTCAAATGAGTGAAGATATTTCGATGTGATTACATTGATAATGTTTACGTAGTATACTTAAGAGTTCTGGAAAGTATTTTGACTTGGTATTGCATGACATTTTGAAAGATATAAAAATAACGTGTCATGCCTGACTTTCTGGAGTGGCTCTCAACCATGAGTACTTACTTCATGGAAAGTTGTCAAAAGCACCCTAAACTGGTGATATATAACTAGATTTAACCAAGCCAGCAACCAGAATGAACACCAAGATCACTATAATGATAATCTTACTCACGTGATAGTCTTATCAATAAACTAGGCAAATACAACTTAGATGGGGCTACTATAAGGTGGGTGCATAACTGGCTGGATAACTGTACTCAGAGAGTAGTTATTAATGGTTCACAATCCTGCTGGAAAGGCATAACAAGTGGGGTTCCACAGGGGTCTGTTTAGGGACCGGCTCTGTTCAATATCTTCATCAACGATTTAGATATTGGCATAGAAAGTACGCTTATTAAGTTTGCAGATGATACCAAGCTGGGAGGGCTTGCGACTAATCTGGAGGATAGGGTCATAATTCAAAATGACCTGGACAAATTGGAGAAAAGGTCTGATGTAAATAGGATGATGTTTAATAAAGATAAATGCAAAGTGCTCCACTTAGGAAGGAACAATCATTTTCATATATACAGAATGAGAAGCGACTGTCTGGGAAGGAGTATGGCAGAAAGGGATCTAGGGGTTATAGTGGACCACAAGTTGAATATGAGTCAGCAGTGTGATGCTGTTGCAAAGAAAGCAAATATGATTCTGGGATGCATTAACAGGTGTGTTGTGAGCAAGACACGAGAAGTCATTCTTCCGCTCTACCCTGCGCTGGTTAGGCCTCAATTGGAGTACTGTGTCCAGTTCTGGGCACCGCATTTCAAGAAAGATGTGGAGAAATTGGAGAGGGTCCAGAGAAAAGCAACGAGAATGATTAAAGGTCTAGAGAACATAACCTATGAGGGAAGACTGAAGGAACTGGGTTCATAGAATGATAGAACTGGAAGAGACCTCAGAAGGTCATCAAGTCCATCCTCCTGCTCTAGGCAGGACTAATTCCAACTAAATCAACCCGGCCAGGGCTTTGTCAAGCTGAGACTTAAACACCTCTAGGGAATCCACTACTTCCCTAGGTAACCCATTCCTTTGCTTCACCACCCTCCCAGTGAAATAGTTTTTCCTAATATCCAACCTGGACCTCTCCCACCACAACTTGAGACCATTGCTCCTTGTTCTACCATCTGTCACTACTGAGAACAGTCTCTCTCCATCCTCTTTGGAACCTCCCTTCAGGAAGTTGAAGGCTGCTATCAAATCCCCCTCACTCTTCGCTTCTGCAGACTAAACAGACCCAAGTCCCTCAGTCTCTCCTCATAAGTCATATGCTCCAGCCCCCTAATCATTTTGGTTGCCCTCCGCTGGACCCTCTCCAATTCGTCCACATCCTTTTTGTAGTGGGAGGCCCAGAACTGGACACAATACTCCAGATGTGGCCTCACCAAAGCCGAATAAAGGGGAATAATGACATCTCTGGATCTGCTGGCAATGCTCCAGTCTATCTTAATGCAACCTAATATGCCATTAGCCTTCTTGGATACAAGGTCACACTGTTGACTCATATCCAGCTTCTTATCCACTGTAACCCCCAGGTCCCTTTCTGAAGAACTACTACTTAGTTTGTTTAGTTTAGAAAAGAGAAGATTGAGGGGGGACATGATAGCAGTTTTCAGATATCTAAAAGGGTGTCATAAGGAGGCGGGAGAAAACTTGTTCATCTTGGCCTCTGGGGATAGAACAAGAAGCAATGGGCTTAAACTGCAGCAAGGGAGGTTTAGGTTGGACATTAGGAAAAAGTTCCTAACTGTCATGGTAGTCAAACACTGGAATAAATTGCCCAGGGAGGTTGTGGAATCTCCATCTCTGGAGATATTTAAGTGTAGGTTAGATAAATGTCTATCGGGGATGATCTAGACAGAATCTGGTCCTGCCATGAAAGCAGGGGACTGAATTCGATGACCTCTTGAGGTCCCTTCCAGTTCAAGTATTCTATGATTCTATGATTCTATAATAGTCTTACCATAGAATAATAGATAGTCCACTTGGACTTTCCAGTCTATCTTGCGACCCAATGATGACAAAGGGTCAGTTACGACAAAAATTAAAACATAGGTTGCTTCCAGTCCCAAGAAACTATTCACTTACTTCAGATTAATTGGTGCCCTAGATCCTACACGAAAGACAATGTCTGTACACAATCCTGTAATAAAACTATCTAAAGGTTTATTAACTTTCCTATTGCTTTTTCCTAGTTATTTACAGGTTAAAGCAAGCAAACATACAAATGAATGAAATGCAGTCTTAAAAGTGATAGAAATCTAGCCGTGTTAGTCTGGTGTAGCTGAAACAAAAAACAGGATTATGTAGCACTTTAAAGACTAACAAGATGGTTTATTAGGTGATGAGCTTTCGTGGGCCAGACCCACTTCCTCTGATAAAATAGTGGAAAAAATTGTCACAACCATATATACCAAAGGATACAATTTAAAAAAATGAACACACATGAAAAGGACAAATCAAATCTCAGAACAGAATGGGGATGGGGGGAAGGTAAATGTCTGTGAGCTAATGATATTAGAGGTGATAATTGGAAAGCTATCTTTGTAATGGGTAAGATAATTAGAGTCTTTATTCAAACTTAGGTGTAAAGTGTCGAATTTAATCATGAATGACATGTAGTCTTAAAAGTCTTTTGAAGCAGGATGCACGTAATCAAGTCGTTGAGAAAATGCCCTTTCTGGTTGAAATGGCAAGAAACTGTTTTTTCTTTGTGATCCTGTCTAATATCTGTTTTGTGGGCATTGATCCTTTGGCGAAGTATCTGAGACGTTTGTCCAATGTACATAGCAGACGGACACTTTCGGCACATGATAGCATAGATTATATTTCTGGATGCGCAGGAATATGTGTTCTTGATCTTATAACTCAATTGGTTAGGTCCAATAATGGTATCAGCAGAGTGAATATGTGGACAAAGCTGGCAATGGGGTTTGTACCAGGGTTGGTGTTAGTGGGGTATGTCCTGTGGTTGTTAGTAAGAATCATCTTGAGGTTAGGTGGCTGTCTATAGGAGACTCTGGGTCTGTCTCCCAGAGCCTCTTGGAGTTTAGTATCGTGTTCCAGTATAGGCTGTAGTTTATTGATAATGTGTTGGACAGATTTAAGTTGGGGGCTCTAGGTGATGACAAGTAGTGTTCTATTGTTGGTTTTCTTGGGTCTGTCTTGAAATAGATGGTTTCTGGGTATTCGTCTGGCTCTTTCAATTTGCTTTTTTATTTCTCCGGGTGGGTAGTTGAGGTTTATAAATGCTTGATGGAGATCCTGAAGTTTCTGGTCTCTGTCAGTGGGATTAGAGCAGATGCGGTTGTATCGAAGGGCTTGGCTATAGATGATGGATCGTATGGTGTGTTCTGGATGGGAGCTGGAAGCATGTAGGTAACTGTATGAGTCAGTGGGTTTTCTGTAGAGAGTGGTGTCTAATTTTCCATTGCTGATTTGTACTGTGGTGTCCAGGAAATGGATATCTCGTGTAGAATGGTCCAGGCTGAGATTGATGGTGGGGTGTAGGTTGTTAAAATCTCTGTGGAATGTCTCCAGTGTTTCTTGGCCATGCGTCCAGATCATAAAGATGTCATCGATGTAGCGTAAGTAGAGAAGGGATAAAAGGGGACGGGAGTTGAGAAAACGTTGTTCTAGGTCAGCCATAAAGATATTAGCATACTGTGGGGCCATGCGTGTACCCATGGCTGTGCCGCTGATCTGGAGGTATAAGTTGTTCTCAAACTGGAAATAATTGTGGGTGAGAACAAAGTTACATAGGTCTGCTATCAGGTTGGCAGTGGTGTCCTCTGGGATAGTGTTTCTAATTGCTTGTAATCCGTCTTCATGTGTGATGTTGGTGTATAGCGCTTCTACATCCATGGTGGCAAGAATGGTGTTTTCCGAGAGGTTATCGATGTTTTGTAGTTTCCTTAGGAAGTCAGTAGTATCTCGGAGATAGCTGGGGGTGTTGGTTGCGTAGGGTTTGAGAAGAGAGTCTACACAGCTGGATAAACCAGTAGTGAGCGTGCCGATACCAGAGATGATGGGACGTCCGGGGTGTCCAGGTTTATGGATTTTGGGAAGCAGATAGAACAATCCTAGTCAGGGGTCCGAAGGTGTTTCTGTGTGGATTTGTTCCCGAGTAGCTGTAGGGAGGCTGTTAAGGAGACAGTGTAGTTTCTTTTGGTATTCCGAGGATCAGAGGAGAGAGGTTTGTAAAATGTGGTGTTGGAGAATTGTCTGGTTGCCTCCTGGTTATAGTCGGCCTTATTCATAATGAGCACAGCACCCCTTGTCAGCTGGTTTGATTATAATGTCCAGGTTGTTTTTGAGACTCTGGATGGCCTGGTGTTACCCATTACAAAGATAGCTTCCCCAATTATCACCTGTAATCATTAGCTCACAGACATTTCCCTCTCCCCCCCAATCCCCTTCTGTTCTGAAATTTGTTTTGTCCTTTTCATATGTGTTCATTTTTTTTAATTGTATCTTTTGGTATATATGGTTGTGACAATTTTCTTCCACTATTTGATCTGAGGAAGTGGGTCTGGCCCACGAAAGCTCATAACCTAATAAACCATCTTGTTAGTCTTTAAAGTGCTACATAGTCCTGTTTTTTGTTTCAGTAAAAGTGACAGACATGTAGTGAATCAAGTTAAAGTGCCTTTCAGGGTGGACACAGGAAGTAGCTTCAATCTCTGATTTCAGTTGGGCATCTCTGGCCCTCAGAGTTCAAATTGCAAAGAGATCGAATAGTATCCTGTGTCTTTGTTTTATTTCCTGCATTAGATTTCCATGCCCATAGGATGAGATTCCTTGCACACAGCAATTGTTAACAGACCAACTGCATCTTGGTAATACTTCGTATTGTGATATTCCTTGATAGTGTTTCTGGACTATTTGATTTTGATAGTGTTTCTGGATGAAGTGGTGGGAGGGCATACTTTTCATCTGGATTCACAAGTTTTGAGCAAATATTTCCAAAGTTATAAAACAAAACTTTAATATTTCCTTATAGCATGGAATTCAGAGAAAGATTAACGCATGCAGCAATTTACAAAAATTCTAAAGCCTAAACATAAAATACATTCTTATAAGATTAATACACTAATATCATTGAGTGGTCTGGTTTCCAGCTATGAATTTACCAGTTTTTGGCTAATGCCGCAGCCTTGGTAAGAGCTGACACCCGGCCTGCTGGCATCATAGCCCACATTAAACAGATTAAACATTTGCTAATTGATAGGTCTCAAAATGTAATTGTCAAGGGGGAAACAGTCGTCTAGCAGGTGTGATTTCAGGAGGGATTAAAAACACTAGAAACTAGCAGATGAGGCCTGTCGTTGACTGGGCAAAGTAAAGAAATTAAATATATGTAATAGAATTTTTAATTTAAAAGGGAAGTAAAGGAACAGTTTTAAATTTGTATGAGATCAACTTCAAATATTATTTATTTTACTGAATAATTACCATACATAGTAAATTGGAATCAGAAACTCATAAAGTTTCCATTACTCTGTCTGTAAAGAATTTGAATGATTTTGTGATTTGTAACAGTAAAAATTTTCTTTGCACTAAAATGACAGTTGAAGAGGCAACTCAATTTTAATTTTGTTAGCAAATATTTTTATCAATTCTAATCACAATAGTCAGGGCTCGACGATCATGGTGAAAACCACTCATCAGCCCCGCACTGCGCATGCGCGAGACCCACACCGAGCATGCGTGAACCACTGGTGAATGGGGCGACCGGCTGAAATCTACTCGCCATCAGCGAGTAGGTAAGCGGATTTGTCGAGCCCTGATAATAGTCATGACTTTTTTCTGATGAAAAACAAAGATAATTATGTTAACCTTTCACCCAGCATTTTTCAGTGTAAAAAGTAGTGCATTCAGCTAATTTAAGTGGCAGGACTGTTTATGCAAAATTTGGTATCTGTAGCTAATCACAAAGTATTATTTTATTGTGCACAAACAAATCCACAATCAAACTCTTGGAAATGCCGTTGATTCCAGAAAATCTGGATACTTTGATAAACTATAAGTAAGCAAACAACATACATTTTGATACACCTAAATATAATTATAAACCTCTGGGAATAAATAATGTATGGATCCTAATTACAGAATGAGAAACTCTACCCTGGGATGCAAAGACTTTGAAAAAGATTTGCATATTGCGGTGGATAACCTGGCAAACATCAACTCCCAATGTAACACTGTCCATAAAAGCTAACACAATCCTAGAAGGCTTAAAAAGGGGACTCTTAAGTAGGGGAGAGGCCATACTACCTCTGTTAGGCTGTGGTTTGCCTACTAATGGAATTCTTTATCAATTTTCATGGCCCACTATTTAAAAGAAAGGTAATGCTAAACTGGAAAGGGCCATGAAAGTGACTAAAGGATTAGAAAACATATATTAGAATGAAAGAATCAAGGAGCTCATTCTATTTAGCTTAAAGAAAACATTAAGGGGTAACTTAATTACAGTTTATTAAATATTTTTATCCATGTAAATATTTATAAAGGACTTTTCACTCTAATAATCTAATCTTTTCACACCCATCAGAAAAAAAGGTATGACTGGAAGCTAAAACTAGACAAATTCAGACTACAAATAAGACAAAGTTTTAAACAGTGATCGTAATTAACCTTAGGAACAATTTAGTAAGGTTTGTTATGGATTTTCCATCATTGGCAACTTTTAAATCAAGACTAGATATCTTTCTAAAAATATACTCTAGAAATTCTTTTGGTAGAAGTTCTATGGTCTGTGTATACAGGAAGTCAGACTAGACAACAGAATTGTCCCTTTTGGCCTTAGAATCTAGAAATCTATTCTAGGCTTTTTTAGAGCCAAAAGACAATTTACAATAATAGGTGGATTTATATTAAATGGAACTTCAGAATACTAGATTAATTTCTGTCTTATCAATTTTAAAATCTGTCATATGGTTACAAGTCTAAAAACATAACTTAATTGCAATTATATTATAATGTAGTTCAATCAAAAAAATCAAATGCACACTCAGGATAGCCTTGCAAAGTAGATTTTTTGTCAATGATTTTAATAGAGAGGATTAACAAATTGCAAAAGAGGAAGCATAATAAAATAGATTCAGGTGAAGGCAGTATTCCCTGAGCTAAGACCTGTCTTGTGATTAACCTTGTATTTCTGTTAATATCTTGAATATGCTTAACTCTGGCGGCATAGTCCAGGTTCAGCTAGACATTCCTGACAAGTAGCCTAACACTGCAATTTATACTGAGAGCAAAATGCCCAATAAATTAATAATCATTTTGTATGAGCAAGGAGTGGAGAATTATATCTGATCTGGACAGAGTAGGATTAGGGGACAACACTATTCATTCCACATTCTGTTCCTAAACATTATTGCTACCTCTTCTCCTCCCGGAAGCATATTGCTTTCCTGAAAATCCTGCCAAGATTATCTTAGTTTCCTCTAATAGGTAAGCATTTTGGAGGGAAGGGAGAGATGGAACAATATGTTAATTTGCATATTTGCTATATTAAACTTGGTAGTGTTATCATTCAAACTACAGTACTTGTAGATATGAAAGTTAGAATGTTTCATAAACATAGTATTTAGCTTCTGTTTGTGCACTGGCTTTTGCATACAATTATTACAATACTAGTCTTAGCAAACCTCACAAGATATTTCTATTGCATTGTGAAAATACAGAGAACAAAGTATAATAATACATATAAGCATGTAATTTGTCACATCCTAGACCAAAAAGAAGGTTTTAGGGTTTGGAGTTCTTTGGATTCCCTGCAACCTCAGAATCCCCAGTGAGTCATCCTCTGAGCAAAGACTTCAATCCTTCTCCTTGCACCATGCATAACCTCTAAAAGTAGTTCACCCAACGTTTATCTCTGGCAAGAAAATTCAGATAATGATCTCTTAGAAAGCATGATATAGTACTTGTCCTCTGTAGTACTAAAAGCAGCCTTTGCCCACTACCAAGCTTTTAAAAGCCAGTTAGGGTGTGTCTAGATTACAGGGGTTTGGGTTTTTGTTTGGTTGGTTGGTTGGTTGTATTTCCGAAAAAGTGGCCTTTTTTCAATAAAAGACTTCCACTGCATCTAGACTGCTGCCTCATTCTTTCGAAAGTAAATCGAAAGAATGTGGCAGTTTTTTTGATCGTGGAAAACCTCATTTTATGAGGAAGAACACCTTTTTTCAAAAGTGCTCTTAGAAAAAAGGTGCTATATAATGCAAATTGTGCTTTTTCGAAAGAGAGCATCCAGACTGCCGGGGTGCTCTCTTTCGAAAAAGCAGCTTGCTTTTTTGAAAATACTGGTTGCAGTCTAGATGCTCTTTTTCAAAAGAGGCTTGCAGTCTAGACATAGCCTTAGACTTTTAAAAATGAGGCTACGTCTACACAATGGCAATTTTTCAGAAGAGGACATGCAAACTAAGTGCTCATTTGCAAATCTTGCACTCTCATTTGCATATTCTTTTTCGATCCTTTTGGCAGAAGAGGTTTTTGTGAAAAAAAACGTGATGTAGATGGCGCCATTTTTTGGAAAAAAAAAACCTTTTGCACAAGATACCTTCTTCCTCAAAAAATGAGGTTTACAGGATCTTGTGCAAAAGGGTTTTTTTCCAAAAAAATGGCCTCATCTATGCTGCGGGTTTTTTTCACAAAAATCTCTTATGCAAAAAGGATCGGAAGAGAATATGCAAATGAGAGCATGAGATTTGCAAATGAGCACTTCTTTTGCATTTCCTCTTCCGAAAAACTGTCATAATGTAGACATAGCCTGAATGAAATCCATGAGCTGAAGGTGCCTCCCAAGTATGTTGCTACATGCATATATATATGTCTGTAGAAAAGACCGGAGCAGCCAAGTTCATGAAGAAGTGCTATCATGTTTTCCAGCTAACCACAACAATTTTTTAAAATTTTCTTCAGGAAAAATTGTGTTTGAAACCATTTTAGTTGAAACATAGTGCAAACAGTGAACAATTTCAGCAAAGAAGGAAAAGAAGAATCAGACACAGGGACTCAACTACATAGCCCCAGGGAAATGGGGACTTATTTAGTCTGCACAAGACAAGAAGGTATGTGTGTGGGGGAGTTGGGGAGGTGTTTGATAGCAGCCTTTAACTACCTGAAGGAGGGTTCCAAAGAGGATGGAGGCTACTCTCAGTGGTGGAATATGACAGCACAAGGAGCAATGATCTCAAGTTGCAGTGTGTGAGGTTTAGGTTGTATATTAGGAAAAATTACTTTACTACAACCATGGTGAAGCAATGGAATGGGTTGCCTAGGGAAGGAGGAGGGAGAGGAGTGTTCTTGGTTGAGGCTGGAGTGGCCACCAGGGCACCCTGGGGAGGCTGAAGACCCCTTATTTCGATATAAGTGTCTACACAGCACTTATTTTGAAATAGCTATTTTGAATTTGGCATTATTCCTCATGGAATGAGGTTTACCAAATTAGAAAAAAGTGCTCCGCTATTTAGAATTAATTCCAAAATAGTGGTTTGGCTGTGTAGATGCTCGTAAAGTTATTTCAAAATAACTTTACTATATAGACACACCCATATTGCTTGAGAATGAACACAAAAGAATAGTGCAAGCAACTCGGGACAAAATCAGAAATGTAGAGGTACAAAACGAGTTACACCTAGCAAGGAACCTAAAAGGCAATAAGGAAAGATTCTGCAAATGCTTTAGAAGCAAGAGAAAGACAAAGGAAAATGTTAAGTTCTCTACTCAGAGGGGAAGGACAGCTAACAACAGACAACATTAAGACGACTGAAGTTTTTTGCTTTTTTTGCTCCAGTCTTCACAAAAAAGGTAAATTGTGACCTGATTAGTATTGACCACACAGAGGAAAGAATGCAACCAGAATATGAAACGAACACATTAAAAATATTTAGATAATGTTCAGATGTATTCAAGTTGGCAGGGCCTCATGACATTCCCTATGGGGGCTTAAGGAGCTAGTTGACAATCTTAGAACTGATTGCTATTATCTCTGAACATTTATGTTGGATTGGTGAAAGGCAAACATTGTTCCTCCCTTTAAACAGGGAACAAGGAGGACCTTAAGAATTATAGGCAAGATATTCTCAAGATTATTATATATCTTTCCAGGTATCCAGCATAATTTATATACCTGGAAAGATACTGGAACAAATGATTAAACAATCAATTTGTAACCACCTAGAGGATAATAGGGTAGTAAGTAATAGCCAACAAGGGTTTGTAAAGAAAAAAATCTTGCCAAACAAAATCTAATTTCCTTATATGACAGGATTATTGGCCTACTGATGGGGAGGAGGAGGACTGTAGACAAAGTTTTTATTTCAGTAAGGTTTCTGACATAGCACCATATGACATTCTCATAAACAAAACAGGGATTAAATTATTGTATGTTGGATGCATATTGGCTGAAAGACAGTACTTAAAGAATAGTTATCAATAACCTGCTGTCTAACTTGGGGGATGGGTCTAGTGGGATACTATAGGGACTGTCCTGGAGCCAGTACTACTCAATAATTTCATTAAAGGCTTGGGTAATGGAGTGAAGAGTATGCCTATAAAATGTGCAGATGACACCAAGTTGTAAAGGGATTTGTTTTTCAAGAGTGACAAATACTTCAGAGCCTAAGTCCCATTGACTTTCAGTGGCACATAGGAGCCTAAATCTCTTTTGGAAAAGGGACTTGTCTTTTCTAAAAATTGTACCTCTGGGGCTTGTGTTTTCTGCAATCAGATTCAGTTGTAAAACAGAAGTACACAAATATTTTGAATGGAAAAAAGCTGCATTAAGCTACATGATAAAATTAATATATGACACATATTTCCAAAAGTACTATATACGCATTTATTTAAAGAGGGGTTTTAAATAAAATCACATATAATGATCCAGTGGCACTTTAATTATACATTCTTGACTTAACGAAACAAACAAATGAAATAGGGAACCATATAATTTAAGTATTAATGTACTGAATGGATTTATGACATATTGATCATTGGGTCTAATTACTATACAGAAGAAGAAGAATGAAGCTTTTCCATTAGTTTATTATTTGATCATATATTCATCCTAAGCATTTTTAATAGATTCTATAAGATGTGGTTTCTTTGATTCAGAAAAAGATGCATTTTTACTGTTTTATTTCTTAAACAGATGGTATTTTATTAGCTCAAGTATAATATTCAGGCTTCAACTTAGTTCATGCAAATACATTTTAATTAAATTATTCATTTCACTGGATTAGTTTAAATGATACTCTGCAGCATATCGCACCATCTCTGTAATATTTTTCTTCGGGATGAAAGATTTTCAGAGTTTAATTAGTGTGATATATACAGAAACGTTTACTGTTTTTAGAATTATACATCAAAGTAACCTATGTAAAACAGAAAGGAATGCACTTAGAGTGTAAAGGAGGTATGGCTAAGGTGCACTTGCCAAAACTCATTATTTTAATGAGTTTACACAATACTGCAGTAGAATTATTCTTCTCTCTAGTTTTTTGCTTAGCAGCTAATCCATAAAATAGTTGTAATATTAACAGTAAGCATCCTGAATGGGTAAAACAAGATGCAAAAGATGCCTGAATGCAAAGTTGAGATAGTACACTTTTATGTCAAATGTGACTTTATGATAAACAATTACTCCCACCCACTCAAAAAGAGAGTCAAGCAAGACAGCAGTAATGAGGCTGTCATTGACTGAAGCCTCCATTTGTAATGGTTCTGTGGCACACATGCCAGGAAATTTGTGGTCTGCCAAAGATGGGAGTTGGGAAGCTAAGTAAGTATAAGAAAATCAGATGCAGGACTCATTAATATGGATTTGTTGCACTTCTTGATAATCTCTTTTGGACACAAGAGTAAACTAATCCACAATGCTTCATTGCTCAGCCAAATTTCCTGCTGTATAACTTAACTGAGTGGAAGGATGTAGATATTTGCACTCAACAGTGTGCTCTCTAATTAGTAGTTAATTATTTTTAGGAGCTATCTTAAATTTACACTTCCCCATAAATAAATCTGAGATCAAATAGAAGTATCCGGCAGAATGTGAACAATAATATATCAGAATTCATTAGAATCCCCCTAAAATGCTGATATCAAAAGAGAAGCATTCTGGAATACTGGGCTAGTTGTCCTAGCCTTAGAGAGAAGGCCACTCATAATTAAAGCTAAAGAACAAATGAAGTGAACTTTAGGGGAGAGAATTCAGCCAACGAAAAGCAGGTGATCTCCATCCAGTGCTACATAATGAAAAAATATTTACTGCCAAAAATATAAGCAGAGAAATTATTATTTTCTTACAAAGCAATTTATACTAGCAATAAAGGATATTACAGTGGTCCTTTATACCAAAATTGAACATCCATGGATTATATTGGAAGGGCAGAATGGTGGGGAGAGAAGCTCAACTCAGATAATTAACCTTACTTATTAAGTTTTAGTTTGACTGTGTTTTTTTTCAGATAAATAATTCAATATATTATCATAGTTGCAAAAGTAGTATAAGTCTCATCAACAACATAGAGATGCTATACTGGGATGGTGCATGTATATAAGATAATTTCCTAACAAGGATCAGCTTTAATATATAAATTGCTGAGTAAACAATATTACATATCCGGCCAGAAAGTGAATGGGCAGTAAAGCAATAAAGAAAGCAGCTGAGAACCAGAGAAAAAGAGATAACAAAAAATCCCCAAAGAGACATTTGAGAGTCAACAAATGATTTCTTTATATAAGGGAAATTCACAGAAATGAAACTAAGCAACAACAAGAAATGGTAAATGCTCCAGGGAAATATGTGATTGGTGTGAGTGTTACATTAGCTTAAATATATTCAGAAAGGCTATAGAAAGCCTCAGGGTCCAGAGACTTCAGTACTACCGGGCAGCTGACATCTCCAGACTGCCACACAGCAACAACTCTAACCAGAATCATAGAATCCTAGGGCTGGAAGAGACCTCAGGAGATCATTGAGTCCAGCCTCCCTGCCCAAAGTAGGAACAACCCAACTAAATCATCCCAGTCGGGACTTTGTTAAGCTGGGACTTAAAAACCTCTAGGGATGGAGATTCCATCACCTTCCTAGGTAACCCATTCCAGTGCTTCAACACCCTCCTAGTGAAATAGTTTTTCCTGATATCCAACCTAGACCTCCCCCACTGTAACTTGAGACCACTGATCCCTGTTCTGCCATCCATCACTTCTGAGAATGACACTCTCTCCATCCTCTTTGGAACCTTCCTTCAGGTAATTAAAGGCTACTATCAAATCCCCCCTCACTCTTCTGTAGACAAAACAAGCACAAATACCTCAGCCTCTCATCATAAGTCATGTGCTCGAGCTCCCAATCATTTTTGTTGCCCTCTAGTGGACCCTCTCCAATGCGTCCACATCCTTTCTATAATGAAGAGCCCAGAATTGGACCCAATGTGGCCAGATGTGGCCTCACCAGTGATGAATAAAAGGGAATAATCACTTATCTAGTTGTGCTGGCAATGCTCCTCCTAATGCACCACAACATGCCATTAGCCTTCTTGGCTACAAGGGCACACTATTGACTCATATTCAGTTTCTCATCCACTGTAATCCCTAGGTCCTTTTCTGCCAAACTACTGCTTAGCCAGTTGCTCCCCAGCCTGTAACAATGCTTGGGATTCTTCTGAAGCAAAATGCAGGACACTGTAGCACTTTAAAGACTAACAAGATGGTTTATTAGATGATGAGCTTTCATGGGCCAGACCCACTTCCTTAGATCAAATAGTGGAAGAAAGTAGTCACAACCATATATACCAAAGGATACAATTAAAAAAATGAACAAATATGAAAAGGACAAATCACATTGCAGAACAGGAGGGGGATGCGGGGGGGGGGGGGAAGGAAGGAAGGTAAGTGTCTGTGAATTGATGATATTAGAGGTAGGGAGAGTGGGATGTTTGTGAGTTAATTGTATTAGAGGTGATAATTGGGGAAACTATCTTGGTAATGGGTGAGATAGTTCAAGTGTTTGTTGAGTCCTTTTTGGAAAGTGTCGAATTTTAACATGAATGACAGTTCAGAGGATTCCCTTTCAAGTGCAGATGTAAAAGGTCTTTGTAGCAGAATGCAGGTGGTTAAGTCATTGAGAGAGTGTCCTTTCTGGTTAAAATGGCAAGAAACTGTTTTTTCTTTGTGATCTTGTCTGATATCTGTTTTGTGGGCATTGATCCTTTGGCGAAGTGTCTGAGATGTTTGTCCAATGTACATAGCAGACGGACACTTTCGGCACATGATAGCATAGATTATATTTCTGGATGCGCAGGAATATGTGTTCTTGATCTTATAACTCACTTGGTTAGGTCCAATAATGGTATCAGCAGAATGAATATGTGGACAAAGCTGGCAACGGGGTTTGTTGCAAGGGAAGGTACCAGGGTTGGTATTAGTGTGGTATGTCCTGTGGTGGTTGGTAAGAATCATCTTGAGGTTAGGTGGTTGTCGATAGGAGACTATGGGTCTGTCTCCCAGAGCCTCTTTGAGTATGGTATCCTGTTCCAGTATAGGCTGTAGTTTATTGATAATGTGTTGGACAGGTTTAAGTTGGGGGTTGTAGGTGATGACAAGTAGTGTTCTATTGTTGGTTTTCTTGGGTCTGTCTTGAAGTAGATGGTTTCTAGGTATTCGTCTGGCTCTTTCAATTTGCTTTTTTATTTCTCTGGGTGGGATTCTTCTGTTTTCTAGGCCTTTAATCATTTTTGTTCCTCATCTCTGGACATTCTCCAGTTTTTCAATATCTTTATTGAAATATGATGCTCAAAACTGGACACAATAGTCCAGTTGAGTCCTAATCAGTGAAGAGTAGAGCAGAAGAATGACTTCTCATGTCTTATTCACAACACTCCCATTAACGTACCCCATAATCATGTTTGCTTTTTTTGCAAGTGTCACACTATTGACTCTCATTTAATTTGTCATCTAGTATGATCCCTAAATCCCATTCTGCAGTACTCCTTCCTAGACAATCACTTACCATTCTGTATGTGCAAAACTGATTGTTTCTTCCTAAGTGGAGTACTTTGCATTTGTCTTTATTAAAACTTCAATCTATTTACTTCTGACCATTTCTCTGGTTAGTCCAGATCATTTTTACCCTATCTTTCAAAGCACTTGCCACCCCTCCCAGATTGGTATCATCTGCAAACTTAATAATCATACAATCTATGCCATCATCTAAATCATTGATGAAGATATTGAACAGAACAGGTTCCAAAACAGACCTCTATGGAACTCCACTTATTATGACCTTTCAGCAGGATTGTGAATAATTAATAACTACTCTCTGAGAATGGTTATCAAGCAAGGTAGGCACCCACCTTATATTAACCCCATTTAGGTTGTTTTTCCCTAATTTATTGATAAGTAGGTCATGCAAGAATGTATCAAATGCTTTACTAAAGTCTAGGTATGCCATACCCACTGCTTCTCTCTTAACCACAAGACTTGTTATCCTATCAAAGAAAGCTATCAGATTGGTTTGACATGATTTGTTCTTTACAAATGCATGCTGGCTGTTACCTATCACCTTATTATCTTATAGTTGTTTGCAGATGAATTCCTTAATTACTTGCTCCATTATCTTCCCTGGCACAGAAGTTAAACTGATTGATCCGTTGCTTCCTGGGTTGTTCTTATTTCCCTTTTTATAGATGGGCACTATAATTGCCCTTTTCCAGTCTTTTGGAATCTCTCCTGACTTCCATAACTTTTCTAAGATGAAAACTAAAAGCTCTGATACCTCCTCTATCAGCTCCTTGAGTATTCTAGGATGCATTTCATCAGGCCTTGGTGACTTGAAGGCATCTGACTTTTCTAAGTAATTTTCACTTGTTATTTTTTTCATTTTATCTTTTAAACCTACCCGATTTCCACTAGCATTCACTATGTTAGGCATCCTGTCACTATCAATCTTCTTGACAAAAACCGAAACGAAGTCACTAAAGCACCTCTTCCATTTCCAAGTTTCCAATTACTGTTTCTCTCTCTTTACTAAGCAATGGGCCTACCCTGTCCTTGGTCTTCCTCTTGCTTCTAATAGATTTGTAGAATGTTTTCTTGTTACACCCTTTATGTCTCTAGCTAGACTGAGCTTTTTCTGTGCCTTCACCTTTCTAATCTTGTCCCTGTGTGCCTGTATTGTTTGCTTATATTCATCCTTTGTAATTTGACCTAGTTTCCACTTTTTAAATGGCTCCTTTTTTATTTTTAGATCATGCAAGATCTCCTGATTAAGCCAAAATGGTCTCTCTTTCCTATGCAGTGGAATAGCTTGCTTTTGGTCCCTTAATAATGTCCCTTTGAAAAAGTGCCAGCCCTCTTTGGTTGTTTTTTCTCTTAATCTTGCTTCCCATGAGACCTTACCTACCAGCTCTCTGAGTTTACTAAAATCTGTCTTCCTGAAATCCATTGTCTCTATTTTGCTGGTCTCCTTTCTATCATTCCTTAGAATCATGAACTCTATGATTTCATACGATCATTTTCACCCAAGCTGCCTTCCACTTTCATAGTATAGTTGAGATTATATTTTTCTATGCGCATCACTTTGCATTTCTCAACACTGAAATCCATCTGCCCTTGTGCCCAATTAACCAGTTTCGTTAGACCCCTTTGTAACTCTTTGCAGTCTGCTTTGGACTTAACTATTTTCAGTAATTTTGTAGTATCTGCAAATTTTGCCACCTCACTAATTTTGCCACCTCACCTTTTTCCAGAACATTTATATGTTTAACAGCACTGGTCCAAATTCAGATCACAGCAGCACAATACTCATTTGCTACTCTTTTCCCCCCATCTTTAAGTAACCAACAAGTACCTTTGCATGATGATCTAAAAATCCTTCAGTTATAACTGGTCTACTATTTTTTAGAAGTCGTCTGCTTCAGAGATAAAATGTGCTATTTATTATGTATTCTGATGTGCTGGATTCAAATATGACAGTTAAAACAACCGATTGGCTACTGTTTCCAAGATATTTAAATTTTTACATTTTACGTCTATGTATATTGTGTAGATAGTAGAGTTTTAATCATAAATTGTAAACCTAGGTCTTTTCATGTGTTTATGGTTGCTTTACATGATAATATTTCACCTGTCCTGTTTATGTAACCCTTTAAAAATCAGCAAAAGGGTTATATAAATAAAATTTATTATGAAACAAAAGGCAAAAAACTATTATGTACATAGTTTAGTCCTATTCAGAGTCTATTCGGCGCTTCTTGTCTTGTCTCTTGTATTCATTAAATGGAGCATCTCTTGTCACTGTCCAGCAATAGTCTGCAAGCACTAATGGGCTCCATTTGCCCTGATAGCATTTCTCCATTGTTGCAATGTCCTGGTGAAATCGCTCGCCGTGCTCATCGCTTACTGCTCTGCAGTTTGGTGGAAAAAAATCTAGATGAGAGTGCAAAAAATGTATCTTTAGTGACATGTTGCAACCAAGGCTTTTGAATGCCTTGAGGAGGTTTTCCACCAACAACCTGTAGTTGTCTGCCTTGTTGTTTCTGAGAAAATTTATTGCCACTAACTGGAAGGCTTTCCATGCTGTCTTTTCCTTGCCACACAGTGCATGGTCAAATGCATCATCTCGAAGAAGTTCACGAATCTGAGGACCAACAAAGACACCTTCCTTTATCTTAGCTTCACTTAACCTTGGAAATTTTCCACGGAGGTACTTGAAAGCTGCTTGTGTTTTGTCCATGGCCTTGACAAAGTTCTTCATCAGACCCAGCTTGATGTGTAACAGTGGTAACAAAATCTTCCTTGATTCAACAAGTGGTGGATGCTGAACACTTTTCCTCCCAGGCTCCAATGACTGTCGGAGTGGCCAATCTATCTTGATGTGTAGGAATCTCTTGCACGACTATCCCATTCGCAGAGAAATGCACCTTCATTTCTGTCCAAGACAATGCCAGGATTTTTACCAGTGACCACTCAGCTTTTACAAAGCAGGGTACTTTTATTTAGGAACAAAACCATACAAAGAAAAAAGTTTAAATTAATAAGAAGATCTCAAGGTGTGCTAAGAGGACCCTCATATGTTCCAGATCTTCCCAACTCTTCACCAAGGAGAAGTCTTCCATTGGACAAAAGTTCATGTCCATTTGTTAGATCAAAAGGAAGACCTGTGAGCCTATTTCCCAAAAGCTTTCGTTTTCCAGCCTCCTAAAAATAGATATAGACAATTACTGTTCCAATCCACAGGGTGTCGAAGCCTCATAACCAGCTTTGGACTTTTGTATTAATTGCCCCCAAGTGATTTTAATTCCAGAAGACGTTAACAACCCTCCCCAACCAGACAAAATGCCATTTGTGACTCACAGCGATCAGGGCCGGACTAAGGGGTGGGCGAGCTGGGCAGCTGCCTGGGGCGCCAACTGATAGGGGGTGCCTGATGGCAGCTATAAGGGGGCACGTGGAGCCCCTTATAGCTGCCATCAGGCACCATGCGCCTAGCTCCCGGTGGGCTGCAGTGGCTGCCCGGGGCAGGGTCCACATTAACCCCCACAGTGCCCTTCCCCCCGCGGCCACAGGGCCCTGCATGGCCAGGTGCAGCATGCCCAAGTGGCCCTGGGCTGCATGTCAGCGGCAATGGCTGGGTAGCGCATGCACCATGCACGCACCCCGGGGGCGGGCTCACGCATGCGCCATGTGCCCGGAGGCGGGCCCGCATGCCCTGAGGGCAGACTCACAGATGCCCCATGCGCCTGGCGGTGGGCCCATGCATCCCAGGGGGGCAGGCTCGCACGTGCGCCACACACCCGGGGGCGAGCCCACATGCCCTGGGGTTGGGCCTGCGCATGTGCCAGGCACCCGGGGCAGCACCGCCCGCCCTGGGCCCGAGGTGCCAAAATGGCCCAGGCCAGCCCTGACAGTGATAGGTAACTTTTATAAAGTTGAATATAATCATGTCAAGATACACCTGTATTCATCATATCAGTCTCAGAACCCACCCATTTTGTACAGAGAATACAAGCAAAATCATTCCCATTCTAAGAAACCTCCGTTACCCATCCTACATTTATCCCTAAAAAAGACAGACAAGTTTTCCCACAACTGACCAGAAAAGTATCTTAGGGTATGTCTACACTACCCCGCTAGTTCGAACTAGCGGGGTAATGTATGCATACCGCACTTGCTTATGAAGCCCGGGATTTGAATTTCCCGGGCTTCATTAGCATAAGCGGGGAGCCGCCATTTTTAAATCGAGGTGTACCGGTAGTTCGGAATAGGCACCCTAGTCCGAACTACCTAGTTCGAGCCCCGTGTAGCCGCGCTGCACGGGGTTCGAAGCAGCGGGGATTTAAAAATGGCGGCTCCCCGCTTATGCTAATGAAGCCCGGGAAATTCAAATCCCGGGCTTCATTAGCAAGTGCGGTATGCATACATTACCCTCCTAGTTCGAACTAGGAGGGTAGTGTAGACATACCCATAGAGTGTCTCAGCACAAAGAACCATGGGAATATGGTTCTGGACACACATGGGCAAGTGCTAAAAAAGAGTGAGGGCACAATATTGTGGGTGGGACTTTGCTGTAAACATGTTCGTACCAGGGCTATTCGGGATACTCAGACACAATGCCAGCCATGCTGGTTACTGTTGCAGTGAAGACATATCCTTAAACTAGTTAGCAAATCATTAGATAGGCGTGAGTGTTCTAGGATTTATACATGTTGAAAAGGCTGAAAGAAGTTGGAGTGCAGACTTGTTAGATCTGCCAAGGGTGGGTGTTCCAAAAATCTATAACCAGGGTTCGACAAATAATACAATCTACTCGCCTGTGGCGAGTAGATTGTAACCCAGAAGAGCCAGGTTCGGGCGATCTGCACATGAGCAGAACGATCTGCGCATGCACAGATCGCCGGACAGCATGGCTGGCGAGCGAGGCTCGCCGTGGTTCGGTGAGCCCTGTCTATAACAATATGAAAAAAGTACTTCTTAGTTCTGTCAAATAGCCACAGAAGAGAAGGAACTCAACCAGTATCTCATTATAATTCACTAATAAGAAAATTAAAAGAACACTCTGGAGAATTGTAATATTACATAAACAAATAGATTTCACAGAATGTCTCAAACATACACCATACAGTAATAATGATAAGAGCAATTACTAAATTAAATCAATCCAATAAAAGCAATCTATAGATCATTTTATTTACCAGCATTTATCTGACAGCCCCCAAAGTCCATATTGCTTATCTAATTCAGTTACCACCAAGCAATATAACATATTAATTTTTAGTTTGTAATCTGAATTGCTTTTCATGCCTGCAGACTAAAAATTATGCAATACACTGTAATTATGCTTGCAAGGACACAATGACATTTGCTCTTACACTCTGACATGCAGGTCACATGAACATCAAGAAAAACAACCTATTTAGGTAATGAGTTTATATTAGGAATAAACTGTTTCAGTACTAAAATATCAACCCTGAAATGTGCACTTTAATAAGGGCAGCTTAATAAGCATGTTATTGCTTAATAAGGATGGTTATTATAATTATGATTTGTTTAGTGTGACATTTAGCTGAGTTGCTATCAGTTCACCATCTGAGAAATCATTCAATAGGAAATATCTCTCAATTTTTCTGTCCTCCTGGCTATGTACTCATTTATGATCTGAGGGACAAAATTAGTCATTAATTAAATATCTGTGTTAGTAATTTCAAACAGATATTATCCCAGTCACATTTGATAGATAAAATAGTAATAGAACCCCTAATAACATGAATGGGCCATTACTCTAGTGGTATTATTTTTGTTGTTTGTTTTAGATGTCTGTTGGCTTAGATTACAAAACCAGAGTTATATTTAGAAACCAAAAATATACTGAGGAGCGTTTGTACATGGCTGAAACTATGTTTCTTTAAAAATAATGCATTAATAATCACAATAGACAAAAGCCACCAAATACAGCAGAGGCAAATCATGATTGTATTGCTGCCAGGCTGAAGAATTACTTCAGACAGCTCCTATCATAACTCGTCAAGATCATCACAGTGCACTTGGACTGAATATTTGCAGCTGGCATAAATCCAGCATCTTTCCATGTGATCGTATTTGAGTCTGACAATAGAAGGCTACAAGTTATTTTTATTTGTCTTTGTGGACAGGTGCTGCTAACAAACAAAATGTCAGATTTGTTTACAATATTTTTTAAACAAATTATGAATTATTGGTCATTAGTCACAAGGAAAAGCAGTTAAAACTGGTTTCCTGGCAAACTCTAATAGAAATGTTCTCATAAAATCTTCTTTATGGAGTAGAAACCATGAGAGAAAGAGTGTGTAAATGAAACTCATATAAATTTCAATGGGAATTCAATATATGTTTTAAAATTGGCATTTTGGAACTGAGCCGAAGCCTCTGTGAGCTTTTGGAGTTGAGATAAAAAGAAAACGGAGCCACTGTGGGTTTATAGGATGCCAGTAATTATGTTTTGTAAAATTAAAATCCTCTTGCTTGTCCATTTCAAAGATGGGAGAAAGCAAAAGCCCTGTGTTCAAACACCCTGGATTTCAGTGCTCTTTACTTTTAATATGTATGGACTGTCATAAGTTTCCATGGACACTGAAAAAATAAGATGATACAGATCCTGCCTCTGAGAATACAGAACTAGATTCCCCTCCCTTGCCTCCTTCCCACACACAACTGCTTTGTGAAACTCCACCAAATTCTGGTAAACTCTGGAAAATTCTGTAGATCCAGGTATGCTAGCACAGAGGTTGTGTTCAGGGTATGTCTGAGGAAAAAGTGTGGGTGGAGAGTTATCAAAGAAGTATAAGGAGAAGGGGAAAATTTAAAAAGAGAAATTAAGTTTTAGATTAACTAAATGTGAAAAGTTAGCAGTAAATCCAGCACATGACATTCAAAAGACAAATCTCAGCAGAAATATTGCTTTTTCATCTTGGTTATACTTAATTGTTTAAATTCTTTTGCTATTTATTATTAAACAACAATTCACCAAAAGATCTTCAACTATAAAACTATTGCTATGAAAGATGCTATCAAATAAAAGTATATTGCATTTGTAGTGTCATACAGAGCAAATAACATTCCTCTGATTTTTCTAATGAATTTGCACAGTGCTGTTTAAAATTTTCATGACATAGTAAAATAAGTAATTCAGAGTCTTAGTTATTCATCTTACTCTGAATAAGGATGAAGTTTAGTGATTTACAGCAGTGCAGTAGTTCCCCACACCCAATTTTACAGTTAAAGTCTTCATGGGGAAAGACCATAGACACACTCCGCCAAATAAGAGGCCCTGAAGTAATGGATTAAGAACAGTGCTCCTTATGAAGATCCAATGATTTATTAACCTCTTGGTATTGGAAGGCAGAATTTCTCAAAACTAAGTATTAATGTAAACTGCATTAGCTTAGCTGTTAGTTCACGTGCCCATGTCAAGGAGACAGCCTAGGAAAATATGCTCCCTCTCTACAATTCCTAGTTTTGAAAGCAGTAAAATGCCTCCCACACAATGCTGTTTCTATAACACTTGTACAGTGCTTTTGATAGAGAATTAAAAGAAGCTTTCAATCTTAATAACTCTGACAATTAGAAAGACAGGGCACACTATATAGTAAGGTTCAATTCCTAAATTTTTAAAATGGTTAATAAGTGATTAATAGATGTCAGACAAGAGTTGTGAGTGTTATAATTGATTAACACATCATTAGAAGGTGTTCGAGGTGGTTATAAGCAAACCTCTTACTTTCACTAATATCTATAAGAATTCATTAAAACATCTATTATTTCTTATAAGCTATTTACAAATGCAATGTTTATATGAAGTATGACTTAAAAAAACATTTGAGGACTTCACACTCTTGGAATCATCAAGTCCTCAGTGAAAAAGTCAAGGAGAACCCCAAAAGCCCTTTGGAGTACTGTATACAAATCCATGATTGTGACTGAGGCATTCTTACACTGGCTTGTCTATACTTACCCAGAGATTGACGCCTTGGAGATCAATCTTCTGGGGTTCAATTTAGCAGGTCTAGTAAGAATCTGCCAAATCAAACACTGATGGTGATACCAGTACTCCACGGGGTCATGAGAAGTAAGGGAAGTTGACAGGAGAGTTTTTCTCATCAACCTCCCACAGTGGGGCTGTTGAAGAAATTTGATTTAAGGTATATCAATTCCAATCATGCTGTTCTTATAGCTGGAGTTGTGCATCTTAAATCAAATTTCTCCACCAGTGTATACCTGGCTTGACAAAGCTAAGTCCCTCCTCACATGATCTCAGGTGCATAACTGGACATATAGTCTGATGTTGCTACATTAGCACAAGCCTTCCACCTCCACCTCCTTTTTTTTTCCTTTCACAGACCTTATACCATCTTGAAGTTATGCCCATAAGAGAATTGTTCCAGTTTATTCTTCAGCCGTGCATAAGGTTCAGATTTGATTTCTGGACCTGCCTTCTATCTAATCAGGACAGCAAAGGGTAAAATTGATGCACAGGCATTACACTTAACGAGAAAGAGAGCGACCCACACATCTCTCAGCAGTGAACTATGCCAAATGATTTATGGAGCAGCACTAATGGATTCCAAAGGGAGCCATAACAAGGCCATCTCCACCACAGGTTGATTGCCCCAATACAGGGCCACAGTAGGAAAGTTAAAGGGGAAGCCCTGGCAGGTAGAGCAACATCTATAGGGAATTCAAGCTGCAAAGCCTAATGAGAATTCTTACATTGATTCAGAAGCAATGAAATATGCTTGGCTTATTTCACAAAGAATGGCCACATGTTGTTTTAGGCCTCTGACTGAAACCTCAGGAATGAGGCTGATGTGTTTATAAAATGTAAATGCTTAGTGTTAAAGTCAAATCTTTGCAGCTCATTATGCAATCCTTTTCTTATGCAAAATCCTCATTAATTTCAGTGGGTGTTTCACAAGAGCAAGGGGTGCAGGACAAGACCTTATACCTGGCCATAGATAAGCAAGCACATCTCCTCACCCTATTTTAGAGACCCATCATTTGGATTTCCTTATCCTTTTGTGAAGCTAGAGTTAGAATATTTGCCCATCTTTATGTTTTCAATTGTCCGAGTTTTTTCAAAGCAATTTTGACAGGTAATAAATTGTGTTTGTCTGGCATTAAAAGAAAATGTGAAAATTGTACTCCTCTTCCTGACAGATGAGCTATGTGCCTGAGATAGAAAGCCCTTGGCACCTGGAGTAATAAGTCATTACTGACTGAGGGTATGTCTACACTGGTAGATGTAAAATACTGGTACTTACAGCACTGCCCACACAGTGCTGCAGGGAAACCACTGTTGTGTGTCCACACTTTGCTCCTTGTGACGATGGAGCATGTCTCCATTAGCAGCTTTTGCAACACCACAGACAGCAGTACATCGTAGTAGCTATCCCACTGAGGAACTGGCTGCAGGGTGCTTTGGAAAGTGTTGCATAAAAGCCTCTGCCCAAGCTATTACAGGCAGTCCCCGGGTTACGTACAAGATAGGGACTGTAGGTTTGTTCTTAAGTTGAATCTGTATGTAAGTCGGAACTGGTGTCCAGATTCAGCCGCTGCTGAAACTGATCAGTTTCAATAGCGGCTGAATCTGGATGCCAGTTCTGACTTACATACAGATTCAACTTAAGAACCCCAGGTATCCCCAAGTCAGCTGCTGCTGAAACTGATCAGCGGCTGATTCCAGGAAGCCCGGGGCAGGGGCTTCCTGTAGTCAGCCACTGGTCAGTTTCAGCAGCGGCTGACTTGGGGACGCCTGGGGCAGAGCAGCTGAGGTGCTGCTGGGTTGGTCCAGTAGCGCCAAGGAGCGGTGCTGCGGGACCAACCGGCAGCGCCCCACCTGCTCTACCACAGGCCCGGGGCTTTGCTCCACATCTCCCTGGTCTGCTGGGGGGGGGACACTAGCTGCGCCCTCCCCCCCAGCAGACCAGGGACACGGGGAGCAAAGCCACAGCGGTGGCGGGGTGCCGCGCCTCCCTGGCTTTGCCAGAGCAAAGCCTCAGAGGCGCGGGACCCCTCCGCCTCCCTGGCTTTGCTCCGGGTGTCCCTGGTCTGCTGGAGACGGTCCCCAGCAGACCAGAGGCACCAGGAGCAAAGCGGCAGCGGCGGCATAAGTCAGATCCGCGTAACTCGGGGACTGCCTGTACTTTATTTTACACATTGATTTTCTGGAAATACACTAAACTGTAAGGTCCTGCCAACACGACTTTAGAGACCGATAAAAATCTCCTTCCTACTTGCTGCATTGTTGTGAGGGGGGCAGTTGTCTTCCAAATCACTTCACCGCTGATGATTTGTAAATGATTCTCTGAAGCTTTGTACCATTAATTAGCTAATATAGTCCGCAGGTTGTCCAAGTTTTGTGCTACCACGCAACCCCCCATGGGGTATATATGTGTGCGTGTTATGCAATTTGATTTTTACTCATATTACCAGTATCACATTGTAGTAATATTTTAAAAGACTCATTTCCACATGTTGACTATCTCTCTATGCACAAACCCACTTCACCAGGTTTTCTTCTAGATTTGGCCACTTAACGGGCTGCGTGATGTCGTAATTTTCAATGTTTATAGCTGGCAAGTGGCAACCATATCAAAGACCACCAGGTTCTTTAATGAAGGCAGCAGAAGTCTTTTCAATACGATAGTGTTGACGACTTAGTTCTGTGATAATATGTTAATTGACTGGCAAAATTAAATTGGTTTTGCCTTTCATGCAAGCAATAACTGTACTGATGAATGCCGACAACTTCAAAGTTGGGACAATTATGGTACCGCAGACAGTTTAGGGTTTCAATGGTACTTTAAACAGAAAGAATGATTCACCATACCCTACTATTCTATACTATGTTTATACCTAATGAAAAGAAGCCAACACAGATTTTGGTCGTTTATTGTCCTTTACGAAAACCTGAGGGTTATGTATGTCCACGGGTATTCTAATATATTTTTTACATACAATAGAAAAACTGTGGGTAATACATGAGTGTGTGTTATACTTGGATGTGTGCTATATTCGCTAATTTACAGTAAATGTTTCAGCTGCATTGCCTTTTAAACTCTGCAACTCATAATTTTAAACCTTGCAACTCTGCATCTTTGTAAAACCTTGCACCTTTGTAACTCTCAGCAACTTTGCTTTATAAGTTCAGAAACTTACTGTCAGGTTGGTGATTGTTGAGTCTTGCAACGATGTAAACTTTGTAACTCTCAGCCACCTTGCTTGTAACTTGCTCCCCTGAGATATGAATGTGTGTGTGTGAGTAAAGACTATTGTGTGCCCGGGATTAGAGATTGCAAGGCTGAGCACATGGAGCAAGGTGATGAGTCATCAGACCAATTAAAGAGATACTGTTGCTCTGCTGGATCAAGGGAAGTCTGGACATGCTCCCTGGTGACAAATGTGGATGAGTCACAGGACTTGTATAGAGGCAATGAAAGGAGAGAGCACGTGGCAGAAACCCACCTTCTGAGAAGCTCCTCTTTCAGCAGAGAGTTTCTTTTCTGACCAGCTCCCCAGCCATGATCAGCAGACAGATCCTCCACGGGCAACATACCTTGGCTCCTTCTACAACCCATATGCCTGTGTAAGTGTGTGAGTGCCTGAGAGCAGGAATGAATGTGTGTGAATGAATGAAGGTGTGTGTGTGTATGTATTTGTGTGTTGGTGTGTATGAGTGTTAATTCCTCAATCAATAAATCCATAACAGTGTAACCTGGGTGGTCTCCAGTGGGAATTTTATGGGTAACATTAACAGTTTGCAATGCCACAGGGGACAGTCAGCATCACATGATGCAGATTTCCCAATCCCATTGCTCCATGGTCATCCTACTACATTGGCAGCTGCTTTCCAACAGAAGTCAGGGGAGGGGGAAAAATGTGACAGGAAGTGTGTGTGTGTGTGTGTGTGTGTGTGTGTGTGTGTGTGTGTGATGTGAAGTGAAGATGTGAGGGACAGGAGGAAGACAATTTGTGTTTCTGGGGATATCAGCATGCTGACTTTTAAGTTCAGACAGTGGCAGGAAACAACTCCTGAGGTGGGAGAGAGGGAAATCCCAACACCTCTGTGTTCAACAGCAGGAGCCGTCTACCATAATGGTTTGCTCTATGTCCTAGAGCAAATCAGCACAGCACAAAGGCTGTCTGAGGCTATGTCTACACTAGGAAGATTTGGTGACAAAAGTGTTGTTGACATGCAAACATCACTAAATGTGAAAAACAGTCAAACCAGTTTTTCTGCCTCCCATTGTCCACATTTCATATCCACATTGCTAGACCCTGCTGACAGATAGAGCAAAGCAATGTGGGTAAACATCTCAGAGTGCAGTGCTGTGGGAAGGCAGAGCTGGTCCCTGTGCTTCTTGGGATTCCCTCACAGCTCTATGAGCTCTCCGTGCTAAGGAATACCAAAGCAGCATAGCAGTGTCTCCAACCCTCCTGCTGCAGCAGCAGAACAGAAGCATTGCAATGATTTGTTTTTGTTTGTTCCCCAAACAGAGCAGCTCACTCAGCTGTCAGATACTACCCAGAGCTTTGAAAGGGAAGGGGTACATGCCTGAAGGACAGCAGAGATCACAAAAACACTGGGCACAGCCATCAGGGCAGACATTGTGGGATACTGGTGGAAGCCAGTTCCTTTGATAAAACAATCAGCACAGTCCATATAGGTTCTTTGTTGACAATAAAGGGAGGGGAACAGACAAAAGTCTCTTGCAGGAGTGGAAGTTTTTTTCTGCCAAAACTGGGTGTTTTTCCCAAAAAAAGTGCCATTGTAATATAATGTTCTCACTGTTTTGTCAAACAAAATGCAGGATTTGGTGACAAAACATGCCAGTGTGGACAAGGCCTTTGAAACAGAACTCTGAAAAGGGATGTGCACATGCCTGCAGGGCAGACAGATGCGTTCCAAACAAAGAGCAGAGGGGACATGAGCGATTATGGGCCATTTCCAGAGGCCAGTCAGAAGACAGCAAACAATTTAAGTGCCCACTCCTATATTCAGAGTACAGCAAGATCTATGCTTCTCATTGAGGATGTTTACCTAGAGAGCTACATCTGCAGAGCTATTGCGCACTAAGTGCTTTGCCAGTGTGAACATCTCAGGAGTTACAGTGCTGGGAGCTGATTTACTGAACAGTAACTTGCTAGTGTAGATTTGGCCTGAGACTCTGAAGTTCAGTATTCCCAGAATTGAGATTTCTTCCCACACAATCATCCCAATACTCTGCGCTGTTTCTTAGCACTAGGGTTCTTCTGCCCGCCCATTGCTGTCACTTTCAGGGGAGACTATTAATGATTTTCAGTAACTAATCATTTAAAGTAGTTGATAGCATGTGGGCCAAAGTGTCAAATCCAGGATGCTTCAGAGCAAGTGCCACTCCAAAAAACATAAAAAAGATTCACTGAAAGATTCTGCTGGTTTCACCAAGCATTGAAAACAATGGGCTAGCCCAGGGGTTCTCAAACTTCATTGCACTGTGACCCACTTCTGATAAGAGAAATTACTAAACAATACCAGGAAGAGGGACCAACACCTAAGCCCGTAAGAGCCTCGCTGCCCTGGGGTGGAAGTGTGGGACAAACCTCCATGATGCCCTATCACCTCCCCCACATGTCACCAGCCCCTGAGAGTCCCTCCAGCAGCCCCCACATGGGTGGGTCGCTGCCAGAATTTAAACTGAACTGTGCAGCTCCTCTGCTGTTTGGGGCAGGGGAGGAGAGGTGAGTAGGAACCAGGGGTGTATGTGGAAGTTGTGGGAGTTCAAGTGCGGGAAGGGGGACACACAGCAGATATGTGACCTTTCGGGGGCTTGGGTGGGTGGAGATAGGCGTGCTGGAGCTGCAGAGGCTCTTGGGGAGGAGACACAGAGTCCACAGGGGTGGGGGGGCATGTGGGAGCCACACAACCTCTTGGTGGATCAGGTGAGGGGATGGAGAGGACATGGGAGCTGCGAGACCTCTCGAAGGCTTGAGAGGGGGTATGCGGAAGCCACACAGTCTTGCAGGGCTCGGGTGGGTGGAGGGCACACAGGAGCCACAGGGGCTCAGGTGAGAAAAAGTGGGAAGGCGGAGGAGCTGCGCAGTTTCGCATGGACTTGGGTGGGGGGAGGAAGGGGTGTGCAGGAGCCATGTGGGCTCAGGTGCAGGGAAGGAGGGGACGGAATCACAGGAGCCGAGTGGTCTTGCAGGGGCTAGGGCATGGGGTAAGCAGGAACTGCAGAGCCTCATGGGGGTTTGAGTGGGTGGAGGGGGAATGCAGGACATCTGCGGTGTCAACGGTGGTCCAGGAGGAGGGGTCACACTGGAGCCGGAGCCATATGGCCTCCCCCCTCATGGACAGAGGGAGTGGGCCAGGTGCTACAACCCTTTCCCCCTACTCCCTACCCTTCCCTGCCAGAGGCAAGAGAGCTAGCCAAGCCTCTGTCCAGCAGTCCAGCCCAACCCCTTGCCCCCTCCCAGCAGCAGGAGGAGGAGAGCCAGGCCAGCCGCAGCCTCGGTCTGACCCAACGTTCCCTCCCTCCCCACCCCCGGAAGCTGGAGTGGGGAGACCTAGTGCAGGCCTGCGCTGCTATGACTCAACCTGGCCCTCCCTGGTGGCCAGGAAGAGAGCTGGCGCTGCCTACCTCCAGAGAGGAGTGTTGGTGAGCATGGTGAGTGGAGGGCACCGCCCCTTAGGAGACAGAATTATTATTTTCCCCATGGCAAGACATCAGAGCGATACTTAAATACCTCCTGTATACATTAACAAACAACATCATGAACATGGTGGGAAAATTAGAGTCCACCCCTGGGGAAAACAGGTTTTAAAACCCAAAAATAAGCAACTGAGCCAAGTGATTGCAGTGTATTATTGTACTAGAAAAGAATATCAATTAAGGTCTTTTAGGGAAGCCTGTAGTGTTCTGAACTTGATGGTCATTATGAAATACATACATAGACTGTGGTTATGAATCGATGTATTTATGCAAATAAAAACTCTGCTCATAACCTGTACTACAACTTCAATAACACTTCAACAATAGAGAAGGGCACCTCTCCAGTGAGCTGTTCACAGGAAGCCAATTTCAGGTACTCATCCATTGTCCAAACTAGGAAAAGACAGTCATGGAGGGTTAATAGGAAGACAGTGAGATATCCTGGCTAGAATTTTTCCACCCTGAAGAACCATGAAAGAAAAAGAAAAGAAAAAAAAGTAAAAGATGCCTTTGAAACAAGCATGGAACTGATATTTATCATCCAGAAACTGAGGCAGCAGCAGATTAAGATTTTTTTTAGTTCCTTGGGCACCAAAAATAATTTTGGGCTCCTCTCACACTAGTGGCTCAGGGCACCAGAACCGGAGAGGCAGGGAGCTACTTCTACCCACTTGTTAACATGGGTGAAGAAGTCTCAGGCAGATGCAGCATGGCAAGGAGCGCCACACTCTGTCTGGGCTTGCTCAATGCCTTATGCTCAGCTCCTGCTCCCAGCCTGCTTCCACCAAGCCTCACTGCTGCTAATCTGCTTCCCTGGATTCTTCCTGCTCCCAGTAATAAGCTGTTCTTCCCGCTTGGCTTCTTCCTGAGGCAGCAAACCTTCCATGGCACCACTCTTGTGCCACTACATGGGTCTGCCCAAACACAAATCTATTCTTCTCTCAGTGTATGCGTACAATTGTCATTAACATTAACAGGAGGTATACAAGAACACTGAGTGGAGGAGATATACCATAATGTCAAAAAGGCTACTAATTAGTATTCGAGGCACTCACAAAGTGCATGAGAGCTAGCAAGTCTTTTTATTGTGCAAGTGTAAGAAATTAAGGTGGCAAGTAGACACTTTGAATATGTACACAATACATTAAAAATATGCTCACAAAGCATTTTAGATGAGACACTTCTTTAGATCTATATTGGGCAGATTTTCATTTTTCAGTTTGCAGTCCATGTCTATAAAGTAAGGTTAGATTTTCATGGTTCCAAGTTCCAGAAAAGGAAAACTCAGCTAAACAGATCTAGAGGAAAGTATACTGAACTACAGAACTTGGAAGCAGGCATGTACTGTAGAAGTAAACATTATAAATTGCTGTGCTATGGTTTTCTGAATGGAGAGTCTTAAGAATGAGGAGTCTTGAATGTTCTTCAGCAGTAAATCAACCTGCTAGTCTAAAAGATTCTTAGATGAAAGGCATCCAAAATATAGATGAATTTTGGGTAGAGTCAAAATTATTAAACCAACATCCTAAACAATGTAATACTGGAATTGGGCTTTATGATCCTATTCAGGCCTGAATTACCCAATAGGCAGACTAAGCACATGCTTAGGGCACCAGCAAAGCAGGGGCACAAAAAAAAAAAAAAGATTGTACGGTATAGTACTGTTTTTATTTTGAATTACATATGGGAGGCACTGTAATCTTTTCAGTGCTTACGGCCTAAAGGTCTTAATCCAGCCCTACTCGTATCTGATCCTTTTATCAATATAAATGGGAGTGGAGTGAGACCAGCACATTGCTGGAACTAGTCTTGGCAGCAGGACACTTCAAGCCATTGGAAGTTAATATGGGTGCCTAATTGCACCCATCTCCTCCTACACTAGTACTTTATGCTTGTTCATTTTGGGTGAGCCTGGACATCATGTCACTGTAGCCAGATGCAGCCAATTCACAGAGGAAGAAATTCTGCCGTAGAAAGTCTTTGCAAACACAGTTCCTCTATTAGAATAGAAAAGAAGGGGGAAAAACCCAGAAAGACTCAACTATGCTGGGATGTGGATAATTTCTGCATAATGAGCATTTTCTTCCTCTGGGTGTTTTCTTCTTTTCAGTTTGTTCCTGTAAGCAAAGCCCAGGAAAAATCTAAAGAAAAATGGAGAATACAGTCGTCTGACTGTCATAAATTCATTGTCAGTAAATCAGCAAGAGCACAGGTACCGTGACTGTTGCAGTGGGCAGAATATCAAATGACAGTTCTGAGCAATGGAAGAGAACAAATTTCTGTTTTTTATTTGCTGCATCATAGCATCTGAATGAAGAAAAAAGAAAATAAGATTTTCCTTTAGTTCCAATTTACAGATCAACTGTTTAAAGTGAATGGTGAAAGGAATCAACACTTCATGTAATTTCTTGATCCTAAGCCATCTCTTAAAAATAAACGGCAATACCATTTTATAGAATGTTTAATTTAAATTTCACAGGCTTTTTTTTCTGGTAATGCACATAGATGAACCCTAATATTAGCTATCCTAATATTGTAGCAGCCACACATTTCTGAATAAATAGTATTTGTTAGTTACTACTAAAGAACTGAACAATGGCTAAATTTTACACGTACATCCACAAACCACTTTTTCGCAACAGTTTTAAAAGCTTTATATTTATAGGCCCTAAAAATTCTGGTGGATGGCATTGTGACGGCGCATTGGGGGTCCCCCGTCTCCTGCACCCCGAAATGGCACAAACAGACTGCACCAGCCGGTGGAATAGAGGAAGTTTATTGCCTCTCCAGGATACAGCACAGCACAGATGTAATCTGGTCACAGAGCTGGGCTAGGATGCCTCAGGCCCCCTTGAGATGGGGGAGACTGGGCCCCTAAACTCCAGCCCCTTTCCCTAGGCTGTCTCCTCCATGCTCCCAGACAGCCAGCAACTAACTAACTCTCTTCCAGCCCTGCCCCCCAGCCAGGGCAGCATTCCACCTTCCTTTGTTCCTCTCCATGGGGGGTGTCTGGCCACTGGTTTGCATAGTGACTCATCCTGTTTTGCTGGGTCGTGGTACCCACGGCAGCCAGTGGGGGTTACCCCAGAGCCAGCAGCATAGAAACCAGCCAGGTACCCCCACTACGTCACAGGCATACTTTCATTTTACTTGATTTTCTATTATTTAGCACAGATCCATTTTTCCCAAGGCCATCACAGATAAAGCAGAATAAAGAAACATACCGTGTTAGTGTTTGTTGAACATATACACGGGCAAAATTTTCAAATGTTGGCGTTTAAACTGCATTTTGAAAAATGTGTGTGTGCACAAAAATCAGTTGTGTAAACAAGGGATACCATGTCTACCATTTTTTTAAAAACAGGAAAAACACAATTCCATGCACAAATGCAGAACCTGCATGCAGATATATCATGTGCATGTTGCACAGTGGAACTATAGTGGCATCTATAGTTGAAATTTTAGTGCACACTTCACACCTGAAGATTTGGGGAGTGAAATTTTCATTGGCATCAGTAATCATTTAATGAGATTCACTCTTCACACAGGCCTCTGAAATTGTAGCTCTTAATTGGTTAAATTGACAAGTTAACCATGTGTAATGCCTGCATGCAGCAGCGGATATAGGGCAGGGCGAGCGGGGCAGCTGCCCCAGACCCCGCGCTTCAATAGGCCCCGCGCCAGTGCCAGGGGCAGACTGCCCCAGCAGGATACCGGGAATTTCCCGATGGGCTGTCCGCCGAAGGGCCAGCTGGCAGCTGCAGGAGAAGGCGGGGGATTGTGGTGGGGCGCCGCAGCCCCACACTTTTGAAATTCCCCGGTGCCGGCCAGTACGGGCCACGTGGGGCCAAGGGAGCGCATGCGCGGCGTGCTGAAATGCCGCGCAACAGCTGAGAGGGGAGACACGCGGGCGTGGCGTGGCGTGGCGTGGCGTGACATCACTACCCGGGACGTCAAAACCGTGCAGCCTAGAGTTGCACCACATGGTTCGGCACGTGGCCTGGAGCCTAGGCCGGGGTCACAGCCACCCTGCACAATGGAAGGCATAAGGTGGATGGCAGAGGACGGTGCTTGTGCTGAGGGGAGGAGGGGGCAGGTCAGGAGAAGAAAGGGGAGGAGAGACAAATGCCTGGGGGCCAAGTGGAGACAATGAGGAAAAGGGCAGGAGGGGAGGTATCAGTGGGAGGGGGGGACAGGGTGATGCTGGGAGGAGAGGGTAAGGGCACTGAGGGCTAAATGGGGAAGGGCGAGGTACTGGGAGAAGACTTGAAAGGAGGGGTGGGCATGAGGAAGGCGGGGATGGAGCAAGGCATGTGTGAAAGCATGGGGACAGACGGTGGTGAGGGGGTGGGCATCAGGGAAAAACAGGGCAAAGGGCGCAGGGGCAGTGAGGGAAGGGGGAGACACCAGGAAGGTGCAGGTACCAGGGGATTCTGGGGGTGAAGCAGAAGGGCAGACACCTGCAGGGGAGGGACCATCACCAGAGGAGAGAGAGAGGGCAGGCGTGTAGAGGGAGGTGCTAGGAGAGGGGATGAGGAGGGGGTAGCTCACATGATCAGTGTGGGGCTACTGGAGGAGTGGGCACGGGGGGGACCCCTTTTTCTGTTTTTTCTCCAAAAGGGGGGTCCCGCGATATTGTGCTGCCCTGGGCCCCGCAAAACTCTCATCCGCCCCTGCCTGCATGTTCCCAAAAGCAGACTTTCACATTAACTCATTTCTAGTTCCTAGACGTACCTTCTTGAAACATATCTGTACTAATGCAATTAGAGGCCCACTACCTTTGTTGCCTCCAAATTGCAAAGATATTCACACACAGTATCATCAATTTACACAAAAGACTGAAAAACTGTTCTCGTATTTCACATTACAAATAGATATGTGCATGAAAATTTAATTTTAAAGAGCTTTTCTGTGTAACCTCATGTGGATTAAACTAAGCATGCATTGATTTCTAAACTACACTTTTTATAAAAGGGTCAAGTATAAATTATTAGATGGTTTTGAATTAAATGTCAGCACTGGTAATACTTCTGTAGCATCTTTGTTCCACTATGTCACCGACACAGCAAATCAAATGTTTTCAAATATCATTTGAGAAAGATATTCATTTATCATGTTCATTTTAACTGGGAAAATAACTAGATCTGAAAAATAGAAATCTCATTATCTTTACCAGTATTGTCAAGAAAATGTAGTGGTTATTAATTTAAATATGCTTCAAAGAACTATTACAACATTTAAAATATGATTTTTAAAACGTAAAAAGGCATACTTGTCACAAGCTGGCTTCAGCTCAAATAGGGTCATTTTTAGATTCATCATGATTGGACATGAAGTCCATCAACTTGCTAAATACTGACAGCAGAACAGTGTTACTGCAAATGTAATCAGACCACGGTAGGAATTCATATATACTGAAAGTATATAGCTTTCACAAAGTAACCTTTACGCACTTAATGATCAATCTTGAAATGGACTGCATACAAAGGTAAACCTAAATACACGTTCTTTTGATTAGCATTTTTAATGTATGCTTAGTCTACTAAAATAAATAAAAGCAGATTTACCAATTGTTAACACCACAGCTTTGTCTAGATTTCATTTATACAGCTGCTAAACATTAATCCGTTAAATTATCAGATTCCTAAGAGAGATCTGGTTCAATTATTTACTGTTACTCCTTTGGTACTGGCAGGGAATTGCGTGCAACTGTAAATACAATATTCTAATCCATACGCATATTCTGATTCACATTTAGAATGGGAAGTAAATGCATTAAAATTATATACAAAGTGCATCATTTAAAAATTACACTACTGTCATTCCACTGCTTTGGACATATTGTGTTTCCGTTTCTTTTCTACTTTTAGTGTAAGAATGATTGCAGTATTGCCAAGGCTATGCTATGGTAGCTGGGAATATATGCGAACTTTTGATGATGACCATCAGCAGATAGCAAGTTCCTTCCAATCTACGTATTTACTTCAATGCCAAGAATGTATAAAAAGGAAGAATCAATGTTGTGCTGATAATAATATTAACACTTAGATCACACTTTTCATCCACAGACTTCTCAGCACTTTGATGTCACTAACCCTACATTAGTGGCCAACTAATTGACACATCTCTACTGGTTCATCAAACAGCACAAAAAATCAGTAGCACCATAATTAACAGTACACTGTATTCAGGAGAACATTTCAATTAGCCAACCAGATGGGCTATGTGAACTTGGGAAAACTTGCAGAAACCAAATTACTTCAATCTTTTTTTAAAGCTCCACTTGCAAGTCCAAACTGCACCAAACAGATGAATGTAGGGTATTGGAAGAACTACCCTGAAATAAGGCAACTTCAGTTGGCCCATGCAGGCTAAACCAGGCTCATAGGGCTTTAATTAGGGGGCTAGTTAATCGCAGTATAGACATTCCATCTGGTACTGAAGCCCAAAATCTGGGACTTTCCCATAGCACAAGGTCCAGCGCAATTAGAAACATCTAAACTGCAATTCACTAGCCCCGCAGCCCGAGCTCCATGAGACCAAATTAGCTGGCATGGTTAACTGTAGATTTTTAATTACAATTTTTGCTAGTTGCTAACTGTACATCTTCAAGGTAAGACAAAACTTTTGTGTCACCAAAACCATGCATACTTGGGTCAACCAAAGCATTTCGATGAATTTGCATCAAATTCACCAAATTCTGTTTTCCAGGCAAAATCTCTAATCTTTTCTTATTTTGATGTTTTCAAAAGTAAACATTTAGAATGAAAACAACTGATTTCATACTTTTACTTCCATTTGATGCAAAACACTTTTTCAGCCTTAATTTCACTGAAAATTTAATTTCGGAGTGATACAATGCTAGTTATTTTTAGTTCAACTAGGAAGCCAAAATAGTCAGTTATTTATTTATGCAGCTCTACAACCAAATGTGCAGCCACATCCAAACTGAAAAAGAAATTCTACTGCAGAGAAATTTGTTTTCTCTATCCAAGAGGCTGAAATAACTTTACCAACTGAGTTTTCATTCCATCAGGCACTCTTACACAGTTCATTGATCCCCTGGGAAACAATATTCTTGGAGACTCACTCCTTACTTTTGAACCCCAAAATAAACAAAAGTCTTTGTGCTTAGTAAAGTTTTAAATAAATAGAAATATCTCCTAATATAATAACAGCCCTCATATTCTTTAATTAAACTACCAAGCAACAAATCATGATACAGGTGAGTTGTGCCAAAGGCTCTGAAGATAATACTACAGGTTGAACCTCGAAAATACAGGACTCTCTGGTCCAACAACATCCATGGATGTTGCTGAACCAGAAAGCCCAGTCTAGCCAGGTTCAGAGGCTGGGCTGTGCTGGCAGTGGGGAACGCAGCCTCAGTGGCAGTGGGGTTCACACATAATTCCTGTATGTTGTCATCAGATAATGTGTGAATTAAAAGTTAAAGATTTCTCTAACATCACTTCCTCTGTGACTTCCCAAAATGAATTGCTGCTGCTTTGTATAAATTCCTCTTCCCAACCATTACAGACTATCTATCGTTTGTCTAACATTCTGATTTAAATCCATAAAATAATTTTGGCAACTAAAATTTGCAACTCAATGCTTTACAAGTACAAAAAAATAATAATTACTTAGGTGATCTTTTCATATGTCTAAATTTGTCTTGGTATAATAGTGGCTACCCAAAGAATCTCCCGCTGATGACAAATATGTTATTACAATACATTTTTATATGTCCTACACATGCACATTTCCAGCAGAATAAGACAGTATCACTCCCACTAAGACAAAGACTGAAGGGGATCATATTTACCAATAAAGTTAAATCCCAGAAAAGGGGGAATCCAACCATAATTTCATAGAATATCAGTTCCCAGCTTTGCTTTCCCTCTCAACCTGGCTGTCCTCAGGATTTCCCTCTTCTACCACCAGATCTCTATGATCAGAATAACACCCACAAGCAATATGACCTGTGGAATTAAGTCAGACCTGTGACAATGAGTCATCAGAATTTACTTAGTTACTATATGCAGATGTTTAACTCCTGCTTACAGAGTGAGTCAAAAGAAGTCTCAAGCTGTTACAACCAGTTTTGTAATGAAACTGCAGATCCCAATGGCTTACCTGAAGAAAATTTGGTAGAATCTGCATTTCCATGAAGCATTTTCCAAAACAATCTGTATTTCCTATGGTGGGGGGAGGGGAAAGTTGTTCACAAACACTGCAGTGAATTAGAAACTGAATTTATTTGTGCCATGTTTTCATTTGCTTTTTGCAAGTACTCAAATATAAGCTTTGTTCCTGGAAAATGAGTTTTTAAGCTCCTGGTTACATCCACATCATATCCAAAGGAAATTCATTTTGGATGGAGTATCATAGCAAACAAATTTTTGTTGATTAGATTGGTAGAGATGGAAGATAGGTAGCCATGCAGAAAATTAAGGGGAGGCAGAATGGGGTGCAAGAATAGGAGAGGTAGGGCTGGAAGGACCCACTCATCACCTGTATGGACCCTGAGGAAGGCAGGCAAACCAATAAGATAGACATTTTGATTCAGAGAGGAGTTGAAGTTCCTGACAGGTAAAGTAATATCACTTCAATGCACATGGAACCCGTGCTTAAGAGAGACAGCAACAACAAAAGGTAGAGCACCCAGTAGAACTCCACCGGAAAGATGCTATATCTACACAAGATCAGTTGGCTCTCCTTCCTTGAAGGACTTTCTCTGATGTGTGGTCCTCCACCTCCAGGCAGACTGTAGAGGAGAGAGCTGGGTCCTGGAGTAAGGAAAGGGAATTTGCATTGAGTCATTTCACTTTTGTGAAAGAGGTGAAAGCTCTCTTCTCTCAGACTGCCCCACCCCGCCTCAGTCAATATGCCTCCATGAGTTCAGTGTTGGCAAAACTCCAGGCAAAATCCAGCCACTAGCACAATTAAAAGACAGATAAATTTGGGACCACACCTCTAATAAAATGAATTGTGCAAAATTCCCTAGTGCAGAGCCAATTAATAAAACCAGCCAAGGGTCTGATGCTCTATTGCATGTAGGCGTCACACGCAAATACTTTATGAAACATAAAATTAATTCTAAATATGACCTCACCCAAAAATGTTATGTAATGTAAAGATAATAATTTAATCTTTATAATAGTGATTCTGGCCAGGGTGCACTCAAGCACCAAGGGAAAAGTTTAAGATATCCTAAAAAGAAAGTCAGTATGGACCAAGAGACAGGGCCAAGACTGGAATTTCGGAGATCTGGTTTCTATTCCCAGCCACTTCTACAAAACTGGTGCATGACCTCATGCAAAGTGCTCCCCCTCTTTGTTTCCTCCTATTATGTCTACGTAGGCTGTAGGATCTTCAAGGCAGAGACTGTATTTTACTATGCATCTGTACAGTTCCTAGCACAATAAGGACCCAATCTGTGTGAGAACTAGAGTTGCCAACCATTCAAGATTGTCCTGGAATCTCCAGGATTTAAAGATTAAGTTTTTAATCTTTAATTGTTAATCTCTAAATATCATGTCATGTGATGAACCCACAGTATTATGTCCAATTGGCAACTTTAGTGGGAACCCCTCACATTTGCCTGAGTTTAAAAAAAAAGCACTCTTCCCATACCAATGACAAGAAAGAAAGATGATACCATGTGATTAATCACAAAGCATTAATAATGAATGTGTGTACAGTGAAAATAGTTTGCAGGCAATCCACAGGCTGATTTTTTTTTCAGATAGTATGCAAAAAAAAATGCAAAAGGCAAATTTATAAAAATCGAAGTATGTTTGAAACAGATAAAGAGGCAGAATTCATTAATTAATCCATTTAATTCTACAGACATTGCCATTAACAATGTCTCTTCTAAATGTGCAAGAAGATGATGAGGTATTCCTAATGGCATTTTAACTTGGAAGTGAAGCAGTATCATAGGACCAGAATTTCAAAGTTAGGCACAAGCATACATAGCTAATTTGCATGCATAGATTAGGTGCTCTCAAACATAAGTGTGTTATTGTGTCCACCTAGCTATGAAAATCTGCCTATAAAATGTTGCCAAAAAAACTCCACTTTAATATTCTCACAACTATGATCTTATATAAGAAGCTATAACCTATTTTTCCCTTAGGAAACAAAAAAAAGACTATGCCTAGCCTAGCTTTTAAAGCTCAGAATCAGTGTACATCATAAAATATAACTATTGCAACATGGCTGATGTTAAGGACAAAATTGTTTCAAAGGATTTAATTTCAAATACAAGCACTATTTGATGTATGTTGCTTTACACTATGAAGATGATTACAGCAGTGTTTTCAAATTTTTTCAAAATACCAAAATTGATTAGACAGTTTTTGAAATGGTTGTTAAATTACATTTACATCAAAGCTCTCCGAGTTTTACAAGTACATGAAACCATTCAAACCAATGAACCCCTACATTTTTATTCATAACTTAAATATAAGCAAATGGGTTTTTTGTTTTGTTTTTTTCTGAAAAGTGTTTTTGAAAACTTTAGATAGCCAGGAAGTAAAATTTTATAGCCACCTTAAAACTCTCAAATCTTGTAATTATAATGCTGATAGAAGCTACTGTAAATTCTGCATTCAATACCAGGTATGTTTAAATGGTTGAGCGCAGAAACACCAACATATATAGTCTGACTCTTCAGGATTACAATGTTTAACAGCTGGGCAGTTGATACTAGAAGTCATCGGGTATCAGTCAAACAAGGTAAAAGATAAGTGCTTTCACTGATCAGTGCACATGTCTCATGCCCTAGGGAAGAACAACAGATGCCACTTCCTGTAGAGTCTGTGTATTTCCTTTCTTTAGGGAATTCAAGATCCAGTCAACTGAACTGCTTTGGCTGGCAAGTGACCCTTTTAATTTCTCCAGTACACTTTGTCCATAAACACTTGCTGATTCCAAAAGGAAAATATCTGAGCAGGGAGACCTAAATGTTTTATATATAAAATCCAAATGCTCAAATCAAGGGGTTAGTCATGTACCAAAACAATCTAGATCTACTACTCTCATATCCTAATGCTAACAGCTGAATTTCCAAAGCCAGAACAAAGATGCAGGGCCAGATTCTGTTCTCAGTGATACCAGTGTAGTTTCATTAATGTAAATAGAGTTAATCCAAAATTATATTTACAACACAGAGGGCAGAATTTAACTCAATATATCATGCATCTGGGTGCATTTCATTTCCAGTTGTACCAAGGCTATTCCTTTCCACATCAGTAGATATATTTAAATAAGACAAAACTCTCTTTCTAAAACAGTTTAAAAGGAAACAAAATTAGAACGTGAAAAAAATACCCTTTTTCATATAAAGCAATAGATTATTAGAATTTCCCTGCACAGGGATTGGCAGACTAGTTAAAGAAAGACAGAGAATAGTGTTGATGGAGAAGACTGAAGCATTCCAGATGACCATTCACACACAGCCTCATAAACAGACAAACATGCTGCTGTAGTATACAGGCAGTCTCCGGGTTACGTACAAGATAGGGACTGTAGGTTTGTTCTTACGTTGAATTTGTATGTAAGTCGGAACTGGTACATATTGTAGGGGAAACTCTAGCCAAACATTTCTCCAGAGCTCAATTTTATTCTCCCACACCTCACTTCCCTCAGTCCTTTATTCTCAAGCTGAGGTGTCTGCTGAGAAAAGCCACTCCGCGTCTCCCTGGTCTGCTGGGGGGAAGCAGCTAGTGCGGGATTGCCTCACCCCATTTGTAAGTAGGGATCCGATGTAAGTCAGATCCATGTAACCCAGGGACTGCCTGTATTTAAAGTGCCATATGGTACCCTGAAATCCACCCTAGCTTGTTTACTTTCTCCCAATTTGCCCCTATTGTAGCTGTCTACATGACCAGTTCATGAGCATGGGACAGCAGCTCACACAGTTCCATACCAGCCAACCTTCTGAGCTCCATGACATTCAGTTCAGCCTGGGACGACAGCAAAGGGCACTCACAGCTCTAGCAGCGGTTAGCCATTTGATGAGTGGAGAAATGGAGGAAACGCCAGAGTTACCAGAGAGGAGAGAGAAGGAAGGGTGGGAGAATAATATGCATGAAATACACTTTTAAAAAATAAAATTGAAATGAAGAGAAAAGAGAAATGACAACCAAAAAAAGAGTGGGGGATGGGGAGGGAGAGGGTAGAAATAAAGCAACAGGCTATGCCAATTCATCTTGAGGAGGAGGACACTCCAACAAAAAAAACTTGGGAACTACTTATTTAGACAAACCAGGCCAAATTCATCCTTTATGTAAGCTTAATTGAGTTGAGTTGCATTGCCTCCGCCCTATAACAGGCTTCCTGCTGCAGTGGGGGAGGGGAGGAGCCCCGAGCCTCATGGGCCAGAGTCAGGAAAGCCAGGCCTGGATTTTACCCACAGGAAGGGACAGGAAGTCGCTCCCCACCCTTACTTCACTCCTGCACCTTACCTCTCACCTAAGCCTCCCACTCCCAGCCCGCTCCTACACTCTACAACCCTCCCAAAGCCACCAACCCCCAAACCACACCTGCACCTCCCTTCTTGCCCAAACCCCACATTGTAAGCCTGATTCCTGGCTCCTCCCCCTCTCGTATACTGAACTCTCCATTTTTGGCCCCACCTCAAAGCATAGGGAGCCCAAAAAATCTACTAGCCCAGGGCCTCCCAGGCTCTGTTGTATGAAGAAAATGTGGGTTGTGTCTTTCTGCTTCTCAGTCAGGGTTCACTTTTATGTGGCCCCTGACTGATTTTTCTATGGATCAACAGCCCCCAACCCAAAAGAGGTTCCCTACCCTTGGCCTACCACAGTGAGGTCCAGGGCTGCAACTGGAACTCCTACCCACAATACAGATAAAAGTTCCAAACTCGTGATGTCAAAACTCATGATTTATATAGCAGAAATCTGACACAAAATTATATAAAGTGTATGCCAAAATACCACACAATCACAAGTTGATTTTACAACATATGCAGTAATGTACATTGACATAATCGATACATTGCTGCAGCACCCGTATTACCTGTTCTGTTTCTCTCCCTCCCTGCTTCTCTGTGCCCCACTTAAGCATGTCCCAGTTGGTCCTTTTCTCCCTGAACACACTGCTGACCTACCACATTTCATCTCTCTGTCTTCTGATCCTCTCCCACTCATGGCTGGCAACTCCAGCTCCACTAGTACATTTAACTCCCGGGCATCCCTTTTCCTCCTCAGATGTAGCAGGAGCCCCTACATCGCCTTCCTTATTTTCAGACACTTACCAGCCTCTTGACAAGAAGAGACTGCAGCATGTGGCCAGCCAGACTTCTATTCACCAGCAGTGGTCACTGGACCAGTTAGGGGCTCAATGGAATATGAAGGTCTTTGGAACTTCTAAAGGAAGTTAAGGTAATAAAGCATTATAAGGGAATGTTAGTATCCAGTAAGTCTTTTTAGCAGCTACTATTTATCCTGCATTGCACTACTAATGTAAATTACTCAAGGGAAAGAGGAACTGATTGCAGCAAGTTCACACTAAAGAACATAGGATGGCAAAACTGATAAGCAAATTGAGAAGCAGAATGGTGAGTTTCCTGATTATGGAAATGTAGTGGTCTGAAGTTGAAAGTGTGGGTCTGTATTTCACAGATAAAGATGAATAAAATGGGAAGAGAAAATGTATAACCTAAGCAATTAAATTTAACTTTTTAACCAAGAAACTGAAAATGGGACCTAAATCCACTATACAATATTTGGGGATTAAACTTTTCTTGGCCTGTGAAGCCCAGTTAGACAGAGAACCGAGTGTGATGAAAATGTCAAATTCTATATCAGTCTACATTCCAGAGAAGCATTTAGCATTAGAGGAAGATTATTTAGTGGTGATATCTCTGATCTTTAGATGACATTCATTCTTCGTAATTAAAGCTTTATTTGCAAGAACTATGATGGTTACAGCTGAGAAGAATGTAAGTAATGGTGAAGCTTTGGAGTGTACCTGGGGATGAATAATTTCTCTCTACAGATTGGACCATTCTGCATCGACTATTCTGAGTCCACAATTTGTTCCAGGGATTCCAGAAATGGGAATGCCTTTTTCCTCCATTTCAACTTAACAACATCTTGGGTTAGCAGGAGCTGGAATGGCATGAAGAAATATGCTAGATACAAGGACTCTGCTAAATATAGTGACATCAAGTCCACCAGATAATTTATAGTGTCTTGGAGGAGGCAACCTAAGTTTGTTAGAAACAGATTGGTCCAACACGGAGCAAAAGATTTTTGCTTCCTCCGCCAAAATCCCCAAAGAATGGTTGAAATAGTATTCCACTGTAGACAATGTAGTAGGAGAAACTATTCTTAGACACAGTCAGATAGCCAGGCAAGCTGTAGTAGGAAGGGTTCTTTGAGGAGACACTAAGCACACAGGATCAACAATAGGCATGGACTCTGGCCTCGCTCACCACAGGATTTGGGAAGCGAGAATCGTTTGAGAACCAGGGACCCATACATATTACCAGGAGAAAACAAAGGCTTCCTCATTCAAAAGAGAAAATAGAATATCTTACAGATCTTGTTGGGTTCCTGCACTCAGAGAGGCTACAGGAGAACAAGACAAGGCCATATGCCATATACACTGTACCTTATTGTACATGCAGCTACAATACCAAATTAGAGTTCATCTAAACTCTTAGTGGGAAAGAGATTTCAATATGATATAAACACCTCTCTTAAAACTCTCATGCAAGCTTCATCTTCCAAAAATTGGGAACTGGGCTTTTAAGTGAAATTCCAGTGTCAGAAAAAAAAGCTAGCTAATGACAGGAGTTGCATACCACAACCAGAAAAGACAGGATTTTAGAAGTTTCCTCAGGCAGCTACTAATGCACAATCCGTTCTTTTTTCAGGAAACTCTTTAATGTAGGATAGAACATATATCTGTGCACCTGGTCAACATATCTGAGGGTATGTCTACACTAGCCCCCTAGTTCGAACTAGGGAGGCTAATGTAGGCATTCGAAGTTGCAAATGAAGCCTGGGATTTAAATAACCCAGGCTTCATTTGCATCGTCCCGGGTGCCGTCATTTTAAAATCCCCCTTAGTCCGAACTCCGTGCCCGTGGCTACACGCGGCACGGAGTAGGTAGTTTGCTTTAGAGATCCTAATTTGAACTACCTAATCCATGCCACATATAGCCGTGGGCAAGGAGTTCGGACTAAGGGGGATTTAAAAATGGCAGCACCCAGGAAGATGCAAATGAAGCCCGGAATATTTAAATCCCGGGCTTCATTTGCAACTTCGAATGCCTACATTAGCTTTCCAAGTTCGAACTAGGGGGCTAGTGTAGACATACCCTTAAAGCCTGGCTAAACCTGGTAACATGAAGACGTTACCAAATTAATCAAACCAGACAGTCCCTGAAGACAGAGCTCACTCAAATTCAGCTAATGGGAAATTCTAACATTTTGAAATTTGGGTGTGTGCCCATTTAGAATGCAGCCAAAGTGTTCAAACTTTCATTCTAACTAGAAATTCTGTAATTTTAATTTATCTTTTTAAACCCTGACACATGATGCTTCCAAAAGAAAATAGGCTCCCTAAGATTCCAGCAGCTCCTGACAGAAATTAATTCTTGTTTCACTCTTGAACTGCCCAGGTTTCCTGGATCTGTGGCTCTGGGTCAGCCCCATTACTGCAGAGCAGGGGATACTCTATAAGGGTATGTCTACACTACAAAGTTAATTCAAACTAACGGACGTCAGTTCAAATTAACTTTGATAGGCGCTACACAAGCGCTCCGCTAGTTCGAACTTAATTCGAACTAGCGGAGCGCTTAGTTCGAACTAGGTAAACCTCATTCCACGAGGACTAAGACTAGTTCGAACTTACTAGTTCGAATTAAGGGGTGTGTAGCCCCTTAATTCAAACTAGTGGGAGGCTAGCCCTCCCCAGCTTTCCCTGGTTGCCACTCTGGCCAACACCAGGGAAACTCTATTGCCCCCCTCCCGGCCCCAAACCGCTTAAAGGGGCACAGGCTGGCTACGGTGCCCGTGCCAGGTGCAAGCCTGCCAGCACCCAGCTAGCAGACCCTGCACCTGGCACGGCTCGAGCCAGCCACCCGATGCCCCCCAGCCCTCCCCCTCTTCCCGGGACCAGGCTGGCGGCTCCCGGGAGCTTGCCCAGGACCGCAAGAGGGGGGCACCCGCCTGGTCTAGTGCAGACATCGTGGACCTTATCCATGACCTCCGCACTAGGCACAGGAAAGTGGCCATCTAGGGCAGGAGAGCTGCCAGCCTGGCCACCGAGGAGCAGGTGTGCATGAAAATCAAGGTGATCCACTGAGACCCCCGACCCTGAGCTTAGAATGGCCGTACTGGGTCAGACCAAAGGTCCATCTAGCCCAGTAGCCTGTCTGCCGACAGCGGCCAACCCTAGGGACTCTGGAGGGGATGGTCCGAAGACAGTGACCAAGCCATTTGTCTCGTGCCATCCCTCTCCAGCCTGCCACAAACTTTGGGCAGGGACACCACTCCTACCCCCTGACTAATACCACTCCATGGACCCAACCTCCATCACTATCTCACTTCTCTTTAAACTCTGTTCTAGTTCTAGCCTTCACAGCCTCCTGCAGCAAGGAGTTCCACAGGTTGACTCTTTGCTTTGTGAAGAACAACTTTCTGTTACTAGTTTGAAGCCTGCTACCCATTCCTTTCCTTTGGTGTCCTCTAGTCCTTCTATTATGGGAACTAATGAAGAACTTTTCTGTATGCACCCTCTCCACCCCACTCATGCTTTTATAGACCTCTATCATATCCTCCCCCCCCCCCGTCTCCTCTTTTCTACGCTGAAAAGTCCCAGTCTCTTTAGCCTCTCTTCATATGGGACCTGTTCCCAACCCCTGATCATTGTAGTTGCCCTCCCCTCTCCCACCCTCTCTCTTCCCCTCTCCCACCTCCTTTTCCCAGTCTCCCCCAGTTTTGTTCAATACAGAGAGATTCTATTTTTGAACACAATTGTCCTTTATTTAGAACATAAGGAAGGGGGGCTAGGGAAGGGTAAGTGGAAGGAGGTGAGGGAGGAATGGGGTACGAGCCCCCGATGGGGAGGACTGGGCTGGCTCTGCGGGCTTCTGGGGGTGGAAGCTCTCCTGCAGCCCCCCAATTGCCCCCTCTCCCCAGATGGCAGCCTGTGGCAAGTGTAGCCGGTCTGATGGCCGAGTGCTGTGATGTGCCCAGTGTGGGTACTCCGGGCAATCCAAGCCAGGACTGCTTTGCAAGCGGGGCACCCCTGAGAACTGTCTTTCCTGGGTGGGGGTCGGGTCCCTTTAAGCACAGCCCTCGGCTAGCCTGAGACAGCAGCTCCACGCTCTAAGTCCTCCAGTGATGCCCTGCCGGCACTGCTTCCGGCCATCCTTAACCCCGGTTCAGGGTCCACTTAATGTGGACATACTAGTTCGAATTAGAAAAACGCTAATTCAAACTAGTTTTTTAGTCTGGATTCGTTAGTTCGAATTAGCTTAGTTCGAATTAACTAATTTGAACTAAGTTAGTTCGAATTAGCGCTGTAGTGTAGACATACCCTAAGGGTTGCCAACTTTCTAATCACACAAAACCAAACATCCCTGCTCCAAGAGCACTCACCCCCTCTCATTCCATGCCCTTTCCCTTTTCTGCTTGCTCTCCCCCATTCTCACTCTTTCACTGGGCTCAGGCAAGAGCTCTGGGCTGGGGGTGCAGGCTCTGGGGTGGGACCAAGTATAAGAGGTTTAGGGTACAGGAGAGTGCTCATGGCTATGAGTTGGGAGTTTCCAGGCTTTAGGAGGTAGTTTGGGTGTGGGAGGAGACACTGGGGTGGAGCAAGAAGTTGGAGTGTGGGAGGAAGGTGTGGGGTCCTATGAGACTTACTGCGGCTCCCAGAAAGCAACCGCCAGCTCCCCAAGTCTCCTAAGCGCATTTGCGGCCAGGGAGGCTCCATGCATTGCCTAATTACTGCAGGTGCTACTCCCCAAACTCTCATTGTTTGCAGTTCCTGGCTGATAGGAGCTGTGCAGCCAGACCTCAGGGTGGGGGCATCGCGCAGAGCCTCCCTGTATCTAGGGATCACAGAGGCCTCGTGGCTACTTCCAAAGGCTGTGTGGAGCCTGGGTAGATATGGAGCCTGCCTGACTTAGCCCTGAACCCCCGTGCACCACAGACTGGACTTTTAACGGACAGATTGGCAGTGCCAACCAGAGCCTCCAGGGTCCCTTTTTGACCCTGAGTTCTGGACACCTCATACTCAACTCCTGGGCCAACTGGCTCCCTAGGATGCCTGACTTCAGGGGCAAGCCAGAGGCTTTGAAGTGTGAAGACCCTGGGATCTCCAGCCCTGGGGCAGTCCATGAAGTGGGACCATGGGCTGTGTTCCATTGGAGGACTTCCAGGTTCCTGGTATCATGGCAGGATGCTCTGATAGGCCATCGCATTCCCAGGCACCTTGCAGTAGAGTCAAGAGATAGAACAATAGTTAGAACCATAGGGGAAGCAACCAAGCTTACAGACACTTTGGGGAAGGACTGGCAGCCCAGAGCCTGTCTAACGAAGGAAAGCCCTAGAGAAGGAATAGGGAAAGGTATTCTCTTTCTGTGTTAGTAATTTTTTTCCCTTTGGTCTGGCTGAAGAGTGTTTCTTGGGCCTACACTGAGGCCACTCCTTGTAAAATATTACATAAGAACGTACATAACATAAGAACATAAGAACAGCCGTACTGGGTCAGACCAAAGGTCCTTCTAGCCCAGTATCCTGTTTGCCGACAGTGGCTAGCACCAGGTGCCCCAGAGAGGGTGGACCAAAGACAATGATCAAGCAATTTGTCTCCTGCCATCCTTCTCCAGCCTTTGACAAACAGAGGCTGGGAGCACCATTCCTTACCCCCTGGCTAATAGCCTTTTATGGACCTAACCTCCATGAAATTATCTAGCTTCTCTTTAAACTCTATTATAGTCCTCGCCTTCACAGCCTCCTCTGGCAAGGAGTTCCACAGGTTGACTACACGCTGTGTGAAGAAGAACTTTCTTTTATTAGTTTTAAACCTACTACCCATTAACTTCATTTGGTGTCCTCTAGTTCTTATATTATGGAAACTAATAAATAACTTTTCTTTATCCACCCTCTCCACACCACTCATGATTTTTATATACCTCTGTCATATCCCCCCTCAGTCTCCTCTTTTCTAAACTGAAAAGTCCCAGTCGTTTTAACCTCTCCTTATATGGGACCCATTCCAAACCCCTAATCATTTTAGTTGCCCTTTTCTGAACCCTTTCCAAGGCCAAAATATCTTTTTTGAGGTGAGGAGACCACATCTGTACACAGTATTCAAGATGTGGGCGTACCATAGTTTTATACAGGGGCAGTAAGATATTCTGGGTCTTATTTTCTATCCCTTTCCTAATAATTCCTAGCATCCTATTTGCCTTTTTGACCGCCACTGCACACTGCGTGGAAGTTTTCAGAGAACTGTCCACGATAACTCCAAGATCTCTTTTCTGATTTGTCGTAGCCAAATTAGCCCCCATCATACTGTACGTATAGTTGGGGTTATTTTTCCCGATGTGCATTACTTTACACTTATCCACATTAAATTTCATTTGCCATTTTGTTGCCCAATCACTCAGTTTGGTGAGATCTTCTTGGAGTCCCTCAGTCTGCTTCTGTCTTGACTATCCTAAACAGTTTGGTATCATCCGCAAACTTTACCACCTCACTGCTTACCCTTTTCTCCAGATCATTTATGAATAAGTTGAACAGGATTGGTCCCAGGACTGACCCTTGGGGGATACCACTAGTTACCCCATTCTGAAAATTTACCATTTATTCCTACCCTGTGTTTCCTGTCTTTTAATCAGTTCTCAATCCAAGAAAGGACCTTCGCTCTTATCCCATGGCCATGTAATTTACACAAGAGCCTTTGGTGAGGGACCCTGTCAAAGGCTTTCTGAAAATCCAAGTATACTATATCTACTGGATTCCCCTTATTATTTGTTAACCCCTTCAAAGAACTCGAATAGATTAGTAAGTCAGGATTTCCCTTTACAGAAACCATGTTGACTTTTGTCCAACAAATTATGTTCTTCTACATGCTTCACAATTTTATTCTTTACTATTGTTTCGACTAATTTGCCCGGTACTGAAGTCAAGACTTACCGGTCTGTAGTTGCCAGGATTGCCTCTAGAGCCCTTTTTAAATATTGGTGTCACGTTGGCTACCTTCCAGTCAGTAGGTACGGAAGCCGATTTAAAGGATAGGTTACAAACCACAGATAATAGCTCAGCAATTTCCCATTTGAGTTCTTTTAGAACCCTTGGATGTTTTATGTTTATATTGTTTTATGTTTATATTTTATGTTTATATTAAAACATAAAATCCACATAAGGAATAAAAACACTATGGAATGGGCTGATTTACGCCAGCTGCCACCTACGGCTAGAGGGGAAGGTGCTGAGCCCAGCAAGGTGAGGGAGTTGCCTTAGTATAAACCCCATCTTCCTATTTGTTTTGGAAATTACTATGTACAGTTAGAACCATATGAAAATAATCAGCATCATTTTCACAGCAGGTATTTTCATACTCAGAGGAAACAAACTCAGAATGTAAGTATCTGCAGCAGACAAGACACAGAATATAAATAGTCACAAGTGACAATTACTGCCAAAGCTCACATTTAAATATACCATAGCTGCTGTGATCAGATTTAATTCTGTCACGCTAAAATGACTAGAGTCTACATTGATGATAGTTCACTAATTAATGATCAGAAAAGTATTTGCTTCAAAATAATTGTATACTTGTATATGGAGATCTTATTTGATTATAATTATCACAGACTTCAGAAGTTAATTAGGGCTAATTATTTCTTAATGTGATTAAAATGCTAAGAGAACAATATAAACTATTTTATGTGTACTAGTGACTGAATAACGGCAAATATTCCTAACTAAAGATAAAAATCACCGATATTTTACAGAAACTTCAGGGGGGTAGTCGAGTTAGTCTGTACAGGATAAACTTTAAAAACAACAAATAGTCTAGTAGCACTTTATAGACTAACAAAACATGTAGATGGTATAATGAACTTTTCGTGGGCACAGCCCACTTCTTCAGAGGACCAGAGTTTTGAGTTTAGACTGTCCAGACCCAAAATAAATAGGGGAGAAAGAAGAGAAGGGAAGGAATTGGGATTAGTTGGGATTGGTCCTGCCTAGGGCTGTGGGCTGGACTTGATGACCTTCTGAGGTCTCTTCCAGCTCTATGGTTCTATGATGCTATGAAAAAAATGGAAGGAGGTAGGAAACAAGAAGGAAACAAGAAGCAAAGGGTATGTAAATGTCAAAGGGTATGTCTACACTACAACGTTATTTCGAAATATCTTATTTCAAAATAGCTTATTTCAAAGTAACTCATCTAGACACAAAATGCATTTTGAAATAGCGTTTTGCTATTTCGAAATAGCACGTTCACACTGATAGGACGCTGAATCGCATTTAAGGCTGGCTGGAACTGGTTCTGGCAGGGCATCAGGTCAGGAATTACCTTGTGTGGCTGCTGCCTGAGGCTATCTGAGACCTCAGTTTAAAGGGACCCCCCAGGACAGCTGGTTCTAAGGTTTCCCTGCTTGCTTGCCTACCCCGCTGTGGGACAGAGTTAGACTCAGTACCTTACATGCCAGACAAAACTCTAGATGTAAATTAAAGAACAACTGGGCCCTCTGCCCAGAGAAATCAGCCATCCCTTCAAATAAAACTGAACCGATGAAAACAATTTATTTCTAAAGAACTAGTGAGGTATGGTGAAAAGACCAAAATTACCACAGTTAAACTGATCTACATTAAAAGGTGTCTCTACCTAGATAGACATTTATCCAAATTTGTCACTATGGTACCCAAATGTATAAAAATCAAAGGCCAAATAAAATTGTATTTCAACTAAAGATGCCCCTGCTCCAACCCCTGAAAGCAGCTAGATAGCTACATTTAGCCCTGATCCACACTAGGGAGTTATTTCAAAATAGCTCCCCTCACCCACACTACCAAGCCCATTATTTTGAAATAAGGGTCTGGTTATTTTGAAATAACTCCTGTTTTCCACGAGGAATAGCACTTATTTTGAAACAGTTATTTCAAAATAGTGATAGTGTGGACACTCCACTGCTGCTATTTCAAAATAACTACTCCTCAGAGTCAGTCAAAGTAATTACTCTCCAGTACTTCTTGGGGCTCTAAGTCAAGGTAGCGTGTCCACATTAAGGCTACATCTAGACAGCCGGGCTATTTCAGGATACCAGAAGTATCCCAAAATAGCAATTTCATGTCTTTAAATCCACCCGTTATTTCAAAATATATTTCAAAATAATGGGTGCACTACTTCGGTGTCCCTGTAATCCTTATTCCACGATTGTTAAGGGATTTGTCGGAATAGCACTTTATTTTGAAATTACCTTGAAATAAGTTACACAATTTGCATAGTGCAAATTGCGTAGCCTATTTCAAGGTAAGGGTGTTTTGTATATGTACCCTAAGGGAGCCTGCCTTTCAAGGCTTCCCTGTAGTGTGAACACGCTATTTCGAAATTGTTATCTTGGGAGTTATTATTTTGAAATAAATAATTTCTTAGTGTAGGCATGCCCTTAGAGTCAAGATGACTCTGCCCTGGACACATTCAGATGGACAGAAAGCAACTTCCATTGCCAAAAAGGGACATCAATACAGGCAGGGCAAAGGAATCAATACAGGCAGCATTGCAGAAAGAGAAAAGAAAGAGGTTATGATTATTTCACATTCTGAGAGTTTAAGCGGAGGATCTTTCTCCCTAGTAAATGTGCTATTGCTAGTAAAATGTTCTGCTCTCTGTGCTTCAAACCACAGATGGCACCATTTGTTTTTGTGCGGATGTGCTACTATAGAGTCTTGCCTCCTGAGGCCTGTAAGATTCTTCCTCCTCTAATCCTGTGCCCTAGAGACATCTCAGCTGCTAATGTGGGCAATAAATAGATTTCTTGTCCCATTCTTGAAATGGGAAGAAGATTAATTTCTGTTATTCACCATTTTATTTGTCTAGCTAAATGGCACCCAGCACAGGCCCTGGAACAAAGGTCACTTCATGTTATCTTTGCAGTGCCCTGATACTGGGAATAGTAGGAACTAAATCAGCTGCTGATGCAACTTACACATCTTTAAGACTATTTTAAATTGTACCTGGCTACTCGCACCCCCAATGGGCCTGAGGTAGCTCTAGCCATGCTCCTTTTTCCTCAATTACATCCCTGTTCTGGGTTCAAACAGTGAAGGAGGAATAGAGACAGCCATGGCTCAAGGCAACCCAGAGTATCAGTCTGATATTGGGGGAATGCTTAGGAAGACATTTAAGATGGCTTCATAATCCCTTTCAGCTGATGAAAGATTTGCCCCCTGTCTTAAAACCTTATTAGTTCCTTTCCTGATGCACTCCTGCCTTTTTCTCAGAGTACACAATCATTTTGCAAAGGTTTTGAAAGAATCATGGGATTAAAAAGCACTGAGATCACCTAGATGCAGAAATTGTGTCTGAACTATTTTGGCAGATGGCTATCCAGCCTCCTTTTGAAGAACTCCAGTGAAGGAGCTTCCACAATCTCCCTAGGCAGTCTGTCCATTGTCCTACTGTTTTTGCCGTTAAGAAGTTGTTCCTGAGATTTAATTTAAATGCACTACATTGTAGTTTGAACCCTCGCCTCTAGTACTGTTCTCTTGGTCAAGAAAGAACAAACTTGACCATCATTTTATCACAGTGAAATGGATAGTAGGAGTGCTGGCTAGCACCCAGGGACTAAGGGGTTAAACTCAAGTAGCTAACAAGGGGGTTGGCAGGAAGCCAAGAGAACCAATAGGAATAAAGTGCTGAAATTTGAATTTTATAAAGGTATGTCTACACTGCAGAGTTTTTTTGGAAAAACAACCACTTTCAGAAAAAACTTCACTTATGTCCACACTGCAATCACATTCTTTTGAAACAAAATTGAAAGAAAAGACCGTTTTTTTCTGACATTAGTAAATCTTCAACGAGGAAGAAGCCTTAAAAAGGTGTGTGTGGACGGGAAAGAGGGAGATATTTCAAAAGAAGAGGAAACTGTACAGGTGCCCTGGTGGCCACTCCTTCCATAGCAATCACAGCTTAAATGCTATC